>NW_024466930.1:600000-1045000 GCF_017591425.1 Ochotona curzoniae
TCCAGCTCCCTGATTGGGGCCTAAAAAAGCATAGGGGATGTTCCAGAACCTTGGGACCTGCACCCAAATGGGAGACCTGGAGCAGGCTCCTGGCTCCTGGCTTAGGATTGGCTCAACTCCAATAATGGCAGCCACTTGGGGAGTGAACCAGCAGATGGAAGATCTTTCTGTCTCTCCTCCTCTCTGTAAATGCCTTTTCAATAATGATAACAATAATAATAAATGAAATCTTTAAGAACACACACAAGGCTTAGGTAACAAACAAGATAATAGAGTTTTACTTTCACAGTCATTATGACTTAGATTCTTCAGCACACACCTCTGAGGTACACAGAAGTACAACAATGTCTCAGTATCCATGGAGGACCCTGGAGAGATCCAATCTGAAGATGCTTGAGTCGGTCCCTGCAATGTGCAGGTCTTCCAGTTATAACCTGTGCAGAATATGTGTATAATATGTATAACCAGTGCAGGTCTTCCTGAAAATTCTGTTATCTCTCTAGACTATTTGAAAAACCTAATACAACATAAATGTACCAGGAATGCTTGTACTGTCCTGTCTTGCCAATATTCATTGTAGATGCAAGGTTTCCAAAAATCGACTGTCACTTGAATCCATGGATGTAGAAGCCTCACATAAGGAAGGTTGAGTGTGTCCATTTAGAAAGTAGAAAACCAGGAAGAATAAAGAGGGGGATGTTCATTATATTAAAGTCCAGAAATAATGGCTGAAATGTGCTAATTAATCACCTATTAATCCATGTCCATGTACTTTCAACTCAATTCATAATAGCTAAGATATGTATGAAACCTAGATGCCTATTGCTGGATGAAAAATAAAGAAAATGGCACAGTAAGTGAAGCCACCCCCTGCAGTACCAGCATCCTTTCTCTGGCCCAGTTGGGTCTCAGCTGCTGCACTTCTGATCCAGCTCCTTGCTGATGTGCCCAGGAGGGCAGCAGAGAATGGCCCAAGCGCATTGCCCCTTGCAGTCACATCAGAGACCCAGAAGAAGTTCTGAGATCCTGACTTCAGACAACTGTATTTCCAATCACTTGCAGCCATTTGGGGAGCAAACCAGCAGATGCAAAATATATCTTTCTCTCTTCTTGCTTTCTGCTTCTCTCTGTAATTCTGTCTGTTGGTAAATAAAATAAATCTTTAAAATAGAAGGAAAGGGGCATGGTTCCGTAGCCTAGCAGCTAAAGTCCTCAACTTGAACACACCAGGATCCCATATGGGCACCAGTTCATGTCCTAGTGGTGTTGCTTCCCATCCAGCTCCCTGCCTGTGGCCTGGAAAAGCAGTCAAGGATGGCCCAAAAACTTGGGACCTTAAACCCACATGGGAGACCCCAAAGAAGCTCCTGGCTACTGGCTTCGGATTGGCTCAGCTCAAACTGTTGCAGCCACTTGAAGAGTGAATCAATGGGCAGAAGATCTTCTCTCTGTCTCCTCTCCTGTCTGTATATCTGACTTTCCAATAAAAAATACTAAATATTTAAGAAGGAAAGAAAATAAGGCATGTGTGAAAAAAATATTATTGTGCCTCTAAAAGAATAAAATCCTGACAGCTTCAGGAGAATAAGCAGAACTAAAGATCTTAAAAATAAGCCAGACAGAGAGACAAACACTTGTTCTCTCATAGGTATTAGCGTGGTGGCATAGCAAACTAATCTGCCACTTTAAGGTGCTGGCATCCAATACAGGCGCTGCTTTGTGGCCCAGGTTCTCAACCTTCCATCCAGCTCCCTGCTTGTGTCCTGGAGCAGAAGCAGAGAATGGCTCAAGTTCTTGGGCCCCTGCATCCACACAGGAGACCCAGAAGAGGCTCCTCGTTCCCAGCTTCCAATCAGCCCAAGCTTCAGCCACTGCAACTATTTATGATTGAACAGCTGCTGGTTAATCTCTATCTGTCTATCTATCTATCTATCTACCTATCTATCTATCTACCTATGTCTCTACTCTCTATAAGTCAACCTTTCAAATTGAATAAATACATCATTTTTGAAAATAAAAAACAATAAAGAGCAACTATATGGAGAAGAGAATGAAAGCTCCTGAGAAAATCAAGAGTCTAACACCTGTACGATCGAGCCATCTCATGTCCACTACATAACTGCACTTCAAAAGTTCAGGCAAAAATAAAACTAAAAGCAATATTTTGAATGTAAAACTGGAAATCCATGCACAGCTTTTTTTCAAAGCACTCATTTTTCAGGAACTTTCAATTCTCAAAAATGCTTGAAATACCTTCATCAATCTAAAACTGAAATCAATATGTCATAGAGATACCTGTACTTCCTTGTTAGCCCTAATAGTATTCATAATCACCAAGATGTGAAAACAACACATATATCCATGAATGAATGAATGAAGTGTGCAGCACTGGCCTTCAGAGGCTCATGGGAAATGTGTGCTATGAACAAAACTAGGCGTGGACTTCAGTGTTTTTCAAATATACAAATATGCAGTTCATCCATAAAAGAGAGAAATGCTGCTGCCATTTGTAACAACACAGATGAAACTGGAGGGCACTGTGCCAGAGAACAGGATGAGAACAGGAACTTGCAGGAGCTGGAGTGAGGGAAAGTCTGGGGATGTTGTTAAATGGGCACACATTTTTAATTAGAAGTGGTTAAGTTCAAGTATCTAACAGACAGCATGGTGACCACAGTTAAAAGCACAGTGTTGTGTTTTAACATATGTTAAGAGCACAGACCTAAAAATACTCTCACCACACACAGAAGGTAACTGCTGGAGGTAACAGGTTAATTATTTGGTTGTGACAATCATTTCATAATGTGAAAACATATTAAAAAAATCTTGTTCTGCACAATAAATATATTCCATTTTGCTTATCATTTTGCTGGGAACAAAGAACCAGATTATATCAATTATTTTCCCATAGATAGTATAGATGTGCATTTTACAATTACTCTAAAACCAAATAGTAAAATATTTGCACAAAATTATTTACTTACTTGAAAAGCAGAATGACAGAAACGTTGGGAGGGGTAGAGAGAGAGGAGAGGAGAGGAGAGGAGAGGAGAGGAGATGGGATGAGACGAGATGCAATACCCTAGTTCACTCCCTAAATGGCCAGAACCGCCATGGCTGGATAAAGCCAAAGCCAGGAGTCAGAACTTCATCCAGGTCTCCCATATGGGTAGCAGTGTTCCAAGTACTTGGGACATCGTCCGTTACTTTCCCAATCATGTTAGCAGGGAGCTGGATCAGAAGCAGAGTGGCTGGGGACATGAACTCACACTGACGCGATGCCAACACCTTACGCTTGTTTTACTATCACCTAAACTGAAAGGGTTTAACAAAAATGGAATGCTGAAAGATTAAATAATTTCCCACAAGTTCACACGTGTGAGAAGTGGATCCAATAGGTTTTAATCCAGCAAGTCTGTATCCAAAATCTATCCTTGTAATGATCATGCTTTACCGTGTCTAAATACACATGATTACTACCAAATGGAAGTAAATATTTAAAATTGTTTTCTTGCTCAGTGGTGAGAACTCATCCACATTTGAGTATAGAACATATGTTTATTGCTGGGATTATGATTTTTAATTCCAGAAGGTGCAATAATTATAAACCAACTCATCAGAATGGAGTACACGCTCATTCCACACATTAGAACACATCCTAGGACCTAGTGCTTGAACCTCACTCATATACAAGTACCTAACTGTCATACACACTGAGGCATTTGAATCACTTCTCATGGTCACCAAGACAACTGAATGAGTATATAAATATTATAATTCTGAATTTACCATGGGAGTCTTTGCAGATTAAATATGTGTTTCTCAGAAATCTATTTTAAGTTCAATATGAGACACAGAAGCAAGTAATAATCTTACTTGTTCCCACAGCAAGTTTATCTTCAAAATTTAATCTATAGGCTATAAATGAAAAGATTACTTTTATGGAGTAAATGCTTGTTGTAATTCAGTGTCTTAAATTCATATCTTGAAGAGCAAACTCTAGTGTCTGGCACAATTGGCCCTTGCATGTGCTGCGATCCCATATGAGTGCCAGTTTATGTCCTGGCTGCTCCACTTCCCTTCCAACTCCCTATTTGTGTCCTGGGAAAGCAGTCGAGGGCAGCCCAAAGCCTTGAGCCCCTGTACCCGTGTGGGAGACCTGGAAGTTGTTCCTGGCTATTGGCTTGAACAGCCACTTGGGGATTGAACCAACAGATGGAAGATCTTTCTCTCTGACTCTTCTCTCTGTAAATCTGACTTCCTACCTAATAAAAACAAATAAATAACTCTTTTAAAAATAAATAAAAAGAAAAGAAAAAGAAGAGTCAGGTGCCTGTCAGGACTCCACCAACCAAAAAAAAAAAAAAAAGAAAGAAAAGACTAATTAAACTTTTTAAGTAGGCCAGATCTCTGAGCCAGGGACTCAGTCCAGGCATTCCATGTGACAGGAACCCAAAACCTGAGTCAGCACCTCAGAAACTCAGAGTGTGGGAAAGCAGGAAAGCAGAGTCTGGAGTCAGATACGCAGAGTCAAGAATTTTTTTAACATTTACATATTTATATATTTTTCTAAGATTTTATTTATTTTTATTTGAAAGTGTATTATACAGAGAGTACGAGAAACAAAGATTTTTCCATTCACTGGTTCACATCCCAAATGGCCCAAAAGGCTGAAGCTGAGTCCATCAGATGCCAGTAGCCAAGAGCTTCTTCCAGATCTGTCATTTGGGTGCAGGGTCCCAGGGCTTTCGGCCAATCTCTGCTTTCCCAAGCCATAGGCAGGGTGCTGGATGGAAAATGGAGCAGCTAGAACATGAGCCCATGCCCATATGGGAAGCCAATGTTTTAAAGGAGGAGGATTCGCCTATTGTGCCATCATACCAGTCCTGACATTTACGTATTTCCGATTTTATGTTTAAAGATTATTCCTCTTTGGGCAGGTGGTTGGCACAGCACTGGAGGTCACCTGAGGCACATTCAGTGTTCAAGCGGAGTTCAAGAACCTTATTTCAACTTCCTACTGATGTACAGCTGGTAGGCAGCACAGGGTGGTTCAAGGAGCTGTATGGGTTCCTGCCTCTTACGTGAGGGACAGAGATCGAATCCTGGTCTTTAAACTTTATCCTAACCCAGACCACATATTTGTGGCAAACACAGATGTCAACCATGAAGATATATAGGAAATTTCATTTTCTTATACTTTCACTTCCTAGAGAAAAAAGTGCTAAAATCTCCTTGTTCAGTTTCCTTTGTATGTGCTAAATCAGTTCTATTCAATACCAGGGTGTGATCTGCATGCATTTTCTCTGACACTTTAGTGAAGTTGCTTAGATACAGTTCTGAGCGTTTCACTTGATGACCTGGTTTTCAGGCAGTATTGGGAACTGTTGTTCAGTCTTACTCAGGGTGAGCAGGAGGCTTTTCTATTGCTCTCCAAACAAGACCTGCTTGCATGGTGATCTGAAGCCAAAACAATCAATATGAACCTGTCTGTGACCCTCCCCTCACCGACGGTCACGTGTTCAAGGAGTCCTGTGAAGACTCCCTTCCCGCACCTCAGGAGAAGCAGAATTCACCGCAGCACGGAGGGGAAAGGTTAGAGCCACAGCCAGACTGCAAGGGCTTCCACCCTGGGACAGCAAGGGCTTCCACCCGGACAGCAAGGGCTTCCACCCGGACAGCAAGGGCCTCCACCGGACAGCAAGGGATAGAGAAGAGAGACGTCCAGGGAGCACTCGCCGAGTCACAGTAACGTCAGCTTTAATATCTCCTCCAAGTGATGTGCCTGGGTTGAGAAAGCAAGCTTAGGGAAGCAAGAGGACAAGAACTGCCACACGTATGGGCAGGTTCTTCTGGGTTTCTTTACAGTGGTTCAGAGTAAATAAATATAGATGCCTGCAAAGAAGTCATTCATTTTTTTGCCTGCATTGTGAAGAAAAGATTAAATTTCTCTTTTTATGAGAGGAAAACTCTAAGCTCTTCCTTGTTTTGTCATTTCAAGTATTTCAGTCCAACGGAAATCAAGAATGACTATCTAGATTAAGATGAAAATAAAGAATTCAAAAATTTATTCTAGAAGTTTAGATAACTAATAAGGACTTCAAGACTTTTGATCTATTTCTAAAACTCTTTTTGTTATACTTTTATTTTGAATTTTTGAATTTTGCCATACAGTTTCATATAGATTGGGATTACCCCACAAACAATTACCCCATAAACGATTTTCCCCATGTTGCTACTCCTCCTTCATGAGGAGTCATAATTACCTGAAATTTCTGGTACAGACAATGTCAGACAGTCCAGCATCCCATTTCTAACAGTTTCATTGGGAGTCATTTCTAAAACTGTTATTGTGCGCAACAAATTACTGAAGATTTTTTGTGCCAGCCTTAAAATAGCAGAAAAAAAGTTACTGTTTGCTGAATTAATCTGAAGTGTTTGTCGTGATAATGACAAGAATTAAGGAAACAGCATAGCATTGTCTTTTATTTTAAAATAGTTTTTAGTTTTGCTTTTATGCTTTTAACTGTTTTATTCAGAAGTTAAGCACAAGTATACATTTCCTGTGTCCATCAAGACAAACCATTACTCTTTCCCTGTCAGATCTTACAAAGCTCTAGTGCCGTGAGACAGCTTGCCACACATTTCAGACTTATTTCTCTTTGTTAATCATTGTCAATACTCAGGCCTAAATTATGATTTTTGAACAGTGAAATCTGAGGAATTTACTCTGTGACTCTCTCAAAGCAACTATTTCAACCACTTTAGGCAGCTGACTGCTAAATGTTTCCACTTTTGAATTATTGCTAATGTTTTAAATAATTGCATCATAATATTAAGCATATTTAAAATGGCATAATAATCAAAAGCCCAATTTTGTGTCACATCTACACAAAAGGAAGTTGAGATAGAAACTCACCAACTTCAAATGTACTCTTACTTTTCAGTCAAGTATTTTCGGTGCATTTCTTGAACACACAAAACATAATTCTGGACAAAAATCCATATGCTTAATGAACAGGTATATAACTTAATGTGGATGTAGACAAGCAAATATGAAAACACAGCTGCAATCTATTCCATGAGTCTATCACCTCCAAAAACTATTCCTATTTTTATCTATTATTTTTGAGTGTATATGTGTCTACAATAGAAACATTTATTATAACAGCTATTTTGTTAAACTATTTATTTAGTGAGGCATTATGTCTTTCACTATAACGCAAAATAGGCAAATATTATCTCTAAAATAAAAGTTAAGTCTAAAAATATGTACTCAAATACAAAAAATTTCAATATGCAATACAGTATTGAATGGAAGCTTTCCGGGTGCCATTTTAGCATCAGACATTAAGAAGTCATCTTTTTATATTAAATGATAGAAAATGTGGTAGTAGTGCTTGCTTTGGCAGCACATATACTAAAATAGGAAAAAATATGGTGGTGTACCTTTGATGATCTCTTCCACAGCTCTGAGATGCAAATGAAACTCTAGGCAAACTGGATCTGTATAACACTGCTGAGTAATGCTTAGCCTAGTCATCCTTTCAAAAGAAATCAATCGTTTCATTATTTTCACCAGTCTGAACAAATATTATTTGATTCTGCATAAATAAAATCACTATCTTTCCCTCTCATCTCCAACCTACTGTCCAATTCAGGTAATTTCACCAAAAAAAAAGACAACCAATATCATTAAGTGATTATTTTAATCATTGTGATTAGCACGACTTAACTTTAGTTCACAAGTGTTATATTGGGGGAAATGTTTTTGATTATACAGATAGAGCAAACAGCAGCACAAACCGTGTATGTCTTCTTAAAATGCATAGGCCATTGTTCATAGGTAGGGTTCATAGAAACATTCATAGAAACCTGCTAGCAAGAGTCATTTAAAAGTGGTCAAAAGAATGATAGGAGATATAAATAAATAATAACAATAAACTAAAAGCAGTATTCTGAGGACTTAGAGTAGGATGTACTTTGGCACGATAAACAACTGGACGGCTGGTAGTGAGAACGCTTGAGTGATCTGTGAGAAGAGAATGCATCCTATGCAGAAGCCAAAGTATAAAGGTCCTTTAGGACACCTCAAAAAAATCATGATATGCCTTGAATGGATTCAAATGTGTCTAGCAAGGTTTAAGCACGTAGTTACTATGTTTTAATGAACAATGTAATGGTGTGAAGGCGAACTGAGTACAAGAGGTGAAGACTGCTGAGACTTGGCTTAAGTTAGGATACTGTCATTGGAAACTCTTAAAAATGAGACAATAGTTAACATATGCTTTTTTGCACACAAAACTGCGAGTTGGATGATTAAGAAGGTATTGAGGATGATGGAGCAAAAAAGAATCAAGGATAAGTGCCAGATCTCTAGATGACAAACTGCAAAATCAAAGACACTAGTAACCAAGTATGAAAGACATTAGTCAAGTGTTCAGATTGTAGGAGTTGAGTCATTGACCACCTAAAAGAACATGCCGTCTAACTGCTGTTGTAAGACATTATGTGGTTGCATCCTTTTAGAATCAGACCATGCCAACCTTGCAAATGTGCTTGTGGGATCATTGAGAACCTGAGTTTAAAAGAAACATTCTCAAACTCCCCTGATCTTTTTAAATGCAATATTAACCTCATTCCCATTTAAAAAAACTATAGTAAGTAAGGGGCTACTAGCATGTAATATATTTAATTATGCCTTTTTTTCCATTTAAAGTGTACTATTTATCCATTACCTTTTTTCCATTATTAATGTAATTTCTGTCCTTTTGATTATTGTGCATGCCATCATATTATTTACATAGTCCATACTGACAAATTATTTCTTCTTCTCTTCCTCCTCTTTTTTGACTTCTTCTTCCTTTTTCCCCCTTTTCTCTTTCTTCATTTTCCTCTTTCTCTGCCTGCTCCTCTTCACTGTCTTGCCCTCTCTAATATTTAGCCATCACAGGATTATGCACCAAGGAAATCACAGTTCTCTCCATAATTTCATTCTACTTGGCTTCTCTGATCATCCCAATTTGGAAAAGATTCTGTCAGGAGTCGTCACCATCTTCTACTTAATTACATTACTGGGTAACACAGCCATCATTCTTGCATCTCTCCTGGAGTCCCAGCTCCATACACCAATGTATTTTTTCCTCAGGAATTTATCTTTTCTGGATTTGTGTTTCACAACCAGCGTCGTTCCTCAGATGCTGGTTAACTTGTGGGGCCCTGAGAAGACCATCAGCTTTGTGGGCTGTGTCATTCAACTCTATGTCTACATGTGGTTGGGCTCCACCGAATGCCTGCTCCTGGCTGTCATGTCCTATGATCGTTTCACAGCTATTTGCAAACCCTTGCACTACCTTGTCATCATGAACCCACATCTCTGTGTCAAGATGATCATCATGATTTGGAGCATTAGTCTGGCCAACTCCATATTATTATGTACACTCACCCTGAATTTGCCTCGATGTGGAAACAACCTTCTCGATCATTTCCTGTGTGAGTTACCAGCTATGGTCAAGTTAGCCTGTGTCGACACAACAGCAGTTGAAATGTCTGTTTTTGCTTTAGGCATTGTCTTTGTCCTTACACCCTTGATCCTTATTCTCATCTCCTATGGTTACATTGCCAAAACTGTGCTGAGGATGAAGTCAAAAGCAGGCCAGCGAAAAGCAGTGAACACCTGTGGCTCTCATCTCACTGTAGTGTCCATCTTCTATGGAACTGTTATTTACATGTACTTGCAACCAGGGAACAGTGCCTCCAAAGACCAGGGCAAATTCCTCAACCTCTTTTACACCATTATGACTCCAAGTTTCAACCCATTCATTTACACATTAAGGAATAAAGACATGAAGGATGCCCTGAAGAAGCTGATGAGAATCCACCATGACTCTGCAAAAAAGAGAGACATGAAGGCATAGAAAAATAATAGAGTCGGTCTGGTGCAGGAGCCTAATGGCTAAAGTCCTTGCCTTGAGTGCACTGGGATCCCATATGGGCGCCAGATATAATTCCAGCACCATTTCCCATCCAGCTCCCTGATTTTGGCCTGGGAAAGCAGTCGAGGACAACTTAGGACCTTGGGATCCTGTACCTGTACGGGACTCCCAAAAGAGTCTCCTGACTCCTGGTTTCAGACTGGCTCAGCTCCAGCCATTGCGCTCACTTGGAGA
This sequence comes from Ochotona curzoniae, assembly GCF_017591425.1. Lineage (NCBI taxonomy): Eukaryota > Metazoa > Chordata > Mammalia > Lagomorpha > Ochotonidae > Ochotona > Ochotona curzoniae. The sequence goes on from NW_024466930.1 coordinate 610,170, forward strand.
GTGAATCAATAGATGGAAGATCTTCCTCTCTGTCTCCTCTCCCCTCTGTATATCTGACTTTCCAATAAAAATTAATAAATCTTTTTAAAAAAACAAAAGAAAAATAGTAGATTGAATAAGGCAAGAAAATGTGCTTTCTGATCTTAATTTTTACAGAAACAATTCTTAGATTTTAAAAATGAATTAATTAACTTCACTGTTCTTTCATTCAGATAATTTGTTGACAGAAACAGTAAAGCAAACCCACCTGTTCGGCTCTTTTAAGTCTCTAATCATTGATGTGTCTTTACACAAAAATGCTATTGTACATTTTTTAATGTAAAACAAAGGGCATATATGCATAAACTTGAATGCACTTCATCTTATTCTAAAGCACAAAAGAAGCTGTTTGTTTATCTTGTTTTGTGTTCCCAATGCTAATACGTAGACATTCTGAAACATAGGTATGAAAAATGCTTTCACATAATTATGGTTTGCATCCTAAATAATACTTCTATACAAATCAATACTTTGTGCATTAAGTCTTCCGTGACGGCATCCAAACATTTACATATATTTGAAGCAAATGATGTGATTTGCATGACAGTAATTATTATAAGCCTCACCTAACACAATTCTCTCTGTTCAGTGAAATATGATACTAGTATCTGGAAGAAAAGGTCTCTCATTCAAATCTAGTACTACTTTATCGTGATACAGAAGTATAAAAAGAGATGAAATAAAGTGTTTCAAGCGTAAATGACAGCCTGATTCATTTCTCATTTGTTTATGAAATACTTAATCCCATGATTCTGTTTCTACATAATATGACTAGGTTCAGGTTAGTTCATTTTTTGGCATAAATCCCAGGGATTGTGTAATTTATGTCAATTTTGAGGACTGTATCTGTGTTGCTGGAATTTTATAAAATGAATCAACCTTTGTCACATGGACAGCTAATGTAGAATAACATTGAACACTGACCTTTTCTTCCCAGACTTACTACTTTGGTGACAAGTTGCATCTCCCTTCACTAACTTGTTATTGTAATTACTACCTTTGTGCTGGGAGCTTATTATCTAGAGTGTGTCTCAAAAAAAATTGGTAATAGCAGGACACTGTAATACAGAATAGGTATACTCTGACAAGTCAGCCAATGGCTGGTGGGCATTCTGGGCCTGGTTAATGGCAGATTTGTGTTAACTATATCCATGTGCCAGCATAGTTACCTGTTCTCCCCAGCCCCAAGATGAGGAGTGGCAGATTGTCCAGGGAAGGGGTCTGGAGACATATTGCACTGTGAGCTGCCGAGGACATGTTTGATAGGGCAGGAAAGACTTCTGGGTTATTCCATGGGCCAGGCCGCTGCTCTCACAAGGTAGGGTAAGGGAGCTGAGATAAAGTGGTTTAAAGGTGGGGGAAAACAGAGGACATGTTTCGGTCAGGACAAGGAGCACAATTGCTGGGGCTGAGGGCATGCCAGGCCAGGTAAGGCTGCAGCACGCAGCAGCATTTGTGTGGGCCAAGTCTGGGGACAGGCTAAGGTGAGTCAGGCCTCAGCACCCACTGGGACACAAGACCCAGGACAGGGTGGGGCTGCTCCTGGCTGGGTTAGGCAACACCACCCACCAATGAGAGCCGAGACCGCAGGTGGGTCATACCAAGCTGGGCTGAAGCACCTGCCAACACATGCAAGATACAGAGCTGGTAATGGACCTGGTAGGAGAATTCTGGGGACTCCCCTGCCAAGTTGTAGTTCCCATTGGTAAGTGTGAGTGCCATGGCTGTGGACAGAGTGTTCTGAACCAGGTTACATCACCTGCTGGTCAATGCTGAGACTGGGAGCAGTCCAGCTCAGACGGATTGCAGAACATGCTGGCACAAACAAGAGCTGAAGCTAGGAGCAGACCTGCTATGGCAACTTCCAGGACTCCCTCAATGAGTAGTTATTCTCACTTCGAGCTTTAGAGTTGGAATTAGGGGCGGGTCAGCCTGGGCTAGCACATGGCACCTGCTATCAAGTGCCAGGACTGTGTGCAAGTCATGTCAGGTGGGACTGCCGTACTCCCTGGCAGACATGAGATCCAGGGCTTACTGATAGGTAGGTAAACTGTGGGCATTATTCCATTAGGCATTAGGCTGCAGCTCCTGACGGTGAGCACATGATCCAGGGCTGGTGGCAGACTGGGCTGGGCAAGGTGTTAGCACCCTTTGGCATGTGTATGTGCTGGGTCTGGGGGCAGGTCAAGCTAAGCTAAAATGCAGCACTCATAGTTGTGCCTGACAAACCAGGCAAGGCTGCAGCACGTGCAGGAAAATGCAAAAAACGGGCTGGAGAGGCGGGCCTGATAGGAGTTTTGAGGAATCTCTCCAACTAGGCCACAGCATCCGCTGATGTGTAAAGACAACCAGGCCTGTGGTGGTCTTTGCTGGGCTAGATTGAAGCACCCTCAGTTTGCATGAGAGATGGGGCTGAGGCAGAACTAACAAGGCAGCTGCAGCCGCCAGTATGTACATCGGCTGGTTCAGATGACAGACTAACCCTGACCCTGCATTTGGTTCACACACAAGTCAAGTCTGAGGTCAACCCAGGTGAGGTTTCATGGGGGATTCTGTAGCTAGACCACTGGACTCATATCCTGGCCACAGGGAAAATCACAAGATGGGTCTGACCTTAGGAGTGCTTGTGTTGGGACTGGGCCTCCTCAGTTGCTATTGCCTGTGCAGTGGACAGCATGCCCAGATGCACACAGGGGACATGACAGCCAGCTCATCTAGGCCAGCAGAGGACGTCAAGTGCCTTGTCAGAGGATGGAAAGCAGAACAGTTTGGACAACTCTCCTAGCCAAGCTTTACAACAGTTTCCCAGGCCTGTGATGGACAAATGTGTGCTTGGCCAGCCAATAGACCTTGAAAATATTTTCTGAATGCAGGTGCAGTAAGTCAACATCTCAGAACTATCCAAACCACTCAAGTAACACCCTTGGAACACTCTTCCCCACATCAGCATCTCTATACTTTTATATGTCTTCTTCCATTTCTTTCATCAGTGTTTTGTAATTTTTATTATTTCTAGGTCTTTCTTTGTTTGACAGCTATTATGAGTAAAATCACTTTCAGGATTTCTTTTCCAGTCACTTCATTATTAGTGCATAAAAACATTACTGGTCTTTGCATTAATTTTTCATCCTGCAATCATTCATTTGTCAAGTTTTAACTGTCTTTGGAGTCTTTAGGATTTTCTTTTTACAGAATACTATCAACTGTAAACAGGGTCCATTTGACTTTGTGCCTTCCATCAAGATACTAGAAAGTCCTCGCCTTGAACACGCCAGGATCCCATATGGGCACCAGTTCTAATCCTAGCAGTTCCACTTCCCATCCAGCTCCCTGCCTGTGGCCTGGGAAAGCAGTCGAGGATGGCCCAAGGCCTTGGGACACTGCACTCGCATGGGAGACCTGGAAGAAGTTCCTGAATCTGGCTTTGGACGGCATAGCATCGGCCGTTGCGCTCACTTGGGGAGTGAATCATCAGACAGAAAATTTTCCTCTCTGTCTCTCCTCCTCTCTGTATATCTGACTTTCCAATAAATAAATAAATCTTTTAAAAAAAAAATAAGTAACTGTGATGCCCAAGAAACTGATGAACTTATCTGGACAATAAGACACTGGACTTTATACTTGGTAGATGCTTGCAATGAAAGTATCTCAACTGAATTCGAACTGTGGTAATACAACAAGGTGGAGGAATCCACCATGGGGGGTGTTGGGGGGAAGGGGAATCCCAGTGCCTATAAAACTGTGTCACATAATGCATTGTAATCAATTTTTAAAAATCATGTGAAAAATAATAACTGAGATGAACACAAACTTCAAGATCATAATTTTCCTAAGAGTCTAGCAGGAAAAGGGGAAGAGTGAAAGGTCATATTAGTATCTCCAAGTTTTTTTTTAAGTTTACAATGCCTGAATTTGGGGGCAAATTCAAGAGTGTCCATGATATTACATTTAATTCACTAATGACATAAGGAAACTTCAAAAAGTTCATAGAAAATTCACATTATCTTTTAATTTCATTTTCTATGAACTTTTTCATGTTTCCTGAACCTACAATTGTGAAGATTCTATCATTTTTAGTCAACTAGCTTTCCTCTTGTAGACCAAACATACAAATTAATTCGTATCATAGCTGCTATCTTAGCTTCTGAATAAAACACATTTCAGTTAGAAATGCTACTATCTATAGACCTGGTTTATGTGATATAGCTAATATATAATGTCAGTTTAATACAAGTCACAAATAAATTCATCTCAGCAAATAATTCCCATTGAAGAAATCTAAAAAGAGGAGACGGTGATATCTAATGTCTTAAGGGAACTTTCCCTGAAACCATTCCGTGGGTGTGCCTCTGACCTTACAGATTTCTTAATCACCTTTGTGAAGCGTCGGTCCCCAAGGTCTAATTCAACATCAACACAGATAGCCTTTAGAGCTCCACATAAATGCTTCCCTGCCACACGTTAGTAATTCATAGAGCGAGCTTTAATCACCTTTGTGCTCTACTGTTTAATTGGAGAGAAATCCTATTTCGAAATATGAATAGCAAGAACACGTGTGTTCATTGAAGATAATTTAATGTAGCATAGATCAACTCTTCGACTAGTTCAACATCTAATTTTTCCCTAATATTGACATCAAATAGACAATTCTGGTAAATGTTAGTTCAGCTGTCATATTTCAGTTTGAGTGGAATATGGTGGCAGTATATGAAATGGAGGAGTATAATCCAATTTTCAGCACTTTTGTGACTTAACCAACTAGTATCTTTTTTCTAGATTAATGAAATAGGGAGTCCGCATAATAGAGTGTGGATACATTTGAACTGCGTGAAAGCGTGACCCCCATGTTACTATAGAAAAACTGAAACATATTGTGACCCTTCAGCTTCTGGTAAGTATTCACTGTCATTTGAGACACAGGGTAGAAAACAGATTCTAGGCTCTGTTTGCTTCAGTCTGAATTGCAATCAAAAGTGGGTATCGGAGATATAAATAAGACATGCACTGTGAGATTAAATGTCCAGAAGGGCAGTTTGTGGGTTTCTAAGTAATTGAATTTCCTCTTAGAGCCCCAGCATCACGCTGTATGTTACGCTTAACAAATCACATAACTTCCCTACAAAGTAAGTGCCACTTAGAATAACTGTTTGGCCAGCGCAGACACTGGACCCTAAGGGGCTGAGCATACTCACAGGTACTCACAGGTACTCCTGATGGCAGGTGGTCTGAACCCAGAGTCTAGGGCCCTTGCCTTCATTTTTCTGCTTACATTTTGTGTTACGAAAGCAATATGCTTCTCACTTTGTAATTAATAAAAGGTTAAGTTTAACGTATTTTTTGTTCTTAGAACATTTTAGCTACTCTTGAAATTCTTGCAATCTGATTTTATTTCCATATAATTACCTCTATCTAATTATATTTAGATGTATTTGGATTATTTATTTTAAATTTTACTGAAAAAAAAACCAAACTGCTAAGTTATGTTATATTATTTGGAACTGATGTTCATATCAGAAAAATTTAAAAACTGAGTTTCAAATAAAATGTAGCCCATTTTTTAATTATCTATTCCTAAAATTCTAACGCTCTGCTTCATTTTTAATATCACACTCACCTTTAAACGAAAGCTTTTTAACAATCATGTTTGAAACGTAAGGCTAAAATCAATATAAAAAGTGGCAAACAGCACAAAATGGAAAGTCCCGTGTTGGGGTTCACAATATTAAAATCACATAAACTGTAGTTCCTGCCTCGGCAGCATTTGGAATAATAACTGGATTTTGTGAAATGTAAAGTTAAAATAGAGCCAGAAATGCTTGCACCTATTAATAGTAACTGACGTGAAACTTAGAAAGCGCATGCAGAGCATTAACGTGCACACTGCTTTCTTGGGTAGTGTCGCACATTTGGGATGTTGCTTGTGTTCACATATAACCTCACATGTTTGAGGCATTGGAGAAGTCAACGGTGTGTGCAACAGAAAAGCGTGGCATCTATAGATCATGCAGTGTTAAAACTGACAACAGGCTTTATCTGAGAACAGAAATTTAACAGATTCTGATTTTAAACAGCTTTAAAGACACATTCTTTATTTTAAAAACATAAAATTTTTAAATAAACCACGTTACATTTTATTGACCAGAGCTGTACATTTGGGTAACTGAATGCCTACACTGTAAGGTGGTGATTGTTAAAAAAAACATCAGGACAGAAGACACATCAGTGGACTTGCAAGGGTTGTTACTGAGAAACGAAGAGAAGAGCCTGGAGTGGCTGGCACTGTCCTGCTTCTTGACTGTGGTGATAGTTACAGGAACAATCATGGAAAGTCAGCAAGTGTTTCGTTTCAGTTTCTTGCCATCACGTGTTATCTGATCATAAAACAGCTCCTTCAGGATGCCACGTTGCATTGATTCTTCTGTGTTGCTTTCAGAATAAAGGAAAAGAGCCAAAGTTCAGAATCTTTGAGTTCAACCTAAAAGGCACTGATAAAGTAATGTGTAAATGGCTTTCCTGTCCTGGAAGTTCACACACAACACTGGCATGAATGCTTCAGCGGAAGGCTCTCCTGTGCAGGGCACAAGGCTGCAGCTGTGGCTCCTTAAGGCTACTTCAAGTTTGTGTTAGTGGCTCTTTGTTTCTCAGCTCCAGGCCACTGTGCAGCTAAAAGACCCAGTGCTTTTTGGAAGCAAGCCTCCACCTGCTCTTGAGATGCATGAGCTAAATATTTACAGACCATGTGTTTGTTCATTTGAAAAGTTATGCACAATTTTTAAGATGTTCTAGTTTGGCTCTGAACACTCATGACAAGATCAGAAGTATGGAAAATGAAGTAAGTACACTCTAAAATCATTAAGATTTGGTGATGATGGATATAGTTTGTCATTTTTAGAATTAAACGTGAACCAAGCACAGTTCCAAGTTTCCTTTGCAGAAGGCAATATTGTTGTATAGTCACTTTGCTAATCAAACAGGTTAAATAATTGCCAAGGGACACACAACTTCCAAGCAGTGAAGTGCAAATTTGATGCCAGCACTGTTGAATACCAAACCTGTGCCCTCACTCCACTGATATCTTACACTAAAAACCAAACACATAATAAATAAAATAAATCTGCATTTTTATATTGAAATAAACTATATCTTTAGCTCATAATTTTTACTAATAACAGTTCTTCCTTCACGCTTTTAAACATCATATTATGATGAAAATACTTATATCAATTGTATATCATAGATAGCTTATCTGCACATTATTTTACTTTATAATTGCATTAAATAAGGATTTTATTCCATGTTCCCAAAAATATTAGATCTGAAATTTATGATCAGGGATAATGTGCTTTAAAAAAATAAATTCAGCTGGTAAGCATTCCATCCTTGATGGCATGATACAATATACAGAATAGTGAGGAGGATGGCATTTTTGTCCCTTGCCAGTGCTCTTTGGAATCAAATGAAATAATAGAATTACATACAGGATTTTTTCATAAGTGAAGATACACTAATATAATTGGTCAAGTCTATGGGGAAGAACAAGTCATTGGCTGCTTAATGAATGGTTGTGGTCTGAGTTTTTTGATGGCTAATTCTGACAAAGCACAAGTGAGTCTTAATAGACAGTCATGTGTATGTGGAGTCCAGATGGTCTGTAGTTTGTTCAACTTTTAACTCTGCCACAAATCAATGAGATTATTTAGGTATTATATTAGTCAAGAAGGGTATTCAAAAAAGCATGGCTTCTACAGAAAATGTTAATAAGAAGAAATTTGTATTTCCTGGCAAACAGAAACAACCCCCAAGATTGATCCTGAAGAGCACCAAAGTCTCTCAATGCAGCAATACAATGTTGAAAAGCATGACATATGTGAAGAGATGGAGGTTGATTGGTATTGTGATCGTGATTGTGAGTATGGTTATTATTACAATGATTGGGAAACAGAAATGAGGAAGTGAATACAGAACGTGATATACTATCAAATGTTAGAAACTATACCAAGAAATATACGGCTTAGATATTTACTTCAAGTTCAATTCATTTGATAAAACAAACATTTATCATGGACAAGTCGTGACTGTGTCACAGCTTCAAAAAAGAACTTCTCAAAATACGTCCTACACTTAAAATTCTGAATCAACTACACAATTTAATTCATCAAAATACACAGAACCATTCATGACATAACAGATTAAGCCTTTCCAGTGACTTACAAGTTTGTGTATTATTTTAAGATCACTTTGACAGAACTGAATGCAAAGAGGCTCTGGATGCTGAATATTGGGGAAATGTAAAAAAGGGCAAAGAATGCAAATAAGTGAGCTTTGGATACTCAAAGCTAACCTCAGAGATTTCCAGTTCCACCTAATGCTCACATCTGCCGGTCACCATGGTGTAACCTCCTAACCTTTCAAAAGGAGCAATGGAAACCAGAAATGAGAGTGCTGACACAGACTTCATCCTGCTGGGTTTTTCTGATCGACCACAACTAGAACCCATCATCTCTGCCATTGTCTTCATCTTCTACATTGTGGCTCTGGTAGGAAACACAACCATCATCCTTGTCTCATACCTGGACCCCCAGCTCCACACGCCCATGTATTTCTTCTTATCCAACCTCTCTTTTCTGGACCTCTGTTATACAACCAGCATCATCCCCCAGATGCTAGTCAATCTGTGGGGACCAAGGAAATCCATCACCTACGGAGGCTGTGTGCTCCAGTTCTTCTTTGCCCTTGACCTGGGAGCCACAGAATGCCTTCTCTTGGCTGTGATGGCCTATGACCGCTACGCCGCTGTCTGCCAACCCCTTCACTACACAGTCATCATGCACCCTCAGCTCTGCCACAGGATGGTGCTGACTTCCTGGTTGGGTGGTCTGGGCACTGCCTTAGTTGTTTGTTCCCTGACTTTAAAGTTGCCAAGATGTGGGCACCGAGCAGTGGACAATTTTTTCTGTGAGATGCCAGCCTTGATCAAGATGGCTTGTGTTTATTCAAAGGTGATTGAGATTGTTGTCTTTGCTCTTGGAGTGGTGTTTCTATTGGCACCTCTATTACTGATTCTCATCTCATATGGAGTCATCACCCAAGCTGTAATGAAGATCAAGTCAGCCGCCAGGTGGCGTAAGATCCTCAACACATGTGGCTCCCACCTCACAGTAGTTACCCTGTTTTATGGAACATTAATTTATATGTACATGAAGCCACAGAATCAGACATCTCAGGATGAAGGGAAATTCTTCACCCTTTTCTACACAATTGTCACACCCAGCCTGAACCCTCTGATTTACACTTTAAGAAATAAAGATGTGAAGAATGCAGTGAAGAGAGTACTGGGAATGGGAAAAAGTTCCAAAAAGTCTTCAAGTTAGATAGAAAAATCAACCGGACTATAGCGATAAAGAAATGTTATCTATTATAAGCAGAAGTTTATTCATTCTTTGAAAATATGTGTTTTATGTATTTGACAGACACATTTACAGAGAAAGAGAGATGGGTGTTGCATAGACTGGTCTACTCCCCTGATAGCTGCAATGGCTAGGAAAAGGTGTAGAGGCCGAATCACTTGGGAGGGAGGGAGGGAGGGAGAGAGAGAGAGAGAGAGAGAGAGAGAGAGAGAGAGAGAGAGAAAGAAAGAGAGAAAGAGAGAAAGAAAGAAAGAAAGAAAGAAAGAAAGAAAGAAAGAAAGAAAGAAAGAAAGAAAGAAAGAAAGAAAGAAAGAAGGGAGGAAGGGAGGGAGAAAGAAAGAAGAAAGAAGAAAGATTTCCATCTTCTACTACCTTCCTAAGCACCAGCATCCCATATGGGTGCCAATTCATGTCCTACTTGCTCCACATCCCATCCAGCTCCCTGCTTATGACCTGGAAACCAGTAGAGGATGACCCCAAACCTGGATCATCTCAGCTCTGGCCATCAGGGCCATCTGGGGAGTGAACCCATGGATGGAAGATATTTCCATCGCTCCTTCACTCTGTAAATGTTTCTTTCCAATAAAAATAAATAAATCTAAAAAATAAAATAAAATAAAGATCCTGCAGAGTGGGGGCGTGGATCACCTGGCACGGCCCTCCTGTGCCCACCTGTGCCAAGTTCATGAGCCCCATGTTGGGAATCCAGCAGGGCTTGGGTTCCCAGGCTCAGGCCCTTGGGACCACCAGCAAGAGGGACTTTCAGGTTTGTGAGCCCCAGAGGAGGGGGATCTGGCAGGGCTCGGGTCGACTGTCCTAGCTCTCTTGGTCCTCCTTGAAGAGGTGAGTGATGGGTTTGGGAGCCACAGGGATGGACAGTGGGGCTTGGGTCATCTGGCCCAGGTCCTGGGACTCGTCTGCAAGAATATTCTCTCCTCAGTGAAAAGGGTGAAGCAATAGACACAGATCCTGATGCACATGGAGAACATGGCAGCCCTTTTTGTACCTCAGCAAAAGAAGAACAGAGCAAACTGGAAGAGCACCCCATCCAAATGATGGCAGCAAAAACCTGGATTAATGGAGACTTGAGGTTGACCATGTCAGCCAATGGACATTGGGAGGGGTGCATCATCCTTGGATCAGCAAAATTGACAGCATTTCAGAACTATCCAAACCACTTGGGCAGAAAATACACACAGCGGGACCCTGGGTAGATATTGAGTGGCGCTTCCCCATTCCTGGGTACTGAGACATTTGGTATGGGCTCTGCCTTTATTTCTCCCCAGAAATGAGAAGAAGAAATAACAAATTCGGAAATAATGATGATGTCGTTATGATGATATGGTGATATGATAAATCACCCATTTATCCCTAACCCTCGATCCTTTCCATCCTGATCAAATAAGTATGATAAAAAATTAAAATTAAAAAATTGTCAGGCCCGGCGCAGTGGCGCAGTGGCTAAGGTCCTGGCTTTGCACGCCCCAGGATCCCATATGGACGCCGGTTCTAATCCCGGCAGCCCCGCTTCCCTTCCAGCTCCCTGCCTGTGGCCCGGGAAGGCAGTCGAGGACGGCCCAAAGCTTTGGGACCCTGCACCCATGTGGGAGACCCGGAAGAGGCTCCTGGCTTCGGATCGGCATAGCATCGGCCATTGCGCTCACTTGGGAAGTGAATCATCGGACGGAAGATCTTCCTCTCTGTCTCTCCTCTCTGTATATCCGCCTTTCCAATAAAAATAAAATAAATCTTTAAAAAAAAAAAAAAACATTGTCCTGCAGAATACAGCAGGTACTCATCAGATAATAAATACGGGAGCAACACCACTTTTGTTAATATCAAAGATATTGAATCACCTAATATTTATCCTTGGCAGAACATACAGGGGCCCCCACGCCGTGGCTCAATGCTTAAATCTTGGCCTTGCATGTGCCAGGTTACCATATGGGCACTGGTTCATGTCCCAGCTACCCCACGTCTTATCCAAGTCCCTGCCTGTGGCCTAGGAAAGCAGTAGAGGATGGATCAGAACCTTGGGACCCTGCACCACCCCTGTGGGACACACAGAGAAGGCTCCTAACTCCTGGCTTTAGATTGGCTTAAGCTCTGGCAGTTGAAGCCATTTAGGGAGTCATCCAGGGAACAGAAGATCTTTCTCTCTGTCTCTCCTCTCTGTACATTTTCCTTTCCAATCAAAAATAAACAAAACTTTTAACACACATATAAGTTTTAGGGAAAGGGGAAGATAATATAGGGGTTTTTTTCCACAGTCATTATGACTTAGATTCTCCACCACACACCTCCGAGGTACACAGAAGTACAGCAATGTCTCAGGACCCTTGCAGGACCCTGGGGAGACCCAATCTGTACATGCTTGAGTCCCTGCAAGGAAATAACACAGAATATGCATATAACCTGTGCAAGTCTTCCGAAAACGTTATCTCTCTAGACTATTTGAAAAACCTAATATAATGTAAATGTCCTGTGAACATGTGTGCTATATTATTCATGGAATAATATCAAGAAAAAAAAATCTGCCAATGTTCAGCATAGACGCAAGTTTTCCCCAAAAAACTCCAGTCGCTTGAATCCATGGATGTAGAAGCCTCACATAAGGAAGGTTGAGTGTGTCCGTTTAGAAAGTAGAAAACCAGGAAGAATAAAGGGGGGGAAATGTTCATTAAAGTCCAGATATAATGGCTGACACTTCTTAATCTCCTATTAATTTATCCCCATATATTTTCAAGCCTGACTCATTTTATTTTGAAATTCTGCTCTGCTTTGCCCAACGTGTGCATTCACTCGGGGAGGGACAAATGCTGACTCCTCCAGCCTAGAAAAACGTCAGCTGTTCCGATGGCGAGGTCCTCCAAAGGACTGCTGTGAGTAACTGCTGCACATTTTCAGCTCTGCATGAAAACCTCATTAAGGAGGAGCAGCATTCTGATGTGGTAATGCCATCGCCTCAGACAACAGCTGGGCACCCGTTCCTGTCTTGGCAGCTCCACTTCTGATCCAGCTCCCTGCTAACAGCTTGGGGGGAAAGTAGGGGGAAGACAGCCCGAGTGCCTGAACACCTGCAACCACTTTGGAGACCCAGACGACAGCTTCGAGCTTCAGCCTGGCTCAGTCCTGACTTGCTGCCATTTGGGGAGTGAACCAGAAGGTAGAACTCTTTCTCCCTCTCTCTGCAGGTAACCCTGCTGGCCTTCAAGTAAATAAAAATTTTTAAGTTTCATTAGAAAGAAAATAGTAGCACAAATAATTTTTAAAAGATTGAGAAATCTTTTTTCTCAATAAAGATTGTGAAAATACCTTCTGTGAGGTCTTTCCCGGAGACTTGCCCGGATCAAGGTAACAATGTCACACACAGCTAGGATCCAGTGCCTGGGAGAAGCATGAACAGGCTCCCAGCTGGGCAACGGGCTCCTCCCTCCAACAACTGCCCTTAGCTAACAGGATTTAGAAAAAAAATAGAAATTCCCTGGCAAGCTATTTTTTTAAGTTTGATAAAAACGTTGTCAGGAGTTTAGGAAAAGGGACCTCTCATTTGCTTGTGTGTGTGTTGTGTTAGGTATATGGTATTACATTACCTTTCTTAAAGAAAAAATCAGAAATCTCCAGAAATAAGTACAGATTGAAAATGTCTTGACCACAATTCTGAAGCTAAAAAAAAAAAGCTCAGAAAACGAAAAGGTCTCATAACTCTAGTAGCAGAAAAGACCTAAACTGGTGTGAAACCACTTCTTTACTTTCACTTCTACTAAACGAAGCCAGTTCTATGTTAAAAGAACAAAAATTATTGACAGACTGTTAGTGAACATTTGTCAGAAACGGGTTTTTAAAAACAAGGATACTTATTTCTATAACAGTAATTTATAAAATGAGAGACTACCTTAAGTGAAATATTTTAGAAAAAAATAGAACTTTTACTTTGGGATACAATAATAATTGAGAGTGACATCAAATAAAAACTATCAAAGAATAGCATAACTTTATCTAGATTTTAAGTGTACATTCACAGTGGCTACATGAAAATAGTGGATCATATTTTGTGTCTTTCGACTCAATTGAAATGCCCAAGGGTAAACTTCCTTTCTTGCTACGCTGCAGGTACAAATACAATTAGGGTACATAGTTTTTCCTTTCTGCTATTACATGAGACCCTACTTGCGGTATTAGCAGCGTGCCCAGTCTCCTGTAGGGCTTCCCTTGTCGCTGAATCATCTTCAAGTTTCCGAAATGGGGCTCCCATCCCTTTGTACACCCACCCAGCAGCAGCACCCTAGTGCCCACCGCCGATTCTCGCAGCGCCGCCAGAGGGCGCTGTAGCCAGGCCGCAGCGGTGACGTCACAGTGAGAACTCGCTGTCCAGAACCCCGCGGGGCCGGGGTCCTTCCAAGGGGCCGAGCCGCTCCTCCGCCGCCTCCGCGCTCCCTTCGTGGCCGACGGTGCTCGGGTCTTCCCGCGCTCCCTTCGTGGCCGACGGTGTTCGGGTCTTCCTGCCTGAGACGCTCCATCTCCATCCAGACTGTCAGGGCTGGAGGTACTGATCGCCGTCCCCTTTCTCCCGGGTACGCCATTCCGGCAGTGTCCACAGTCCCCCGTGGATCCTCAACAGAAACACACAAACAGCAGAGCTCTCGGTTCTCCTGAAGAAGGCGATGCCCGCCTGCACGCTCTCCGTGCCCAGGGGAAAGGATGCCCGCCTGCACGCTCTCCGTGCCCAGGGGAAAGGATGCCCGCCTGCACGCTCTCCGAAGGATGCCCGCCTGCACGCTCTCCGTGCCCAGGAGAAAGGATGCCCGCCTGCACGCTCTCCGTGCCCGGGAGAAAGGATGCCCGCCTGCACGCTCTCCGTGCCCAGGAGAAAGGATGCCCGCCTGCACGCTCTCCGTGCCCAGGAGAAAGGGCCTCGGGGGCAGCTGAGGAAGTTGCTGGGGCAGTCAGGAGCAGGGAGACCCAGGCTAGCACCCTGCAGCAGCTCCCCCCACAGCCAGCCTGGACGGAGCATGGCCGCAGAGACGCACAGAGACAGAGACGTCTCCACAGGACGACCCCAGGTCCTGTGGAGACAGCCCCTCGTGCCATGGTGTGTGGGCTGCTGGCCCTGCCGGAAGCTGCACTGCCACGACGCTCATTCCCACAGGGGGCTGGCCCCAGAGTACAGACGAGGAGGATAGAAAAACCAAAAACCACTCAGGAGAGACTCCACTACGGAGGAAAAAAGAGAATGAGATAAAAGAATAGTTAAGTACCAGCCCACGCCGCCTCATCTTTAAATCTGATCAAGGACTTGCCCGAGCGTTTGATATTCCCCAGACACCTCATGAATTACAATTGCTTTTCCCAGTTACACTTAGTCAAGACAAAAATCAACCTGCATATGCGAATCCAGACTTCGACACCATCACAGCTTTTAAGAAAGCTAGAGTCAGGGATTTCCCATGATTTTAAAAAAATAACAAAAAATAGGACTTTCTCCTCAGTATTTACAGTGGAAAATGTGCAAGAATAAGGCTAGGAAATGTTGTGATCCTTAGGATAAGCAGGTTGACAACTCCGCGGGGAGGGCGATTGGTCTATGATATGTTGGTAGCAGATGGGCGTGGACTACTACAGAGCAGCAAACACAACTACGTCAAAGTGCTCACGGGATGCAGCCATGTAAGCCAGGGACAAAACTGACATTTGGCCTGAGTTTGCCAGCAGTTATACCCCATGGAGCTGGGGAAACCTAGGCTGGTTTTATAGGATGCCTGACTGATTCCACAGAAAAACAAGTTAAGGGAAACAGCACTAGGAAATTGTTACTGAAGCAATTAGCCCATGAGATTGCCAATGGGTGGGCCTCAGGACCGGGCACCTTGCTCGGATCCCGATCCAGCCACGTGGGGAGCTGTCCCCGGCCTGCCTGGGCTGGGGGGCTGCTCCCTTCGGGGTGAGTATGGAGGGGAGGTCTCCGTAGCTGGGTAGGTCCAGGGCCCAACTACCGCCCTCGATGGGCGGTGAATGGGATTTGGGAGGGGCGCGACCTTGGGCCTGGGGCTTTAAACTTCCAGCAGCCTGGGCAGCTCCAGCAGGCAGGGAGCTCTGCGGTTTTGGTTCTTTGAATCGCTGCTTAGGTAGCTCCAGGTTGAACCCATTGTGCTTCTGGGAAGCGAGTCAATCCTAAAGATTCCCAATGACAGTAACTCTTCCTTTGAAGAACTTGTAATCACTTAACAATGCTGAGCACCGAACACCAGTTCATGGAAAAGCTAAGGGTCTGGGTTTGTCCAGCAGGATATCCTATTACCTGACATGATGATTCATCAGCAGACGGATCACATTAGGCAGGGCCATGACAGTAACCATATCCGGGGATAGATTATGTGGGCGATGTGTGGGCCACACCCTGTGAAAATTCTAACCCCACTGGTTAGTTCAGGGAAGGTTCGAACAAGGAAACAACTTCCAATTTAAGATCGGGGGGTGGAGAAAAGGAAGGAGGTTAGGAAACCTCTGAAGCTACAGGAGAAGTAAATGTAAGTTCAACCGACGTTATTGGATAGGAAAACGGAGAGAAAAGGATCTTGGCAGCGGTGGGATTCGAACCCACGCCCCCGAAGAGACTGGAGCCTTAATCCAGCGCCTTAGACCGCTCGGCCACGCTACCCAACTTGGGAGAGTGTTTGCCCCAGTTTCTCCCTATGAGTCAGTGCGGTCTGCCAGTGCCTTCCTACCTGGAGCTGTTTTCGTGAGCGCTCCCCCCGGCGCCTTCAGCACCCCTGCCTGCGCCTTCAGCACCCCTTCCTAGCGCCACCAGCACCCCTTCCTGGCGCCTTCAGCACCCATGCCTGCGCCATCAGCACCCCTGCCTGGCGCCATCAGCACCCCTGCTTGGCACCTTCAGCACCCCTGCCTGGCACCTTCAGCACCCTGCCTGGCACCTTCAGCACCCCTGCCTGGCACCTTCAGCACCCTGCCTGGCGTCATCAGCACCCCTGCCTGGCACCCCTTCCTGGCGCCATCAGCACCTCTGCCGGGCGCCTGGGTTACAATCTGAGGAAGAACCCCTGGCGGCCGAGACGCCCGCGCCCTTAGCCCACACTGGAGGCGGGCGGAGCTCCGGACGCTGCAGGCCGCAGGTGCCGGAGCGCGGCGACCCGGGGGAGCCCTGCCGCTCACAGACTTCGAGAAGGAGTTGACCGAAGGCCCTGAGGGGAAATGGGGGCAGGGGTCCTACCACCCCGCAGAGCGCACGTCCCTGAGCGACTATAAACGAGGAGGTGGGGGATCCCAGTCCTCGCCCAAACGTCCCTGGAGCGAAAGACAAGGGCGGTTCGCGTGGGGATCAGGGAGAGCGCCGCTCCCTGCCGGGGTGGGTGGGCGTCGCTCCAGCCTGGGACCCGGGGTCCCCCCCATTCCCCGGGGCCCCCAAAGCGAGCTGCCAGGGAGTGTGTGGCTGAAAACCACAGCGCTTGACCCCCGGGGGCGACCGGGTGTGCCGGAAGAGGGCTGTACACACAGCAGCCTGCTTCGGTCTTGGAGAAGTTTCTCTGTTTTCACTCCGCTCTGATGACTTTCCCTCACTCCCTTCCTGCGAAAAATAGTTCAAAGCAGACGATCTGCACCTTCGAGGGGAGCAGGTGCTGAGGGCCTGGAAAGCTCTGGTCGCCGGACCCGGCTAGCGTGATCCTGGGGGTCCTACTGGTCCTGGGGGGCATCGGGGTCGCCCGGGGAACCCCAACCTCCAGGGAAAGGCTCCCACGTCGCCGCTTTCCTGAAAGGGCTATGTCCGTCTCCACAGATCCCCAATGTCCCACTCACGCATGCACCGAGGGGAAGAAGCCCCAAATACTGCAAGCGCTGAGAGCCTTCAATTTGAACCAATCGGCACTCAGTGGCGAAGCGTTCTTAAAGACTGAATTTATAATCTGTGCTCTTTCCACTCTTGAAATCTCCAAAAGGGTGAAGGGCCTTTAAGTGTAAAACAACCGCGTGTGAAAATTAAAGATTAGTTTATTATGAGTAGGTTCCTAAAAACGTTGTTTGCTGCAAAAAGTAATTTTCCCTGACCGGGAATCGAACCCGGGCCGCGGCGGTGAGAGCGCCGAATCCTAACCACTAGACCACCAGGGAAGCTGGCTGCAGGTCTCAGTAAAACGTTTACCAGGTTAAAGCTTCGTTTGCACGCGGATGATTCTCCGCCCCCATTGGACCAGCAGCCCGACCCTCAGGCTCGCACGCACCAACCCATAAACTCTGGAAAACAGGGCGAGTGGCAACCCGAGGAGGTAATTCACACTCGTGGCTGGATGGTGGAGACTCTTAACGGCGTGAGGTGAACTAGAAATCAGTGTTGCTTGTAAATCGCTGCAGAAATTCTTGTGATATCAGGTTGTAACGGTCTTTTTATCTTTCTCTTCATGCTATATTTTAGCCATTCGAATACAAAGAACGTTTCTAAATTTATTTTTGGTTTGCTGAAAATTCTTATAACGGTGCTTATTAAATAGCTATGAGTTTTTTTAAATTGTTTGGTTCATTATAGTTCATTTTAAGTTGGCGTGGGCGGAGCCGAAATAGCTCAGTTGGGAGAGCGTTAGACTGAAGATCTAAAGGTCCCTGGTTCGATCCCGGGTTTCGGCAGACTGTGACTTTTTTGCTGCTTGGAGTTTTCTTTCTATAAATAAAAATATGTATTCCCCCCTTCCTTTTTTAAAAAATGAATCTTATTAGAAATCATAAGGGATTGTATTGTAACGTATTGTAATAAAAAGATTGTTTTGATTGAAACTAACTTTGGACTTCGCCAAACACCTAAATGTAAGGAGGAAGAGACAAATGTGCTGAAGTAAAACCACTGTCACCTTTATAACAGTTGGCATTTTCTTTCTTGGTTTGAACTTTATACCAGGTTTTTCTCCTTCTCTAAACTTACCCTCCCCTCTTTAAAAAAATAAATAAATAATCCCTCGGAGTTATTCCAGCAGTTTTAAACTAAAATCAAGAGATTCTTTCTCCTGTTCTTCATGAACCTCCTTTCTCTCACAGCCCCTCCCACTCTTATTCTCTGCTAGTTTTTAAAATTCCTACAAAAAGGAGTGGTGGTCCGAACAGACACCTCTGAAAGAGAAGATTATTCTGAGGGACACTTGTTAACTTTTGTTGCTGACTTTGGTCTGTCCGAACTTGGTATTTGCTAAGTGAACTTTTGTGCAACTCTGTAGAAGAGTGACAGGAATGGCAAGCGGACTGCAGGAAACGTTTCTGAAACAGGAAGTCACTCACTCACGTTTAATTGGAGAAGCTGTTTCCTGGGTGCAGGTGGGGGTGTGGGCTGCAGAGGCTGCAGCAGGGAAGGTCGGGGTGCTCCCCCACTCCCGCCTCCGCCCTTGTATTTGATCTGTTCTTCTTCACCGGCCTCCCTTCAAGCTGCAAAATGCCAGTCTTCTCCCTTAGTAAAAAGGGGGACACACACCTTTCCATCCCGCCCTCGCTGGGTATGCCTTCTAATTTCAGGAAGCCACTGCGGTCAACTTCCCCACTTTCACATATCCTGGCTTGCTCTTGACCGTGCACTTCATTTGGTGCAGGATCCAGGCCTGCCGACAGCCCTGCATTCCTGGAGCAGCCCTTTCTGGGCCTGAAAACTGTGCTCTCCCACAGCCTGCTCCGG
Organism: Ochotona curzoniae; assembly: GCF_017591425.1. Classification (NCBI taxonomy): domain Eukaryota; kingdom Metazoa; phylum Chordata; class Mammalia; order Lagomorpha; family Ochotonidae; genus Ochotona; species Ochotona curzoniae. The sequence goes on from NW_024466930.1 coordinate 629,280, forward strand.
GTGCGTCACACCGTGTTTGCACTCTCCGGCTGCTCCGACTGCTCGCCTCTGGGTCCCTTTTAGAAACCGCTACCGCTCCGGGTCCTGACCACCATCTACTGCCTTTTTAAAAACGTTCTAAGCAAGTATGGATTAGCATGCATTTATAGGAAGAAAGAAAGATTCCATGTTACCCCTACCTGGTTGTTCCCGGAGGTAGCACTTTGCAAAACTCTAGTGCAATGTCGCAAGCTGGAAGTGGAAACACTACGGTCAAGTCACACACGTGTTGCACACACCCTCCTCCCTCAGTATCACCATCAGGCAGCAACCAATCTTTCAATTTAATCCTTTCTGCGAGCGTTGTATATATGGACTCACACATTCAATAACCTCTCGTGATTGGCTTTTGCATTCATTAAAATTACACTCAGAAAATCATCCATTTGTTCCTTTGCATTACTGAATGGGAGTCTATAAAACGATCACCACGATTTGAACTCACCAAAGGACATCTGGGTGTTGGTTACAAAATGAAGCTGCCCTAAACGTTTGTGTGCAGATTCTTGCGCCCAGTCGCTGTAAATGCAGAGGCATGGCAAATCCCTATCTTGGATTATAAAGTTTGCCCTGCAGAGCCATTCTTCTGCAGCTGTATTTGCAAAATGCAATACAGGCTATTGCCTTGCTGGCGGGGGAGGGAGCAGGGCAGCCTACAGAAACCGCGACGACACCAAGCCTCAGAAAGAGTCTATTTGGTGCCCTCGATTGAGCCCGAAGGCGGAGCAAAAGGTTCCATAGTGCACTTGTGCATAACCCCATCGCTAAGTCTCTTGGTCTTCTGCATACAAGCATGAAGAGATTTTTAAAAAGGAAAATCCCGAAAGGGGGAGTTTTTTTTAAAAGGAGAGACCGGGTCTCGACGAGTATCCCGGGCGGAACTACAGGCGCCGCTCGCAGGCGCGGTCCCACCGCCGCCCAGCACGGGGAGTTTGACCTGCTCCGTGTCCGGCCTGGGCCGGGTCCCCCCTCCTTAGACAACCTGGAGCCCCCAGGCTTCCCCGGGAGCCCCATGTTGGTGCCAAGCCCAGTGCGGACGCCCGCTCCACACGGTGCTGCAGCTCCGAGCTCCCGAGCACCCGCGATCCTCCGGCCTCAGCCTCCCGAGTAGCTGGGACTACAGGCGCGCGCCACCGCGCCCGGCGCTCCCCGGGAGCTGCCCCGGTCTTCCAGGGCTTCAGGAGTGCCCAAAGCGGCCGACTGTGGGAGGAGCTGGCGGAGGCGGGAATGTCGTCTCTGGAAACTTTACAAATAGGTGCACTACACAAATAGCCACACGTCTGGAAAGGGAGCGGGTGGAGAGCTGTATACTTAGCAACCATCAATGCTTTGAGAAAAAATTACCTGGGGATCATTTTAGCAATGCAGATTTTAATACTGTGATATGTAGGCCAGTGACGAAGTTTCTACATTTCTAAGATGCTCCGTGTCATGCCAGTGTTATTGATGGACAACTGAGGGTTGTCCAAGCTGTGGAACCTCGTGGCTCTTCAAGTTTCCAGCTAACAGTCACCTCAGGATGACATTCCAACATTAGAATGGAAAAAAATTAAGTAGAAAATGAGAAACCCAAGTTCAGCCCCATACGTTAATAAGGACATTTTCCTTCTCCCTCTTCAGTTCTCCAAGATACCGTGCAAAATGCCTTACATACGCTAATATTTGCACAATTTCAAGTTCGGTACATTTGCACTTAATGGTAAACGGGAGTCACTGCTATCAGTCACCTGTGTGGAGACCTGTGAGCAGAATAGACCAAGTTCTCCTGGGAAAATTTAGGGACAGAATGCACCCTTCCTTGGAGCTTATTACCTGATAAGGAACAGAGACAAATCTGTGAAAGTCAAGACTTATTCATATTTTCCTTCCTAGAAAGTAGGGGCTGAAGAGTGGGCTCACCAACACAGGCACCTGACCTGCGCAGGGTCTGAAACTTGAGCTGTAATTAGGCAGTTTAGAAAGAAGGCGTGGCAAGATCCTTCACCTGGAACACCAACAGGTGCAAAGCTGAAGCAGTGCTCATATCTGGGAAAATCACTAATTCCTGCTTCCAGAAATCAAAGATGCCCAGACCAAGAGGAGAAAGATAAGGCTGCCAAGAAAAAGTTACCTGTTTTGGAGATCACCAATCTTCAAAAAGTAACTTAAAGTAGCAGGTCTCTCGGAGGGTCATGCCTTTTTGTTTTCCACCTCACAGAGGATTTGGGCTGATCTGATGAATTCACTGTGTGGTGCTGTGCCAGTTCCAGGCCTAAACCAGAAGAAAGCTTGCACCTGCTTCCTATGCACCTACATCTGCATGATGCCTCCTGTCAGAGTGTGAGCCACCACTCTGTGAGAAACTCAGGGCAGTCTACTGCCAGGACTGCAGAAGCAGCGCTATGGTTCACACACACAGTAACTTTATACAAATTGCATAGCAATAACCCGTCCTCCTGTCTGATGAAGTAAGGAAATTACCACCTGTCTTCACTGTTGGCTCCAGAACTCAGATCCAGTTCTGGTCCCCATTCGTCTTTTCTGCAAATGCCTTTTACAGAGGGCCTTGTGTGGCAGCTGCGGACAGCGAGACCACGAGACCAGCAAGGCTGGAAACCAGATTAGAAATCAAACTGAGGCTGTTACAGTGATCGGGAAAGGTAGGGACGTGAGAGAAATGGTTGAAATACACGAGTGGTGAAAGAGGAAAAGAAAGGAAGAGAGAGGAAGGAAGGAAGGAAGGAAGGAAGGAAGGAAGGAAGGAAGGAAGGAAGGAAGGAAAGAAGGAAAGAAGGAAAGAAGGAAAGAAGGAAAGAAGGAAGTCATAGTGCCACAGGTTTATGGCTTGATCAAGACTGGGTTCCCCAAACTTAGACAGGGTTTCTAAACTTTAAAATCTTAAGGGAAGTCATGATTTAGGATGAATACTTGATGGCTTGCTGTATGTAAGAGCTGGGCCTGGGGGCACAGCTAAAATCCCAAGGACTCACTCTCAGAGGTGTTTCTGGCTATTTCACCCAAGTCCAGCCCCACTGCTCTCGGTATTTCTTGTGTGACAAAGAGGGAACTATCTGGATTCTTTGTAGTTCAGCCGCTCAGCCTAGGGATTCAGTCGGCCATGGCAAGTGGGGGCAGTGTGAGGCTTATCTTCTCCAGGTTGCGCACTTCTCCCAGGGTAATCCTTGGAGCCTTGTCAGATGCATGGAAACTGCCAAGCTCTGCACTGGCCAACTGCCTGGTAAAGGTGGTGATAAACGGCCGGAGTCCAGCACCAGCCAAGTTCAGAGTTCGGGAAGGGTGCATGGAGTCGGCGATAAAGAAGGACCAGGATATCGTTCTTGTCTTTGATAGAGTGCTGCAGGTTGAATACAGTCCAAAGGCACATTTACCTGGACTTTTGGTTCTGCTTGTACCAAGCCCAGATTCCCAGTGTCACTTGTACGTGAAAAAATCAAGCTGAATCTCTCTCTTTTTAATCCTTCAGGGATACGTGTTTCCTCCTTGCAAAGAGGTCATGCTAATGTTTTCTATATCCTTCTAAGTTTAGTACCTGTGCTGCCAAAGCTTGCACGAGTTGAATACCATTTCAACAAAACTTTTGAGCAGTGAATGTTCAGGACTTGTCAGCAACAGCAAATTTTAAGGCTTGTAGGAAATAGTATCTAACATCCCACAAAAATCTTTCCACTTTGTAAAAGCGGGAAGTGGAAAGCTTATTTTGGTTGATCAGCTCCTTGCATTCAGGTCTGTGATGTTTATGTACTCATCATGTCATAGACTGATGCGTCTATCACTCCAAGTACCCCAAGGCACACCGACTACTGAATCTCATCCTAAGTTAATCAAGGAAAGCAGCTTTAAAACACAATGATGCTTTGGACTTGTGACCACTTTGTTTCCAATAGATTGTGCTTTCACTGAAGAAATTTAAAATATTGGGCCTGGCTATAGTTTCATCTTGCATTCTCTGGGATCCTGTGTGGTTGTCAGTTCATGTCCTAGCTGCTCAACTTCCCATCCAGCTCCCTGCTTGTGGCCTGGAAAAGCAGTCAAGGATGGCCTTGGGACCCTGACCGATGCCACTTGGGGCCTTGTGGGAGATCCGCAAGGTGCTCCTGGCTCCTGGCTTCAGATGGGCCCAGTTTGGGCTGTTGCTGCCGCTTGCGGGGCAGGGCGAATCAACAGGTGGAAGATCTTCCTCTCTGTCTCTCTTCTCCGTATATCTGACTTTCCAATAAAAATAAAATTAAATTTTAAAAAAAGGAGAAGAAGAAGAAATGAAAAAGATCCTGTTCAAACTTGGCTGCTTTTTTCTAATGCCATTTATATTTATACATTTATTTATTTTGGCTTTCTGAAGAGTCTTTAAAAAGAAGAAAAGAAACACTGTTTAGGTGTACATGGTCTTGTCACAACCTATACAATATTGTCAAATACAATTTACGGGACGTCATTCAGATACTGCACTAGACCTCAACAGATTAGAGCAAAGCAGAACGGAACAATTTATAGTGGGTATTAGGGACATGGTGCAGAGAGAGAAGAAATGTGGAACAAATTCACACCCAAGTTGAATTTATTAGAGATTAATAAACTCAAAGTGGTGGCACCTGCCGGGGCGTGGAGGATGTGACAGCATGGCAGAGGTCCCGTCCTTCAGCACGCTGGACTTTTTACAGTTTTGGGGATCTGGGCTGTTCCTAGAGGTGGAGGAATTCCAAGAAAAGGAAGGAGTGAGGACCAGGCCCAGCTTTTCTTGCCTCCCTGGAGGCAAGGTGGTTGTAGGGAAATGCTGAACCTGGGGTTGGGAAAACTCGTCCCTCTCACTCAGCTACAGGCAGGCAACAGCAGGGACGCAGGAGGCAGCAGACACGCACCCGCTCACCTCGTCTCCGAGTCTCCGCACTCCGAGGGGCGCTCGTCGAAGACCCCAGGGACCTGAAAAAAGCCGGATTAGGAACCTCAGCGTCAGAACCCCAGACGCCGGATAACGCCAGCCTAGGCCGGACGACGCCAGCAAGGGAAGTGCTTCTTACGTGATTTGTTCAGTTTTGTTTCCTCTCCGACCTCCACCCCCATCACCGAAAACCGGGTTTTTCATAGCCCCGGACTAGCCTCTCCCGAGAGCTGAGACGCCGAGGGCAAAGCCCGGGAGAGCGCAGCACCGGCCCCTCAGCTCCGACGGCTGCTGCAATAACTCCGGGGCTTGGAAAGCTCCCGGGGAGCCAGAAATGAAGGGTCGAGTTGCGGCAAGGCCCCCTCATCGCCGGACCAGCGGACTTCCAGAGGCGGCACCAGGACCACAGGTGGGTCCCTAGGGGACCGCCTGCAGGGGCTGAAAAGTCGGTGATGTTGGCGCCGAGATGACCTTTCAGGGTGTGAGAGAGGGAGCAAGCGAGGGAGGCAAGGGCTGGAAACCAGGCATTGAGCCGAAGACAGATCCCGTTTAAGGCAGGCAGCAAGTGGACACTTCCTCGGTGGGAAAGATGAGATACATGGGAAAAGAGAGACGTCGAGGGCTGAAAGTGCGGGTTTTCTTCCTTTGCCGTGGAGAGGAAGTAGCTGGATACAGCTGCAGGTGGCCGCTCACGTTGCTCGGCAGCAAGTTTCGCAGATTTCCCATCCGAGGTGAGAAGTCAGGGCGATCAGTTTAGAGGGAGGGGTTCCAGCAACAGCGGGATCGGCAACAAGTTTTCAGGTGTTGGAGCTTTTAATACATTCCAGACGGACACTTCATTTTAGAAACAAGATAAAAATTAGGTGGAACAGAAGTCAAAGTGCAACCGGGGCTAAAATATTGTGATGAAACAACATGCACCACCTGCCTCCTTAGCGCAGTAGGCAGCGCGTCAGTCTCATAATCTGAAGGTCCTGAGTTCGAACCTCAGAGGGGGCAGCTATGTTTTGCCTTCCGTACGTCAACAGCACCAGGTGCTTGTGGTGACTGCTTGTTTGCCTGTCCTTTCCAGTGGAAATCTCTTTACTGTCAACACGCAATACAGTATGTTAATTCCCTGTGTTTGGTTTCTTTAAAGAAAAAGATGGAAAAATAAATGACTGTCAATATTTAATTTTCCCGCACATTTTATTTCTCTTTCTATGAACAAGAGTTAGAGATGGAGCAATGGAGAGCATAACCAGGTGCACGTGGAAGATATGGCAGCCCATCGGAACTTGCAAAGGACACCTGGTACCACAACAGAGGACAGAGCACAGAACAAATCAATCAACTACCCCAGCCAAGTGTTAGCAGTGAAAATCTGGGCGAACAGAGGTGGACTATGTCAACCAGTGGATTCTGAAGTGATTTCATCATGCTTGGAATGACGAGACTGGCAGCAAATCAGAACAGTTGATCTACCAAAAGCACTTGAGCAGGACCCTCGGAGCATGGCCCACATCGAAGACCTGGGATGGGTGGGAGGCTGGGTGGGGCTTCTCCCTTTATCTCCCCCTTTACCTCAGATGCAGAAAATGTAAATAAATAAATAACACATTAAAAAAAATAGCTCTCAAGGCTCTCTCAGCTATTCTGCTGCAGACTTGAGGAAGCCTTTAGGACCCTTAGCTTCTTCTTCCAGAAACTTCCATTTGCACAGTTAGAGTGGTTTAGTAAAAGATTTGTGAGAAGCTAAGAACCAGATTGCCTGGCTGTTCAAGAGGCTCTTCAGAGAATGTTGAATCCTGTTGGAGCCATCAACATCCAGAATTTTTTCATCTCTGCTGTAGAATCAGAAATTTTTAAAATATATCTTGGACTTTTCCAGGTTTGCAGTACTAAATCAAACCGCCCAAATGCCAGAGATGTTCCAAGCCACAATGTAAATACACGACAGTCACATTAATGATTGGCAGCATACCCTTCCAAGGTAAAATAAGCAGTAGCAGAGCAAGCAATTCACAATCAGATTTTGCTCTGTGCAGCTACAAGAGTCACAGCAACAGCAAAATATCAGTGGTCGTAATGCCACACTAGGATGGTCTGACATACTCATCACCAAAATGTGAAACCAAGGCAAAGCCAACTTGAAGTTCTTCTGTTAGTCTGTGTTTTCCAGGGTTGGAAGCAGAGTGCTCTGACCATAGCACGCTGGCTTCCTGAGTAAGCTTACCATCACTGATCGGATGAGGTTAGTTCTGTTTAATTTCTACATTGTTACTTTACTGAATTTAGATGTCCATACCATCCTCCTCAGCTACTTATCTCATTTATCAGTAAGCTTTGTTTTAATTTTTTTAAGATGCATTTCTTTTTCTTTCTTTTCTTTTCTTTTCTTTTCTTTTTTTTTTTTAAATGCAGAGTAACAGAACAGAGAGCTAGAGACAATAAGATATTTCATCTGTTGATTCACTCCCAAAATAGGTGGTCCTCAGCTACTTTCACAGGCCATTAGCAGGGAACTAGATGGGAAGTGGAGCAGTGAGGACTACAACCTGTGCCCGCATGGGAGGCCAGCAGTGCAGGTGGAGGCTTAGTCTGCATGCCACAGTACCAGCCCCAATAATAATTCTTGAAGAGGTCACTTCTATTTGACTCCAGGAGTTGCTATGGATGGTGAAACTCATCCAAGCAGGATGTAATAAATTGATCCCTACATTTATCCATCTGTTTTTTAGCTAAATGAGAATTAATAGGCAAATAGATGCATTTTCTGGCACAAACCCATGTACCATAAGATACACTTAAATGTAATTGTTAATATTTTGGGCTATCTCAATATATTAATGTCACATAGAAATACCTTTCGGTACACGAGGCTTTTTTCCCCATTATTTTTAATGTATATTATGTTTTCAGTCGAATAGGTTTAAAGCTGTTTTGCTAAAACTGCACTAGACGCAGACAGTTAAAATAAAGCGGGTCGCCCGAACAGGGACTTGAACCCTGGACCCTCAGATTAAAAGTCTGATGCTCTACCGACTGAGCTATCCGGGCCCCATGGTGGGATCTTGTCTTCCCACTTATTTTAGTGTGAAGAAAAGTGAATGGACAAACTCCCATTTACTGGTTTTTCCTTTTTTCTTTTTTTCTGTTTGGCTATTTTCCGCCTTACTTTTTTTCTAACTTTGTTTTGTTTATTTGTTCCTCTCAAAAGAGATTTAAAAGATAGAGGGAGACATCGAATATCCTCCATCTGCTGGCTCACTCCCCAGGTGGTGGCAACAGCCAGTCTTTGCCCTGGTTGAATAGGGCTCATGCTATTTCTGTCCCCACCACATGAGGGAAAAATTGACTTTTGTCCTTGTGTTACTCGCGCAAATATTTCTAAAAGGGCACTTCAGTAAAAACATAGTTTCCTGAGTATGTCCTTCGACTTCGAAATTCCCATTCTGCTAAGAATGCATTGCACTAAACGCACATCGTATTGGCTTTGTGAACTTGGGCAAGGCTTCTGTTTTCTCTTGGATTTACTCTTTGCCCAAGATTTATGCTTTTTCATGGATAAGTAGCCGGGAAACAAAGAATTCTGTACCATCATTTAAATACCGTCATGATAAATGCTGTCGGGAAAAAAGTTCAGGTTACAGCATGCTGAGAGAAGCGAACAAGTATGCTTCCGTGCCGTGCTTTCCTAAATTCAGGGAGACAGTAAACAAATCCTTGACACGGTGTCTAAGACATGCCAATGGCGCCAAGAAAATTAAGTGTTACCTTTACTAGAATTATAACTGCTCTTGGAAGATAGAAGATCATTTAAAATAGTTTTTGATAGTGCTTGGTTGTGCCGCAAGTTATTTAACTTCTCAGCCTTTTTTCTACTTTGAAATTAACACCACTGATTTCTTCCTCAAAGATTGGGCTTACTATAATGATCGTCACGTGATCCGTATTTGACAGTAAGCTCCGGCCGGGGATGCCCTGCCCACCAGCTGATGGTGGTTGCTCAACCTCCTTTTTGTTCCTTGAAGTTCATGGCTTTCAATCCTTTACCGGGTCTGGGAATTGAGTAAATGGCTGCCTGAATGCTCTGCTGTGCCGTTGCAAATGTGCCTCCAGTAAGCAACCAGCGGCGAGAGGGGCCCCAAGCAAGCAGGTCCCACTTGGGGGCTCTGCTCCCTCCAACCAGGCTGCTGAAAACAGGCAAACATCTACGCAACTACAATAGAAGCTGCAGTGGAAAGCGCTAACACATTCAAGTCTGAATAAAGGGAGGATAGTGACAGAACATTCAAGTGGGAAAGTTAGGCACCTTGTAATCCATTCGCCGTCTCCAGCAGAGCGAGTTGTACAGGGAAATGAGTTCTTTCAGGAACGGATGCTCAGACTGAGAACTGAGGTGTAGCAGTAGTCAGTGTGGCAAAACGATGGCTCTGGCCTCCCGCGAAGACCAGCAAACAGAGCACTCAGAACCAAAAGGCAATCTGGGGTTCCTGAGTGCAGAGAGCTCGGAAGAGGCCGCGGGTGGAGGGAACAGCGGGGACGCATGCGTGACTGACAGGATCACAGGTTATGACCAACAATTGAGAGTGCAAACTTGCACGTGGCAGTGATAAGAGGGTGCTGAGATGTGCTCATTGAAGTTACAACCTGGGGGATGGCAGAAAGGATGAGATTAAAGGAAGCTTGCATTCAGTTGACAGCTGTAGGCTAAGAAAACTGCCCACTCTCCTTTCTATATACCGAAGATGAGCCGTCAAGACGTTACAATACACACGTGGGATTTACCAAGTGAGACACAGCAAGCACTTCTCTCTCTTCATGGAGTTTTCTTGTCAGTACGCAGCCAGCTTCATGTGGCCCTAACCTTCTTATCTACAGTCAATGGAGCATCCGGGGAAGTGATTCTTTCTGGTGAAATGTCATGATAAAATCCCGTGGTTCTTCAGCTCAATTACACATTTCCTCCGATGTGATCTTAAGAACTTAAGACATGTGTGGTAGTACCGATTTGTTTGTTTATTTGTTTGGTTTTGGCCAGTCATTGTAACAGCTCAGTGAAGTTCTGTTAGAGGTCTCGTGGCCTCTAGAATTTTGATTCGACAGCAGCAGGAAGAGATGACATCATCAGACATGGTTTGAAAAGATGGTTCAGTTTCCATGTAGATGGGCCAGAGTGAGCCAAGAGGTGATAATAAAACAGAGGCCACTGTGCAGTAAAAGTCCATCAGACGCGACCTGCTGACTTGAGACTGTGGCGAGAAATAGTGTAGAAACACTGGGGGAATGTCTAAAAGGAAGGCGACTTTGGCCCAGACCACCCCACTGACAGAAAGCGATTTGGTGTCAAGCGATTTTGTCCTCTCAGTCATCTGTTACCCAAATAAGTTCTTTCCTTGGAAAGGCAGAAATGATGGAGAATGCGAAAATACACATTGGATCTTTCGAGCGTTCTCCAGAACGCACAGTGCCCATAGCGCTTGCTGTACCCATGGTAAGCCTTGTGGAAAGCCAAGATGACCACTTCTGAGTCATGGAACAGAAACTGGGAGAGGGGTGGACTGAAATGGCCTCCCCAGTGAAAGTCAAAGTGGGATGATGATATCGATACAGCGTACCCTAAAACCCCAGCTCCCGAAGCGTCTGCCAGCTACATAGAGGGTAGATTCCAAACTGGAAAAGACCAGGCTAATAGGGATACAGCTTTGCACAGTGTCCGGCATGGAGCAGGTGCGTAAGCAGTATGCTTTGTATACTGTTCACTCAATGAATGGGCTGCTAAGGGCAGGTATTAGAAGAGTGGTGTCCATCATCACTCGAGTCCAGTGCTTGACTCCAAATGTTAGCTTTCTCCTGTTTCTCTCTAACCCCTTCCTATTAGTTCAAATGATTTAGAGGGGTCCAGTCCACAGAGACAGAAAAAATCCAGTTAAAGAGGCAAGAGGGACATTTAAGTGTCTTGTTCTTATGATATGTTAACAGTGACCTTTTAGTAAGCAAGCCCAGAAGAGTGGTTAAATGCAACTAAATCAATACTTAATAACTATGTCATACTATACCTCTCAAAACCCAGAACTTCCTCCTTCTCTCCCAGGACCCTAGAACTGGTAGCTGCCTGACTGTGATATTTTTATTACATAAGTATTTGAATTTAAAAATGCATACTAGTCAATTTTTGTGGAAAATGCAAGAAGTCAGATTTACCAACTGGCACTGTTTTCCTTACAAAAAAATTAGCCTTCGCGTTGCCCCCTCTGAGGTTCGAACTCAGGACCTTCAGATTATGAGACTGACGCGCTGCCTACTGCGCTAAGGAGGCAACTGATTACCTCTTTTGTGCCAAATTTATGTCATGGTAGAAATAACTTCTCAGCTGTATTTCAACAGAAGAAAAAGAACTGGATTTAATGCATGTCTCAAGTAAGCTGGATGACGAAGATCCTCAGGACAAGATAAGCGCGAACTCCCAGCCCATCTCCCACGTGCTGGACAGCCCCTGTGCGGACTTGGACTTGGGTAGAAGTCCAGCATCCGGCCAGGGAGTGGACTGGGACCGCGCGCCCCTTTCCTCCGAGACCAGGGCTTCCGTGCTGCTCCGATTCCTGAATGCAAGCAGGACTTGAACAACAAGGATCGCACTCCTCTCTTCTAGAGAATCCCCACTCCTGAGATGGATTAAAGGGCGGAGAGGGAGGGTCTCCCGTCTCCCTAGACCCCGTGGACGGCCTGGCCCACCCCTGGAGTCCGCGACTTTCCCGGGGTAAGCGGATGGAGCGCCCACGTTGGTGTCTGGGATTCTCGGCCTGTGCGACGCCTTCCTGCTACGTTGGTGACCAGGGGCTAGTGACTACCCCGGTGTTCTTTAAGGGATCGATGCGGAGTCGGGGTTCTGCGGGTTGGATTCGGAGCCAAGCTAGCGGTACGGAAGGGCTGACTTGCAGAGGGGCAGGGTCAGCGGGAGACCCCCTCCCCACCCCAAGCAGCCAGGTGTGCTGTAGTGTAGGACCACCCACAGCACCGTTAAGGAGGCGGTAGCGTGGCCGAGCGGTCTAAGGCGCTGGATTAAGGCTCCAGTCTCTTCGGGGGCGTGGGTTCGAATCCCACCGCTGCCAGAATGTTCTTTTGCCTTTGTTCTGTCTAAAATTAATGTGCATCCCCCTTACTCAAGTAAATACCCCCACTGCCATTGGGTTTTCACCACCCAAAGATCTCCAACACAGCAGGTGCTAAACCCACTCGTTCCTCAGCACCTACTGTTCACCATGTTCATATATGGGCAGATGCAGCAGTGCCTTCTTATTAAGCAGGTCTCCCTGGATCCACCAGTGACTGGTGCTGGTGCCAGGTCCCACCTCACTCGCTGCCCTTTTTTTCTCCAGGTCTCACTTTGGAAGTTGCTTTCTCCTGCTCCCCGCATCCAGTCAGCTCCAGCATCACCGTTAGGCACGGAGAATATTGAGGGAAACAGGGTAGAGGGCACCTGCCCTGGCACAAGATGACAAGGCCAAGGCCCCTGCAGTGGGCAAGCTGGTACAGCTTCTACTCTGAAGAGATCAAAGGTGAACGAGCTCTGAGAGACTGTTACAGAACACAGGAGATCGAATAGTTAGGATGGAGAGCGTACAGATTGCTCCAGATAGTGGCAAAAAAACGATATTTACTTTGAATAGTCCCCTTTGCTTTCTTAATTAAACCAAGTGGATATTCCTTTCTCAAATAAGTGGTTTCATGAGTGAATGTTTTTTAAGTTCTAGTCTTGAAAAGTCCGAGTTCTGCAAAGGAGAAGCAGGCATGCTGGCCCGTGTGCAGCAGTCCTCAGCTCAGCCATCTCCTGCCTGGCAGCCTCTCCTCTCACTCGTGTTTCCTTTGACCATTCTATTGGCACTGGGCATGCTCGGCTAGCACGCAGCCCATGTACCACACATACTTTGGGGGAAGCTTCCTATAACGTTTGCTTTCCCCCACACATGGTACATTCTGTCTATAGGTACACAGAACCACTTCTGCTGCTAGCTTCAGTGAATACATACATGAAAGAATGTGATTCTAATTACTGCAATGAGGAACATATACAAGACTGAGAATCCAGGAAGACCACAAATTCATCCATTTTGTACAGGGCTTTCCACTTTGAAATCTTTCTGCGACACTCCAGCTGAAGTGGGAAATACCCCTACCAAGTGTGCCACACGCACTTATTCTTTCTGGACTCTGCTGCACAGAGTCCATTGTTGTCTGATTCATAAGGAAACTCACTGGTTCTGGATTGTGGGGCTCAGGCATCTGTTCTTCCAGCCATTCCCCTCAACGGCCTTCATGGTTGCAACTCACCTTGGGAATAACTGTGTGCAACTCTAAGGAAAAAATACAGGCTTCTGAACTCCAGATTCAAGAATCAATAACCCACCCCACGGCCATCTCCTACATTTTCCAAATTTCACAGCTAAAAGAATACCTGGTGCTAACAGTGAAAAAAAAAAAAGTCATCTCAAGCCTATTTATCTATCCTCCAACGACAGTTGAAGGCCTCTGAATAGTAAATTTTTAACATTCTGGTTTGTTTGTTTGCTTTGTTTTTTTAAGAATCAGGGTAGTCAACCTGATGGGGGTCATTAAGGTTGCTCTGAAGAGGCCACAACACCCACTGGCATGCATGAAGACTGGGTCTGTGGCAGGCAGCCTGGCTGGGCTGGGCAGCACCCATTGGTTCACATGAGATACATGATTGGGGAGGAACTAACCAGGCACAGCTGCATCCACCTGTATGAGCACTGGCTGGTGCAGGTGACAGACTGAACATGATCCTGCACTGGTTGGTACACGTAATAGTCAAGTCTGGGGTGACCCCAGGCAAGGTTTCTTGGGGAACTCCCTTACTACACAGCCAAATGTAGACCACGGCCACAGGAAGTATCATAGAGTGTGTGGTCCAACCTTGGAATGCATGCATCAGGACTGGGCCTCCTCAGTTGCTGATGCCTATGCAGTGGACAGCATGTCCAGATGCACATGGGAGAATATGACAGCCAGCTCATCCAGGCTAGCAGGGGACATTGAGTGCCTCATAACAGGATGGGAAGCAGAACAGGTTGGATAATTCTGGCCATGCTTGCCGCACGTTTCTGGGTCTGTGGCTGCCCTAAGGTGGACTTTGTCAACCAATAGACCTTGGAAAGATCTTCTCAACCCTGGAGCAACGAAACCAACAATCTTTTCAGAACTACTAAAACCACTCAAGTAACTTCCTTGGGACACTCTTCCTCACAACAGGGTTTCTAAGGTCATCAAATGATCATTCTCTATCCCCCACTGTGGGAGATCTTCTCTCCTCCCTGCAGTTATAAGAAAAACAAAGACTGAAACATTGCTCTCACCCTCCTTCCATCATACCTGACCCTCCCCATCCTAGTCAGAGGCCCACAGGGACATACATTCCTATTAACTATGTAAACAATTTTTAAAAGGAAATAAATAATAATAGAAAAAAAATAATCAAGATGACAGTTCATAGAAGCAAAAGACGCCACCTGTGCTACGATGAAAAATAAAGTGCCTCCTTCAGCTGGAACTTAAACCATCTTTAAGTCCAAAAGGGAAACAGAGAGTTTATGGTGGGAGGTGTGGACTCTGAGGAGCAATTGATAGTCAAGTAGCTGGAAGTCTTTGAATTTCACTGGTTTCTTCCTCAATTCCCAAAAAGATAAATGCAGATAAGTGCAAATTTATGAACAGCCAATTTGTGATGACACGATACAAGGACAAACGCCAGAAAAAGATTTGAGGGTTCCTCCCTCAAAAACGTAGCCTTCTGGAGACTCCCAGAGGCACATGGGACATACTTGGTGGCTAATTAATATTTGCATGGTAACAGAAGTCGTGCATGCCTGAGTATTTCCTCTAGCTGTGCCACAGTCCTGTGGAGTCTATTCACTACCTGTTGCTCTTTTACTAGGTGAGTAAACAACCCCTCTTAATTTTGTTAAGATTTGGAGAAAACAAATGATGCTCTTCCTTTATCATCCACCGGGAGAAGAGACCTGTTAATAGGGTAGAGGTTGTCATTAGACTCAAAAACCTTACAAAACGTCTAAAATGATGCCTTCTCCCAAAGACCCCCTCAACTGAGCTCATTCCACTAAGCTTCTGTAAGCAGAAGCCCCCGGACTACCGCTGAGCGCCCCTAGACCCGGCACTTGGGACATTCTGCAGGGAAAGGCATGGATATTTCAAGTTCAAGCCCATAATCAGAGCTGAGGGAAGTGCCCGGACACTCACAGGTGGTTTTGTAGGCCCTTGCGGGTATCCCAGGATGAGTAACCCAAGTGGCAGAAGGAAGATGGTGTGTGTTTTTAAATTCTGGCCCTTTCGAATGGTGCGACTAAAATCCCACGTACCAAGTCGTCAGCTGGAAAAGAAAAGCAAGCCAACATCTCCAGGTGTAACAATATTCACGGACCGGGATTCTGCCCTGCCCGTAAGATGGAGGGAAGGAAACCCGGGAAGCAGGCTGTGGCGACCCTGCCCAGGCCTCCGCCCGCCCCTGCGCTGGGCATTTCTGTCACCCCGCTGAGGAAACGTGCAGATTTCTACCCGGAACAAGAATGGCAGTAATGGTAACAGCGACAGCACCCCTCCCGACCGGCCGGGTCTTGCAAGCCGGGCTTCCGGTTCTGATGCATCCCGGGTCACGGGGCTCGGCGGGAGCCGTGAGGGGCACGGTGTAGACGGCCCTCGCAGGGAGGGTTCCATGGTGTAATGGTTAGCACTCTGGACTCTGAATCCAGCGATCCGAGTTCAAATCTCGGTGGAACCTTCCGAGGTCCTCCTCACTTTTGGCCACTGACATGGACAGTCTGCATTTTTTCTTCTCTGACAGCGAGGTAAGAATAAGTGGAAATAAATGTTAGCTAATGCTGCGGATGACCCGTTCCCCCCGAGCAGTCTGCGATTCACCGTTTCCCCGCGTGCTCGGCCCTCGTTCTCTCGCGACAAGTTTAGTTTCCGACTCTAATGAACCATCTAGAGCCCCGGAAAAGACGTGTTTGTGTTGTTTTAGTTGGCATTGGAAAGGATAAGATACCATCCCCGATCATTGATGTAGTTCGACAGCAAAAAGCGGGCCTCCCTTTTCCCCGTGTGTGAGGACAGAAGGGTTGTGAAGGAACTGAAACATTTACCTCACTCACTTCCCTCCACACCTCGACTCTCTCCACCTTAATCAGAAGCTGACGTGGGTATGCATCCCTCTGAACTATGCAATCGATATTAAAAATAAAATTTAAAAACGTTTTTAAAAGAAAAGCAGAAGGCAAAAACGTATGTGTCAGAAGTGGGATTCGAACCCACGCCTCCATTCGGAGACCAGAATCCTCAACGAGAGGAAGCAGAGCTTGAGTCTGGCGCCTTAGACCACTCGGCCATCCTGACACCCGGTGGCGAGGGAGGCTGGAAGGCAGATCTTGTGTTGCACCATCCTCGGCGAGCCGCCCGCCCGCCCGTTCCTGCAGCCTAAGAAGTGTACACAGCGGCGCCTGTGTGGAAACGGAGCTTCCTCCGTGCAACTAGCACCTGAAAACTGAAAACTTTCCTCCTCCGGCTGTCAGTCAGGACTTTGCCCTCTTCCCTTCCAGCTGGAGGGCGAGGACCCGCACAGCTCCGCACCGGCTCCGAGTGAGCAGGACCGAGTCCCTGCTGTCGGCGAAGCGAAAGGACATCTGACAGTGGCTCTGCGCCCGAGACGGGGCCTGCAAGCCATTTCCTAGGGACGGACCTCCACAGGGGAGTGAGCGAACACGTGCAGACCACTGGGGCGGTTCATGTAGACCCCCAAGGGAGAGTGGGGGTCAGGAGCCTTGAGCAGGAAGGCTGGCTGGCTGCCCCTGTGAGGGATGGAAGGCTGGCTGGCTGCCCCTGTGAGGGATGGAAGGCTGGCTGGCTGCCCCTGTGAGGGATGGAAGGCTGGCTGGCTGCCCCTGTGAGGGATGGAAGGCTGGCTGGCTGCCCCTGTGAGGGATGGAAGGCGCTGGCCCGATTATCCGTCGGCGAGGCGCAAGGGGGTGAGAATCCAGAGGGGGCCGAGAGGGAACGTGGGCAGCTCGCCTCCATCCCCGGGTCCCCTCGGCCTCCGGACTCCCAGAACCCAGACAACAGGCGTGTCTCCTTCCGCATGCCTGCACGGGGCAGGAGGCTGAAAACGTTTGTCGTTGGAAATTGACGCCAATGATAAAGAACATTCGAAGAACTCTGACGCTTGAAGGTTCGCTAAAGGAAGATCCTATCTGCAGATTTGCCAAGATCGTCTGGTCTACGAGGCTCGCAGAAATTTGGGCAATCAGACCCTTATTTCCCTATTGTAAACGTGAGCACCGTGGGAGAGCCGGATGCTTGTGACAATATTTCCACCATAAAATCCAGGACAACAGCACACAGGCGGTGTGGAGATAATCTAAGAGAAAACAGGAACAGTGCAGGAAACGGGTTTAAATGAAAACAATGCATATACATATATATATGTACATATGGTTTTTTGCAAGTTACCACTGATTTCTCGGAGGAGAAGACATTGCACTTGTGAGGTAAAATGAATGGAAAGCTCTTAAAATTCATGTTTTTAAAACTTCAAGCTAGAGTAGAAATGGGCAGAAAATCTGGAGTGAAAATCGGAAGGATTCAACAAGAAAAGAGAATGTGATGGAAGATAGGCCCTTAACCTATTAGAGTTTTCAGGGCAGGAGGAGAAAATGAAGGGAAACAGATAAGATTATCTCCCAGATTTTAAAAAAATCATATCCTCATATTGAAAGTCCCAGCCTTTTTGACATGGGGCAAAGGTCCTCACCACAGACACGTCATCATGAAGCAACAGAATGGCGGAAGTTAAGGTGAAGAAATTTAAAAAGAAAGAAAAAAAAAGTAGGGGTGGAGGGGGAGGGAAGCTTGCATGAAAAGGACTAAGCCTTAGAATGGCATGGATTTTCTACACAGCAACAATAAAAGCCAGAAGACAATCAAGCAAGACTTTTTTTTTTCCTCCAGGCAAGACTTTCTAAATCTTTTCTGCCATACCAGGCTGGGTTGGAGCAACCACCGGCATGTGCAAGATCAATGGCTGAGAGCAGGCCTTGTAGGGGAACTAAGAAGAGACTCCTGCTGGGCTGCAGTTCATGCTGTTAAGTGCCAGGACTGGGAATAAGGATGGACTGGGCTGAACATGGATGTAATATCCCTCGGCTTGTGTGTGGGTTGGGTGTGGGAGTGTGCTAGACTGCGCTAGGTTGCAGCACCTACTGGCACTTGCAAGAGCCAGAGTAGGTTTGGGACAGGCTGGGCTGGGTCACAGTACCCACTGGTTGACATGAGAGCTGGGTCTGAGGGTAGGCCTGGCAAGGCTGGTCTGTAGTACACACAGGAGAGAGGTGGAACAGGTATAGGCTGGCCTGGCAAGGCTTCAGTACCTGCCAGTGAATGTTGGGTCTGCAAGCGAGTCAAGTCACGCTGAGCCAAACATCCACTGATGTGCTTGAGCTCTAAATGACTAGGAGATGGTCTGATAGGGGGACTTGGGGAACTTCACTATTAAGACACAGCCCCAGTTGGTGGGTGTGAGAACCAAGGTTGGGGACAAAGTTAAGCAGGGTCTGCATACATGTGGGTCAGTTCTGGGAACGGGCCAGGCTAGGCCAGTGTGCAACACCCACCGAGAAGTGCAAAAGTCAGGAGGGATGCAGAGCAGGCTGGGTTGGAACCCAGCACCTACCAGTTCACATTGGGGCTGGGACTGGGGGCTGGCTGGGATGGGGTATAGCATCCCTTAGTATGAATTGAGGTTAGGGGCAGACCAGGACGAGCCATAGAATACAGCACCTGCTGGCAAATGCCAAGGCAAGATGGGTCATGCCAGACTTGGCTGCAGCACCCAGCGCCACACACAAGTCCCCAGATCGGGAGCAATCCTGGTGGGAGGGCTGTGGGGGCTTCCCTGTTGGGTCACTGCTTTCACTGGTGAGTGTGAAAGCTGGGCCTGGGGGAGGACAGGGTTGGGCTGGGATGGAATGATGGTTGGTCTACATATGAACTTGGTTTGGTGGAGGGCCGGGCTACACCAGTCACCACATCCACTGGCATATACAAGAGCCAGGATGAGTGTCAACTGGCCAGGCTTTGTGGCAGCGTCCATTGGGGAAGGACTGGGACAGTGTGCAAGTAGTGTCAGACTGGACTATAGTACCCCCTGTAAAGCACAAGATCTGGGACTGGGAGAGGTCCTAGTAAGAAAACTATGGGCACTCCTCTGTTGGGCTGCAGCTCCTGCACGAGAGCCGGGGCTGCAGGCAGATCAGGCTGGACAAGGTGGTGGCACCTATCAGCATACATGTTGATTGGAAATAAGATAGGTGGGCTGGGCCCGATGTGGTAGCCTAGTGGCTAAAGCTCTCACCTCGAATGAACCAGGATCCCATATGGGCATTGCTTCCCACCCAGCTCCCTTCTTGTGGCCTGGGAAAGCAGTTGAGGATGGGCCAAAGCCTTGGGGACCCTGTACCCGCACGGGAGCATGCCTTGAGGGTTCTGTTCAAGAGGTTTCAATAGTTCTGACATGCTGTCAATCTCACAGATGTAAGGGTAAGGAAATCCTTCCTAGATTCAATGGCTGACCGTCTATCCCAGAGACTCCATTCACCCAGAAACTTGGTTTCAAACTTCTCTGGGGTAATTGAACCATTTGTTCTGCCCTCCTTTCTCTGCTATGGTACCAGATGTCCTCCGCAGGCTCCAGTAGACTGCCAAATCTTCCATGTGCACTGGGTATGTTGTCCACTGCACTATCTTCAGGAACAGAGACACATGCCCTCCAATGTAAGATCATGGGTCCTGCCGCTCTCCCCTGAGTCCAGTGGCTCAGTTGAAGGGGACCCTCAAAGAAATCTTTTCTGATGTGATCCCAGACCTGACTCTTGTGTGTGCTTGCCAGTATGGGGTCCAGCTCAGTCTGTCACCCATATCAGCCTACACACACATTGATAGTTGCAATTGCTAAGTCAGTTCTCTCTCCAGCCCCATCTCTTATGTAAACCAATGGATGTTGTGGCCCAGCCCAACCTGATCCTGCCCACCACACACTTGGCCTTTACCTACACCTGCGGGAACTGCATCCTGGTTGGAGGGATCCCCAGTAACCCTCACTAGGCCCGTCCCCAGCCCTGGTTCCTGTGCTTGACAGTATCTGCAGCAGACTGGCCCAGTCTGGCCCACATTACATTCAGCTCTTGTATACATCAGTGGGCACTGAAGCATAGCTTAAACCAACCAACCCACCATCCAGTCCACACTTATTCTAGTAGATGCCACTACCTGTCTAGTCATACCTGCCCCCAGCCCTGGTTTTCATGCTCACCATTAGGAATTACATCCCATCAGAGAGGTGCCTACAGTTTCTCTACTGGGCCCACTCCCTACCCTGATCTTGCATTTTCCAGACGGTTCTGTAGACTAACATGATAGGACTTGCCCCAAGTTCCAGCACTTGCCAGTTGACACTGTGACAAAATCCCACCAGCCTGCACTTACTCTGGCTCATGTATGTACCAGTGGATACAGTTGGTTAGCCCAGCCTGGCTCTCCCTGTAATCCAGTTCACATGCATGCCAATAGGTGTTGTAACCCCACCTGGCCTGGTGGGCTCCTGATCCTAGTTCTCATGCTTGTACCCACCTTTCCCCCACCCTACCTGGAATCTCAAATGTGCTGGCTCAGACTGGCAAGGCCTGCTTCACCTCGACATTTGCCAGTGAGTGTTGTAGCCTGGCCAGGCCCAGGCTTCCTCCAGTTGCGGCTCTTGCTGGTGGGTGCTCCCTCATAGCCTATCCCAGCTAACCCCCAGTCCCAGCCCTAATGTGAATTGGCAGGTGTTGCAGCACATCCTGGCTTGGCCTGTACCCAGTCCTGGTTCTCAGGTCTGCTAGTGGGCGTTATGATCTGGTCCAGGCTGGCCTGTCCCCAGACCTGACCCCCATGCATGCTGATTGGCACTGAAACCTGGCCTGGTCTGGGCTGCTCCAAACCTTAGTTCTTGCGGTCACCTGCAGCGACTGTGTCCTAACAAGGGAGTTCCCCAAGCTCCTCTTTCAGGTCTCCTCTCAGTGGCAGATCTCCTGCACACATGGTCCTTGGCCCAGCTTGATTTGGGCTACCTCCTATCATAGCAGGAACAGTGGCCTTGCCCATCCAGCCCACATCTATTCTTATTCTTACTGTTTGGTGCTACAGTCCAGCCACACCTGGTCATGGTTCAGTGGGTGCTGAGACCTAGTTCAGCCTATCCTGTACCCACCCTGGCTCTCACAAGCTCCAGTGAGTGCTGGAGTCTATCCCAGTCTGGCACACCCCAGGCCGAGTCCATCCCCATGCCGAGGGACACTGCAGTCATGTGCAGCCCAGATAACTGCCCTCATTCCAGGTCTCATGCTCACCAGTGAGAACCACAACCCAGCTGGAAAGTCCCCTTAGTTCCTCAACCATGACTATTCCCAGCTACAGATCCTGCGTGTCCCGGCGGTTGTTCTTACCCAGTTTAGCATAGCCCATCCCCCATCTTGACCTTTGCCATTAAATGCTGCAGCGTGGCCTGTCCTGACCTGCACCCTGTTCCAACTCTTGCTGGTGGCAGCTGTGATAGCCTGGCCCAGCATGGCCTGCATTCCAGCCTGGCTCCTGCACATTCCAGAGAGCTAGTTTGGCCCAACCCTGTCTATTCCACCCCCCTCCAGATTCAACCCACACATTTGCCAATTGGTAGAGCTACCTTGACCAGCCTGACTGACACCTAGGCCTGAATCAAAGGGTCAACAACGGGAGCTATGGGCCACTAGAGGAGTTTCCCAAGTTTCCCCACCAGACCCACTCCCAGACCCAGATTTCACATGTGCTAGTGGGTGCTAGGTCCTTAACAGACATGATCTGCCCCCTCCATTCTGGCCTTTGTATGAGCTGGTGGATGTTGCCATCTGGCCCACCCCACATCCTATTCTTGGGTGCACCTGTGGGTGCTACAGCCTGGACCAATCCAGCCTGTTCCCAACCCCAGTACCCATAAGTGTCAGAGGGTTCCATGGTCATGCCTAGTTCAGCCCATCACTACTCCCAGCTCTTAAGCAAACCAGTGGAAATTGCAGTTCCACAGGAGTGGGTCCATATATCCCTCACAGAATCTTCCCCCAGACCTGGTTCTCTTGTTTGCTGGTTAGTGTCATGGCCCAGCCTAACATTAACCCTGTTCTGACACTCACTGGTGGGTACTGTGATCTAGCCCTGTCAGGTAGGCCCCCAGCCAGTGTGTGCCGGTGAGTGGT
This sequence comes from Ochotona curzoniae, assembly GCF_017591425.1. Taxonomy (NCBI): domain Eukaryota; kingdom Metazoa; phylum Chordata; class Mammalia; order Lagomorpha; family Ochotonidae; genus Ochotona; species Ochotona curzoniae. The sequence continues at coordinate 651,525 of NW_024466930.1, forward strand.
GGTTGACGGTGATCCATGCTAACTAGCCTAGCTCAGGTCTCCCACATGGGCTGGTGCATTGGGTTGACTTATAAAGATCCATCAGCTTCCCACCATTGCTTACCTGCAAATACAGTGGTGTTTGTTCATGGAAGTTCCTCAGAAGTCATTCCTTAGCTGCAACATTCTCCCTTTGTCCTCCCTCCCACACATCCCCTTGCCCTTTTTTCTGATTAATCCATAGTACCTGTGCCCAGGAGCACATGGGTTCCCCAGCCCAGCCTTCCAAAACCCAGTCTTCCAATGCAGTGGTGTGCTGGCCTGGAGCTCTGCCCACCCACTAGGATCCCAAGCTCCTGACGTTTGTGCTAGTCTGGGACCTTCCCCCTCCACACACCCAAAATCCAGGCCCATTCCAAGTTTCCCAAGCCCAGTCCACAAGCACACCATGCCAGCATGCTCTCCTAGGGCTCTCCCCTCTTCTCCTTCTCCCCCTCGTCAAGGCCAAACACATGGGGAAATCCCCCAGCTCTCTCTGCAAGTGTGGAGGTGAATCCACAGGTCCCTGTATGCCCGCTGGCACCATCCCTCAGGCCCCCTGCAATCCTGCACCCCCAGGCCTGCAGGAGTACAAATGGCCAGAAGACTGTCTTTTGACTGGACAATGTTAAAGGACAGAAAAGGAAGAGAGTTGCCCGTCTTTGGGTCTCCACGAGTAGTGCTGAGGGAGCAATTCCTGTAGAGGGCGATGGGACAAATGACTGTGAAGCTCCCTCAAAAACCAAAACCAAAAACACCTGCTTACTAGAAAAGGAGCAGGCGCCTATAGAGGTGTGTCTCTAGGTATCTACGCAGCTCTTACTACTGGAGGGTGAAGGAAGAAGTCAGAGGTGGAGGCAGGGCAGGTTGAGCAGAGGAAGGAGGAAGAAAGAAGGAAAGGAAGAGCAGAGAAGGGTAGAGACCTCTAACCATTTGCCAGCTCTCTGTGTGAAGTTATCATGATCACAGAGAATCTGGAAGCCAGGAGTGCCGAATTCTGGCCACTCCAAGTCAGGCCAGGCTTTAGCACAAAGGCAGAAGAGTCATTTTGGTTTTATCTCCCCCACTTGGTGTTAGCTTTTTTCCACAGACCCAAGATGCCAGACACAGTAAATGAACCACATAAGAGGCCTCTATTCCTGCAGGGAAGGCAGCTGTGGGGCAGGGAGAAAGAGGGAGCAGAGACAAAGAAAATGAGAAGAGCAAGAACAAAGGGACCAGGTATCTCTACTGCCTCCAGGTGGGTACAGGGAATGCCAGGTCAGGGATTGGCAGATGCACCTGTAGGTGTGTAGAGTTGAAAACAAAATGGAGTAAACATGGCTCATTGCTAACTGCAATACTTTTCACTTTTGTAACTTCTGCTTTGCTAAGAAACTGTGAGAGCTTGCAGGCCAAACAACCTACGTGACCTTTGGCACCAATAGGTCCCAATTCCCATGAATCAAGGCCCACGTCTGGTTATCTCACAGGTGGCTCCAAGTCTGGTTACCTTGATTACTGGACCTGAGGAGAGCCAGACATGGGCTGCCAGTCCAGCAGAGACAGGCAGAGAATGTGTGGCATTTCCTCCCCCATCTTACAAGCTATTGTAAATTGAATCTGTTATAAACTGACCCCACAAAAACCCTGTGAATGTACTATTCTGGACCACACTCTGGAAAGGGGTGTCAAAGGGTGTTGGTGCCAAGTCAGTGGAGTCCATGCAACAGGTGGACACCAGGGATAAATCCCTCAGGGGATTAGTGGAGCACAAAGCTTGAAGCTGAAGCTCACTAAACTTAGTTAAGCAAGAGGGCTTGGGGCTGAGATCAAGGGGACTTACAGTGAGCAAGCATTCAAGGTGACACTGAGTCCAGGATAGTGGGAGCAGGGCTCAGTTTTGGGAGCTTCTGTTGGAGTCGCTCCTTACACGTAGGCCTACCCACACAGGTTCTGTAGCAGGTCAGAGGGGAGCCAGGGAGGATACAAACGTTAAAACCCACAACACAGGCTACCGTTCTGGGGGTTGCGGGTGTGGGGGGTGTCAGTCACTTGGGGAGCCCCATGCAACTGGAATTTTCTGGAGTATACTGAGAGTGGTCTTGACTTGTCAGGACAAGCAACTATGCCATGAATATTGGACAACCTGCTCCCCTTTTTACTTTTTTTTTAAGATTTATTTATTTTTATTGGAAAGGCAGATGTACAGAGAGGAGGAGAGACAGAGAGGAAGATCCCCTGTCCAATGACTCACTCCCCAAGTGGCCGCAATGGCCGGAGCTGAGCCAACTTGAAGCCAGGATCCAGGAGCTCCTCTAGGTCTCCCACGTGGGTTTAGGGTCCCAAGGCTTTGGGTTGTTCTCCAGTGCTTTCCCAGGTCACAAGCAGGGAGCTGGATGGGAAGTGGAGCTACCGGGATTAGAACCTGTGCCCATATGGGATCCTGGCGAGTGCAAGGCGAGGACCCTAATCACTATGCTTTCGGCCCTTATTGGTGGGGGGATATGGGTCTGTGCCCCTCATTGGTGCAAAGGTGGTCTCACTGCCTGAGGGGCCCGCCAGAATTCCACCATCCATTCTGGGTTTGGTTGGAGGCAAACTCCACCCTTCTCCAGCCCGCGGTAGCCATCAGTTTTTATTAAGGAAAGATGCTCTTATTGTTTTATTGTTTATGGGGTTGTAGAACCTATAGTTGTAGGGGGATTTAATATTTGAAACTTTTGTCTTGGATTTTACATTTTTTTCCCTTGTAACCTGTAACCTATTTTCCCATTAAATAATGGATAAATTGTAGAAATAGAAATGTGGTAGGAATGTATTACTGATTAGCAGGTAATCACATGTGCCTTGGCCTTGGAGTCCTGGCTGTTGCTCCACGGCTACTGTTGAAGAATGAATAATGGCTTGCTTTGAAGAATAAGAATACAGTATTTTGCAGAATTATCTTTAGGGGCACCTGCTTAGCCCTGAAGTGCAGATGGAATGACCAAATGTCTGTACATGCCCTCTTAGTCTTGAAGTAAAAATAGAACAATTAGTTGTTTGTGTAGAGGCTTGTAATGTGTCTGAGTAAATGAAAAGGACAGCTTCTTCTTGAGCTGTGGTGAGAGGGCACCAAGTGACAGTGTCCATGTCTTTCTTTATCGCCGACTCCATGCACCCTTCCCGAGCTCTGAACTCAGCTGGAGCTGGACTCCGGCAGGCCAAGATTTAAGCCCAAAGAGCGTGGCCTGGGGTTCTCACTCCTGTGTGAGGAGTCAGAGGGGGTAGTAGGCAGCTAGGGTTTTCTGGGTCCCTGGGTCACTTTTCTCAAATACAAAAATGGCATTTTCTCCTTCATGTCTGAAATTCACCAGAAAATGTTACCCCAAGAGACAAGTGCAAAATTAATGTATCAGCACCCCACTGAACAGTCAGTTTATCATCAGAAAGGGACTGAAGAAGTTAATCATAACACCTTTCTGAGCCTCTTTGTCTCAGAATCAGGTACCATGGAAACAAGAATTTTTCCTTTGTTTATGAAGTAACTCCTTTAAAGTGAAGTTTTAAAAGACACTTGGAGGTCACTTAGCGTTTTAAAAGACACTTGCCTTGGTGGTCTCTCTATCTTTCCTCCTCTCTGTATATCTGACTTTGCAATAAAAATAAATAAATCTAAATAAATAAATAAGACATTATCTCCACCATTAACTTGGGGTTTCCTTCCTTCCTCCTGCCACTATGTCTGGGCTTTTCCTTTCTTGGAGCCCTCTTCTGTCACTAAGGCAGGAGCTCTCTCTTTCCTAAATAAAGCATACTTAGAAAACTAGTGTCTGCATGAGCATTCTTTCATATGAGACAAGAATCGAGGTTGCTACCGGGTCTTGCATCGAAAAGTCCTACCACAACAGGGTTCATGAAGGCCAGACAACCAATGTCCATCTCCTGGTGATCACTCCCAGCTTACCACAGGGAGGAAAATTTAGAGAGGAAGAGCCTTGGTTCCCACGCATAGGGTGTCAGAGCTCCTGGAATGTGGCGGGTTAGTATGCACCCCCTCCCCATGACCAGGTGGGAGAGAGGCAAGCTCAGGGAGCAGGCTCTCCAACAATTGCCTGAAGGCCGGGAGAGCCTCTGAGGGACTGCAGCAAGCCACGGGTTGATCTCTTGCACCCTTCTCCGGTTCCACCACCAAGAATGTAAAAAGGAGACAGAACACAAAGCCACAGCCAGACCAGGTATCAGTGGCTTTAGTAGCGATAAACAGCAGGAAGGAGCTGGGGGCAGTTCGGAACTAAAGCTGGGCTGCAGAGACAGTGGCAAGCTTGGACTAGATCTAAGTGTCCTTTAGAACGGCTGTTTGGGCCCAAGTATCTGGTTGTTCAAGATAGTGGTTATCCACTGGTCAGTGCAGGGCAGGGTTGGGCCTGCAGGGCAGAGATGGAGGCCTGCTTGCTGTTATGAAGGTGAGAGGTCAAAATGAATCTAAGGCTTTTGATTTTCTCCATCAGAAGTTTCTGTAGTATGAAAGAGATTTTTGAGAACAACGTTCAAAAATAGGGTAGTGACTTATCCCCATTGATGGCTACCTAAGACACTGGAGGCCTGGGGCTGGGGCTGCTCTAGCCATGTTCTCTAGGCTTCAGCCTGGAACAGGAGGAGCCACAGGAACCAGTTATGTCACCGGCCTGGTGGGATTCCAGCCAACCAATGACACACCTGTACAGACATTCTTTACCTAATTAGGGCATAGATAGCCCCTTGCCAACCCATGTGTCCAGAGGAGTATACAACTCCTCAATACGTATCTCAGCCGCCCTTTTTGCTTCCATCTTCGTTCCACTCTGCACAAAGGGGGCCCCAGGAGCAGATTTTCCAATAAAGCTTCCATTACAACTATGGACAACTTGCTGATTTTATTCTACCAGCAGCCAGGCGGGCAGGCGGTGGTCATCATCTAACACCCATTTCCCTGGAACACCTCATATTTTCCCCTGTTGTCCTTGTATAATTATTAAAAACAACCCCTTTCTCCCAGCCATAGATTGGCAGTGGGCCTGGTAGGGGAACTTGGGGTACCCCCTTATCCACATAGCTGCTGCTGGTGAGCTCAAGAACTGTGGCAGGGAGCAGAGCAAACCAGGCTGGGCTGCAGCTATTGACATCTATGTGGGCTGAGTCTTGGGGTGGGCCAAGCAGGGTCAGTCCACAGCACACACTGGAATGAGTGAGAGCCAGGACAGGATACAGGCCAAGCCAGCTTGAACCAGAACACCTGACAGTTCACATGAGGGCTGGTGCTGGGAGTAGGCCAAGTTGGGCTATGCTACTGCACTCGCCAGACAGAACTGGGAATGGGGGGGAGGTTAGATTGAGCCAGGCTTTAGCACTTGTTGGTGTATGCTGAGACAGGTTAAGCCATCTCAGACTGGACTGCAGCACCTGCTGGCACACCTAAGACCCATGGCTGGAGCAGGCCTGGTAGGGGAACCTCTGGGACTCCCCTACTGGGCTGCTGCTTCTTCCAGTGAGTGTGAGAGCTGGGACTAGGGGTATTCTGGCAGGACTACAGCATCCATCAGCCAGCATGTGGGCTGGGTCTAGGGTTGGGTCAGGCCAGGCGAGGCTATCCTATCAGCTGGCATGAAAGAGAGTTAGAAGGATGTGAGCCAGCCAGGCTGGGCCATAGCACCAGCTAGAAAGTGCCAAGACTGCAGTATGTCAGGCTAGACAGCAGTACCCCCTGGCAGGTGTAAGATCCGGGATTTTTGGTAGGGGAACTGTGGGTACTTCCCTGCTAGGCTGTACCTCTCACTCTTGAGCAAGAAAACCAGGGCTGGGGTGGGCTAGGCTCTGTAGTGTGGTGGCAACTGTCAACATAGAAGTTTGATGGGTCCAGCTAAAACATAATACCCATGGGTGTACATGAGAGCCAGATGGAATGTGGGCTTGATCAGGCTAAGCTACAGCAAAGGTTGGCAAATGTAGTAATGGGACTGGGGTGGCTCCGATTAGGCCACAACACCCACTGGTACACATGAAGACTGGGTCTGTAGTGAATTGGCTGGGTTGGGCTGCAACACTTACTAGTTTGTGTGCGAAACAGTGCTGGGATGAGACTAACCAGGCACAGCTGCATCCACCTGTATGAGCACTGGCTGGTGCAGGTGACAGACTGAACATGATCCTGCACTGGTTGGTACACATAATAGTCAGGTCTGGGGTGACCCCAGGCAAGGTTTCTTGGGGAACTCCCTTACTACACAGCCAAATGTAGACCACGGCCACAGGAAGTGTCATAGAATGTGTGGTCCAACCTTGGAATGCATGCATCAGGACTGGGCCTCCTCAGTTGCTGATGCCTATGCAGTGGACAGCATGTCCAGATGCACATGGGAGAATATGACAGCCAGCTCATCTAGGCCAGCAGGGGACATGGAGTGCCTCGTCAGATGTTGGGAGCCATATGCTATAGCCATACTAAAGCCATTTTTGAATATAGATCTAGGTCAGTGAAAAAGTAGCAGCTAGCAAAGTGCAAGAGAAACCAAGTCTTAAGACACCCTGTGGTTTACAAGTCATCTAGCAACCCACCCTGCTCTGACCACCCTTGGTGCTCATGACAGGATGTTGGCTTATGCCCTACCTGCCAGCATCCTCTTGTGAGCATAAGGGGGTTTGGGAAATAGCTACCCAGAAAGAGTTGTGAAACCATGCCCACCTCTTGCGAGCATAAGGGGCTTTTAGAGATAGCTGCTCAGAAAGAGCTGTGAAACCATACCCCAGACCCTATTTCCTCTTTCCCCTCACCCATAGATCCTGTTTTGCAGACTATAAAGCTTTGTGGGTGAAAAATAAAATCAGTCAGCTTGATCAGACATACTGTCTTGCTGTCCATTCTTTGTGTCTCTTGTCCCCCATTCTCTCCTAGGTTGGTTGCGACCCCTGTTGACTGTCCTGCTGGACAGGACAGTCAGAGAATGGCAGAACAGGTTGGACAAGTCTGGCCAAGCTTGCAGCATGTTTCTGGGTCTGTGGCTGCCCTAAGGCGGACTTTGTCAATCAATAGGCCTTGGAAAGATCTTGTCAACCCTGGAGCAATGAAACCAACAATCTTTTCAGAACTACCAAAACCACTCAAGTAACTTCCTTGGGACAGTCTTCCCCACAACAGGGCTTCTGAGGTGCCATCAAATGACTGGCCCTCTTCACCTGGTGCTAAGGTAGTTTGACAGCAAGCTGTGGTTCTGTCACCTTCCTCCAGAAAAGAAAAAAAATTGAAACATTGGTCCCACCCACCTTCCATCATACCTGACCCTCCCCATCCTAGTCAGAGGCCCACATGGGTGTGTATCCCTCTCAACTATAAAAAAACATTGAGAAAAAAAAAACTTTCTTTTTGTTATTCTTTGATTTTAAAGAAAAATTTTGATGATGTTTACATAGTTGGTTAACCTTTCTCTTGCTAAGGTGTTCAAGTTTAAGTAATGAATTTAATGGCTATCTTTTTAAAAAAAAATAATTGTATTTGAAAGGCAGAGACATACTGAGATGTGTTCACTCCTTAAATGCCTTGCAACAGGCAGGGCTGGGTCGGGCTGAAGCCAAGAACCCACGACACAATCTAAATAGCCCATGTGGGAGACAGGGATCCTAGTAACATCATCAGCTGCTTTCAAGGATGTATGTTAACAGGAAGCTGGATCCAAAGTGGAGGAGGTGGGACTCCATCCATGCGTTCCAACATAATGTGGACGTCCTAAACAGCATCTTATCTGAGGTTGATAAGGTGATTACCTTTCTTTAGAAAAAAAAAAATCACTCATTTAGGACAACATACTTTTTCTCTTTCCTCTCCCATTTGAATCATGAAACTCCATCCGTTTCTTTGTTACTAAATAATGTTGAAGGCAAATTCCTTGACAAAGAGTGTTGGAGCAGCTAATTAGAGAGACAGAGCTAAGGAAGAATCTGAGTGAATCTGCCATTTTACCTTTGATGTCCCTGAAATTTTGACTTCAAGAATGGACTTTGGATCTATGCACATTACTCAGCTCTTTTGCCCTTAATTGGTTCAGGGATGGGTAGCAAAGCCAAATCCAGGAGAATTAGCATGTGACCTCCCTCTGTCCAATAGGAGCAAAACACAGAGCTTTGATGGCTGGATGAAAACAAGGTGTGGATGTTGTGAAACACAGAGCCTTTTCATTTTCATTTTGAGATGATTGTACATTCACATACAATTTTGAGATACAAGAGACCTTAGTACATGGTTCACTGGTTTCTCCCAACAATAGCACATTGTATGAGCATAATACATTATCACAACCTGGAAGTTGACTTTTACATAATTTATAACATTTTCACAATTTTCACACCCATTCATGTCTTTAGTTCTATGCAATTTACTTGTGTGTAGACATCATGTGAACAAAACCAAGTCAAGATAGAGAATGGTTCCCTTGGAAGAGCCCTCAGGCCACCCTTCAGTCAGCCAGATGCCTTCTTAACTATGATAATTGATACTCTGCTCTTTAGGGAAACAGCAGTGTCATTTCAAGAATGCTACACATGTAACCACACAAATTGTAGTTTTTTTGTGACTAGCTTCCTTCTCCCAGCATCATTTCCTTGAATCCATCCAAGTTGTTTCAGTGGTTTATTCACTTTTAGTATTGCATGATACAGATTTGCCACAATTTAACTTAAGTTCTCCATCAAGGACATTTGGGTTGTTTCCAGGCATGACTACTATGAGTAATGCTTCATGCAAATTTTTATGTGAACAAGCATTTTAATTTTTCTGGGATACATATCCAAGAACAGACACAACTGAGACTCAAAACAGCAGCTATTCATAAAAAGAGATATTTCCTCATAATTGAATATAAAGTAACATCCCAAAGACAACCAAGTGAAGCCAAGACAGTTCCTGAATAAACTGGTTTATTGCAGAGCACATATAAGCAGGATAAATAAACATCTTTTAAAAAGGAATGTAGGGTCCCAGCATGGTGGCCTAGTGGCTAAGACCTTGCCCATATGCTGGGAACACATATGGGTGCCGGTTCTAATCCTGGCAGCTCCACTTCCCATCCAGCTCCCTGATTGTGGCCTGGGAAAGCAGTCGAGAACAGCCCAATGCTTTGGGACCCTACACCCGTGTGGGAAACCCAGAAGAAGTTCCTGGCTGCTGGCTCCGGATTGGAAGAGCACCGTTGCGCTCACCTGGGGAATGAATTATCGGACGAAAGATATTCCTCTCTGTCTGTCCTCCTCTGTGTATATCTGACTTTGTAACAAAAATAAGTAAATCTTTAAAAAAAAAAAAGGAATGTAGAAAAGGATAGGTAAAATGAGGTAAAAAGAAAGTTAGCTGAGCATATAGTGTCAGTAAACCAGCAAACACTAGGCCTCCACGGAGATTTTCAAATTGACTGGAAAAACTGTTCCTTCAAGGTGATGTTCAACAGGTCCACTTAAGCCGACAACAATGAAGTCAAGGTCTTTCTCTCCAGCTGAGTGACCAGCAGCTGAGTGACCACTCACTGAGTTGAGAGGTGTCCCAAACAGCAGCCTGAAGTTACTATGACTTATTGCCTTAGCAGGTGCACCAGCCTAGTTTCCAGATATCAACCATGGAGGAAAATGTTCAAGACCCAAATCATGTCTTTTGCATAGCACCACACAGTGTTACTGTGGCTTATCAGTCAGGCAATGTGAAGTGGCCTGCTCACTATCAGCCAGCTGCTTGGCTCAGAGCTTTTGTCACAGAAAGAGCTTAAAATGGAGACAGGGCTGTCCAAGCACAGGCAGCTTAGTTTAAAAATTGTTTATTTAATCTCATAAGAACCATAACAGCAAAACACCCACTACAAAAAACTGTTCAAAGGTATGTTTTAGTGAAAAAGGGCATTTGATTTTTAATTTTACGTAATCTAAGTTATCCATGCGTGGCCTCTGGGTTGGGAAGGGTCGTGTTAAGACACATTCTGCATGATTTCAAAATACATTATAATTATTTTAGAGCTTATTTACTTTTTTATTGGAAAGGCAGGTTTACAGGAAGGAGAGAAAGACAGAAAGATCTTCCATCCGAAGGTCCACTTTTTTCATGGCTGCATCACTGGAGCCATGCTGATCTGAAGTCAGGAGCCAAGGGCTTCTTCAGGGTCTCCCATGTGGGTGCAGGGTCCCAAGGCTTTGGACCATCCCCCACTGCTTCCCCAGTCACAACTAGGGAGCCAGATGGGAAGTGGAGCATCTGAGACACGAACTGGTGCCCATATGGGATCCCAGCGCTTGAAAGGGCAGTATTAGTCAACTGACTCACAGCACTGAGCTCTAAAAATATGTAAGATGAGGTCCTTTTTTTTTTTTTTGGCCAATTTATTTGTAATTTAAAGCTTTGCAGTGATCTAGAATATATTTTAAGAAGCGATGGGCAGGCACAGTGGATTAAGAAGCTGCTTGTATGCCATATGGGTGCTGATTTGTCTCCCAGCTGCTCCACTTCTGATCCAGCTCTCTGCTTATGGCCTGGGAAAGCAGCAGGTGACCACCCAGGTCCTTGGGTCCCTGCACCCACATGGGGGACCTGGAAAAAGCTCACCTCCTCATGCAAGCCTGCCCCTGTCCTGGTGGTTGTGGCTATCTGGAGAGCAAACCAGCAGATGGAAGGCCTCTCTTTCTCAGTTAACCCTTTCCAATAAATAAGCAATTCTTAGAGAAAAGAGATGGAGTCTTTCAGTTTTCCTCGATCATTTATGAAAGGTTCAGAGCCAAGCTGCAATTTTTCCTCCTTGTTATACCAATTCTTTTTTGGTATATTTTCCAGTATTTTGGTGTATTTTCTAAGTTCTAATATGTCCAACCAACCTGTCAGCTTACTTTAAGCACTGCAGCTTTGTGTCAATCCTGTTATTATTATTATTGGGCATATGAGAAGAGAGTCTGCATAAACAGGTTAGGCTAACTAGGATCTCAACATAGTGTGGCTTAGTTCACGTTCTCTACCTTTTCTCGGGAATGGGTTAGCTTTTAGGGTCCAGAATGTCAAGGACTGGATTGGCACATCCTCAGGGGGTTGGCACATCCACTCAGCCCCCTGGGCACCGTATTGCATGAGTAAGAAGCCTGCAGCTTCTAGCACCCTGAATGTGCCCATAGTGGTCTGACCTGGAATGCTAAGTAGGGTCGGCCCAGTTAGTATCTGGATGGGAGACGCCGGGGGTGAGTCCTTCTCAAGGGCTGCTCTGGAAGCAGAGGCCTCACTGCTGAGACGCAAGAACTGTAGCTGAGAACTATTCATTGGATAGCAGCAAACACCTGGTCAGGGCTGAGGGGTGATGCAAGAGCTGGAACTCTCCTGGACGCTAGAACAGACCCTGAGTCTCCATCCGAACTTATGCAAGGAAGGAGTGGTTTTAGGTTTTACTCCCAAATAAGCACCCTCCTGCTGACATCTCTGCCCTACGGAAATAGTTACCGGTCCATGTTAAACCCATTTCACCTCTCCTCTCCCCAAACAAAACAAAATTGTGAGCCCCTGTAAATTGGGGTTTGCTGACTAACGTGCGTCACATACCGGATGCAGCAACCCCACCCCCTGACCTCAAGGTCTGTACTTCCCAACCCTACACACAAAGCCAGCTGAGGCCTGAGCGCCGCGGGGAAACCAAAGAAACAAAAGAGCAGCGGGGGCAGGCCGGGCGGCTGCGGAAACGGGGAGGCGGGCCTGGATGCACCCTGTCACGGCACCAGCGACCCATTCCGAGCTCTCGTGCCGGCACGTCCCGCCCCGAGGCGGCTGACCAAGCTACGGCGCGCCGTGCGTGAGGAAAAAGCCAGGCCCGCAGGCTCCCAAACCGCGTCGGGCTGCAGGAGCCCGGGCCAAGCCCCGCCCCGCCGAGCCGCCTCTTCCGCTCGCGCCGGGGTGGGGTCGACGCGGCCTCCCCGATCCGCTCGGACGCGGCCACGTTGCCTTACTCGCCCGTCGGCTCCTTGTCCCCTTGGGATCCAGCCCGGCGGTTCCGCACTCCTGGCCCCCGCAGCAGGGCCGCCGCGCACGATCCGGCGGCTGCGGCGTCCCCGCTTCCGCTCAGCGGGGCGCGGCGGGGTGGGGAGCGGCCCGGCCCGCCCCGAGCCTCCCGCCCCGAGCCTCCAGCGCGCCGGGCGCGTCAGGGATCCGGCCCCGAGAGGCGCCGCCCTCCGCCCGCCCCGCCGGCCTCCCCTCGCCTCCTGGGAGCTGCGAACCGGAGAGCGCGCCCGGCACCTGGGCTCGGCGCAGGGCTCGGTGCCGCGGGCCCATGCCCGTGCGCTCTCTCAGGCCCTCGCCATGGCCTCCGCGAGCGTGGCCGAGTGCCTGCAGCAGGAGACCACCTGCCCTGTGTGCCTGCAGTATTTCGTCGAGCCCATGATGCTCGACTGCGGACACAACATCTGTTGCGCGTGCCTCGCCCGCTGCTGGGGCACGGCTGAGACCAACGTGTCGTGCCCGCAGTGCCGAGAGACCTTCCCGCAGCGGCACATGCGGCCCAACCGGCACCTGGCCAATGTGACCCAGCTGGTGAAGCAGCTGCGCACCGAGCGGCCGTCCGGGCCCGGCGGCGAGATGGGCGTGTGCGAGAAGCACCGCGAGCCCCTGAAGCTGTACTGCGAGGAGGACCAGATGCCCATCTGCGTGGTGTGCGACCGCTCCCGCGAGCACCGCGGCCACAGCGTGCTGCCGCTCGAAGAGGCGGTGGAGGGCTTCAAGGTGAGGGCCACCTCCATCCCACCCCACCCACCCAAGCGCGCGCGCGGCGGGGAGGGGGGCAGGCGTGCAAGACGGACAAAGGGAGGAGGGAGCCAAAAGGGGCTTCCCCCCTTTTTTCCTGCCTAGAAAATGGCTGAGCCGGACGTGTGGTTCACAGCCGTCATTTCCTCCCTGTGCGCTCCTGAGCCTCAGCACTCAGATTTGGAGGAAAACCTGTAGCTGGTGAGGAAGCCAGAAGCCCCCCGCCCATCCCCCGCTCCAGTCCCCGTCAGTCCCTGCGTTTCCCTCATCACTGACACCTTGTGCATAAAGAGCCCCCTCCTCCCGTGGGGGCTGTGGAGACCCCCAGGCCTGACAGCAGCAGAGGCGTGCATGGCCAACTTACTCCGCGCAGGCTGCGCTGAGAATTGGTTGTATGCCCAGCAATCAGACGCCTTTCACTCAGTCCGTCAGCGACTTTCCCAGTACTTCCTGTATCCCGTCCTGTTCTAGAAGCTCATGGAAAAGAGTGCATTTCTTGGCTGCTTGAGTAAGCCACGCTTCCGAGGCCCAGGAGATAACACAGGTATCGTGATGAGGGAATGAGTTGTGCAGAGCTTATTGCAATCTGTTGAGCAGACCCGGATAGCAGAAACAATAACTTGGAAGCAAAGTATCCGGAGTAGGACAGTCTTAAGGAGACGTTCAGGGCGTCCATGATGTCGTCTGTTTTGTGTCTTGTAGGACTACAGGACAATATGGCGAGTGTTCCCATTTAAACGTGACAGCATTCGTGCAGTCAATGATTATGGAGTTTCCAGTTAACAGCATTCCACCTGCTCTGGTGGCAGCTGTCGGATAGGCAGGAAAATGAGAGAAGATAATTCATTTATCTCAGTGTGCCTCTGTGGCCTACACCGTAGGCTTTAACTTTCTTGGGCTAGTCACCTTTGTGCTAAAGTGGATAGATGACTTGCCGTTTAAGAAGGGCACACATTGCCCAAGGAGAGACGGTGGTGGTATGCTGTGTGGATTTGGGGTCTGTGACCACGCAAGAACCAGAGACCTGGCATCAGAAGAGTGGGTTCTGGATGTGGTAAGCAGAACAGCCATGCTTGTGCTGAGTAAGGCCTGTGTAACTTTGCCTTTTTTTTTTTTTCTCAGGAACAAATCCAGAACCAGCTGGACCATCTCAAAAGAGTCAAAGACTTGAAAAAGAGGCGCCGGGCACAGGGGGAACAGGCACGAGCCGAACTCTTGGTAAGGGCTTTTGGAATTTGCGGATCATTGTGTTTTGACTGGTCAGTCCCTCTGATGGTCAAGCCAGGTCTTGTTGAGTTGCGTTCCTCAGAACTGGAGTTGCAGGTACAGCAGCCCCATGTGCCCGGGAAGACTCACCTGGAGAACCGAGGGATTCCCTTTTATGGAGAAGATGGAGCTGCTGTGGTTGCAAGTCACAGAAATCCCCCACAGCGATCAAGTTTCGCTTGCTGGCCGCGTGTAGACTAGCCCTGATCCTTGATGGCGTGGAGCGGGGTGATCTTGAGCCCCGTTAGCTTGTGTCCTACCCATGGGTGCTGCTGCTCGATGCGGGCGAGCCACCCTGGTGGCCTCTCGCTGGAGTAACAGTTCATCCATTCTGAATTCTTTGACCAGTCTTTCAAGGCTTTGGCAGGGACCTGATGGGCTAATTCTGACATGGATATTTGGGAATTTTGTTTTTGAAAAACGGAATGTACAAAGTTTCATAATATAGGCTCACCTGTTCCACAACTTAAGCATTTATCATGTTTTTTGAATGAATAAAAGATCATGAACATCTACCCTTTAGAGGTATCTGAAAAGCAGAGTCCTACACTGGTAGTGTCTGGAATCGGCTTGTGAGAAAGTGTGTCAGTCCTAGCCGGGGTATGGTGAAGTTCTAAACCAGGGGACTCAAGCCTAAGATGTCCTTAGATCGTACGACTTGCTCTGCCCACACAGTCAGCTGACACTGCAGTTCTTACTCCAGAAGGATTTTTGTGGCTGAAGCCTCCTCTTGTTGGGCCTGAGCGATCTTGAGTCATTAAGTACAGCACCGGGTCTCCTGTGGGGGGATTGTCGAAGAGGAAAGACAGCCTTTCTCTGAACTCAGGCCACCTGGACATGCCTGTTGATCTGACACTAGCCATTTGCTTAACATCATGCAGCGTCTGGGCTTTGTGGAATGGATGGGTTGAGGTGGGGTAGCAGGGAGACCAGTGTTGTGGTGTAGTGGGTAAAGCCACATCCTGCAGGGCAGGTTGGACAAGACTTGTGGATCTCCAGCAAGGCTAGTATTGCCTTTTGCTTTTCAGAAGAGTTGTGTGGATGTTTCTTTGGTCTTTATTCTAGGAAATCAGGTGACCCGGAAGGGTAGGGTGAGGAATGCTATGCATTATGCAACCCAACAGCAGTGTCCTGGCCGAGAATCCCCTTTGAGAAACACTAATATTTAAGGTTTCCTTCAGCTTTAGTTTTCTGTTTTTGAGATTCTATTTCCTGGCTTATCTTTGAAAAGATTTATTCAGCTGAGAGAAGGATTTATAGAGAAAGGGGTGGGAGTATGTACTAAGTTGTACAGAGAGTGCCTAGTGTCAGGGTGGCTAGAGGGGTGGTCAGCGGGGGAAGTGTCTCGGCAGGATGTGAATTCAGAATATGTGTTTAGCTTTGGGGGCACCATGGGTCCCTTTAAGCTAATCAGTTCTGATGTGTCGTCTCACAGGGAGCTGCATCCAGTATGTAAGTGAATAGGTATGGTTGTGTTTCAATAAAACTTGTTTGATTCCTTTGGAGCCATCTGCTGCCCGTTTGCTTAGAGCAGACCTCTAAGCTCTCTCTGACAGTACCGTGAGAGGTGGAGAAGGAAGAGGGGCTGTGATCAGTGAAGCTCCGAGAGGAAACTGGGACTGTCCCCTCCCCTCCAGCCAGGGAGCTGGGGTACCTGTAAAGGCCCTGTCCTGGAGGGATGGAACGTGGGCCTGAGGAAGCTGCTCAGCAAACCTGTGATGAATTTTCCCAAATCCTCCACCTCAGGGCGTGTGTGTTTCTAACCTGGTATTTCCCTGTGTGAAAATTATTGTCTCAATTGCAATAAAGTTCTTGCCCCCTAGCCTCCTAAGCAAGGTGTGGCCTGATCTCTTTCCTGGTGTCCTCCCTCCACACTTGTTTGCCCCAGCCAGACAAACCGCTTCCCTGCTTTTCACACTCTGGTGTCATTTACTCTTCCCGGAAAGCCTTGCACCTGTGTGCTAAACTCCTGTTCTCCTTTTTTTTTTTTTCCAATTTTTATTTTTGAAATTTATTGTACAGTTTTGTATAGTCTGGGATATCCCTCCCCCCCACCCCCAATTTCCACCCCATGATTGATTTTTCCCATAAAGTCACAATTCTTCATAAGGAGTTACAATTCCATCAGTTGGCTGTATAAGTGTCCCCCTGCGTTGCTGGTACAGACAATGTCAGACAGTCCATCATCCCATTGTCTAGATATATCCAACACTTTCATTGGGAGTCCATCTTTTGTTTGGAAGCAGAGATGCATGTTGCATTGTGTCTTCACATCTGGATATGGTAGTCTCTATTCCACCACTATACATTCCAATTTGCATGATGGATTCCTTATTAGAGAGAACATGGTATTTCTCTTTTTGTGATTGACTTATTTCACTGAGCATAATGGTCTCTACTTGGAACCATCTAGTTGCAAATGGTACAATTCATTCTTTTTAATGGCTGAATAATATTCCATGGAGCAGATGTACCACAGTTTAACCACTCTTCTTTGGATGGACATCTGGGTTGTTTCTATGTCTTTGCTATTATAGATTGTGCTGCTGTAAATATAGGATTACAGATCCCCTTCTCACATGTAGCTTTAGTTTCATTTGGATATGTTCCTAGAGTGGGATAGCTGGGTCCTGTGCCTCTTCTCACATGGTTTGTACATTGCTTTTGTGAAGACTGTACCACTTTCCCACCATGGACTATTAACCTATTTAAAAAAACCTGATTTTCAAATGTACAATTTCCTTTTTTTTTAGTTTTAACGCAAGATTTATTAGAAAAGCTGAGAAGAGAAGACTCCCGTCCTAGTGACGGGAGGGGGTTTTGAGATAGAAAGGACCCTCACCCCCTGCCATAGTGGCAGGAGGAAAAGGACCCCAGTGCTCTGCCATAGTGGCAGGAAGACAAGAACCCCTCCTTTTTTGTTTTTTAAGATTTACTTATTTTTATTGGAAAGGCAGATTTACAGAGAGGAAAATCAGAAAGATCTTCCATCTGCTGGCTTACTCCCCACATGGCTGCAAAGGCTGGAAAAGAGCTGATCCGAAGCCAGGAGTCGGGAGCTTCTTCTGGGTCTCCCACATGCAGGGGCAGGGTCCCAAGGCTTTGGGCCATTCTCTACTGCTTTCCTAGGCCACAAGCAGGGAGCTTGGTGGAAAGTAGAACAGCCAGGATACCGACTGGTGCCCATATGGGATCTCAGTGCTTGTATGGAGAGAATTAACCAATTGGGCCATCACCTCAAGCCTTCAAATGTACACTTTCTTTTTCTTTTCTTTTTTCAAATTTATTTATTTTTATTGTAAAGTCAGATAAACAGAGAGGAGGAGCGATAGAGAGGAAGATCTTCCATCTGATGATTCATTCCCCAAGCAACTGCAATGATGCAGAACTGCTCTGATCCAAAGCCAGGAGCCTGGGCCCAGTTCCCTGGACTAGTAGCTAAAGTCCTTGCCTTGAACATGCCTGGATCCCATAAGGGTGCTGGTTCTAATCCCAGCAGCCATGCTGCCCATCCAACTTCCTGCTTGTGGCCTGGGAGAAAGCAGTGGAGGACAGCCCAGGACCTTGGGACCCTGCACCCATGTGGGAGACCCAGAAGAAGTTCCTGGCTCTAAGCAGGGAGCTGGAAGGGAAGTGGGGCTGCCGGGATTAGAACCGGCACCCATATGTGATCCCGGCAGGTTCAAGGCGAGGACTTTAGCCGCTAGGCCACACCTCCAGGCCCTGCTTTTTGTTTTTTAAAGATTTATTTCTTTTATTACAAAGTCAGATATACAGAGAGGAGGAGAGACAGAGAGGAAGATCTTCTGCCCGATGATTCACTCCCCAAGTGATCGCAACAGCTGGTGCTGTACCGATCCGAAGCCGGGAACCAGGAACCTTTTCTGGGTCTCCCACGCGGGTGCAGCGTCCCAAAGCTTTGGGCCGTCCTCGACTGCTTTCCCAGGCCACAAGCAGGAAGCTGGATGGGAAGTGGGGTCGCCAGTATTAGAATCGGTGCCCATAGGGGATCCTGGTGTGTTCAAGGCGAGGAATTTAACCACTACACTATCACACCAGCCACGATTCAAGGGTTCTTTATTGTTCTTTGCCAACTTTCCAAGATCTTTCTTGTGGTCCTTGTAAAGTTTGGGGAGAAACGTCAAAATAGTGACTTTGCTAGGATGTCAGGCAGAAAGGCTGTCTCCTGGTCTTTAATTGACTGTCCCATGAGCTATGTGTGTCTCATGAGTATTAACTTGACTGAGCTCCATAGGGTCAGGAACTGCCGTAACAATCCCTGGGGCAACTCTTTCCAGGACATCCTGTAGCTAATCACTGAGCACCAGAAGTAGTGAGCGAATGAACACTGTGGTGTTTTAGTGTCCTAGGACAAAATGATGAGTTCTCTGAATGCATGGTCGCGGGGGATGGGAAGGGATCCAGCAGTGGGCTTCCCCTCTCTTTACTGACATCTCTGTCACCCGCCAGAGCCTGACCCAGATGGAGAGGGAGAAGATCGTGTGGGAGTTTGAGCAGCTGTATCACTCCTTGAAGGAGCATGAGTACCGGCTCCTGGCACGCCTGGAGGAGCTAGACCTGGCCATCTACAACAGCATCAATGGTGCCATCACCCAGTTCTCCTGCAACATCTCCCACCTCAGCAGCCTGATTGCCCAGCTGGAAGAGAAGCAGCAGCAGCCCACCAGGGAGCTCTTGCAGGTCAGGCACAGAGAGTGCTGCCCAAGTGGCTCCCACGACAAAGAGTCTCCCTCCTTTGCCAAGTAGGACCCAGGCCCTGTCTCCTTGTGAATGCTTCAGGGGTAGCGAGGGCTTGCCAAGCGCTGCATTCGCAAGTTAAAAGCAAAACGTGTGCACTAGAGGTTGCGATTGCCGTATCTTAGACCAGTTCAAAGCATCATCTCACGGGAGGATTAAAAGGTGATACTGTGTCCAGGTCTGCCTTATACTGATAAGTGCTTCTTATCGTAGTTGTGACTTTTCTATGGTGACCTCATTTGCTCTTTTTCTTAAAAAGGAAAAAAAAACATTTTTAACTGGAAAGTCAGATACAGAGAGGAGGACAGAGAGCGATGAAGATCTTCCATCTGTTGATTTACTCCCCAAGTGGCTGGAACGGCCAGAGCTGAGCCAGCCAGGAGCCTCTTCCAGGTCTCCCACATGGGTACAGGGTCCCAAAGCTTTGGGCCACCCTGAACAGCTTTCCCAGGCTACAAGGATGGAGCTGGAAGGGAGGCAAGACTGCCAGGAGACAAACCAGCACCCATATGGGATCCTGGTGTGTGCAAGGCGAGGACTTTAGCCTCTAGGGCTGCACCTGGCCGATCAGGAGCCAGGAGCAGCTTCCAGGTCTCCCATGCAGGTGCAGGGTCTCACTGCTTTGAGCCATCCTCTATTGCTCTCCCAGGCCAAAAGCAAGGAGCTGGATGGGAAATGGAGTAGCTAAAGACACGAGCTGGTACCCATGTGGTTTTCTTGGTTTATGTATCTGAAAAAGACGAGGGAGAGATAAATCTTCTGTCGGCTGACTTACTCCTTGAATGGTGCACTGGCCGGCTTTGGGCCAAGCCAAGCCACAACCCTGGAACTCCCTGTGAATCTCATACAGAAGTGCAGGCTGGTCAGCCAGGTGCCTTTGTAATAGGAAGAAATCCCCACTATATGACTTCTTGTGCCCTGCCACCTCCCAACTTTAATTAGGTCATTTGGGGGAGAGAATCAGTGCTTCTAAGGTGCCGGAGTAGCATTAGCAGGAAACTTAAATTAGAAGCAGAACGTGGTACTCAAGTCTACAACTCACATGTGAAATACAGGTATCCCAAAGGAGAGAGATTACTTTTTAAGGGCAGAGTTATAGAGAGATGAGGAGAAATAGAGGCCTTTCATTTGCTCCCCAGATGGCTACAAGAGCCAGGGCTGGGCTATTCCAGCCAAAGCCAGGGTCCTCCTGCCAGTCTCATGTGGGTGGCAGGTGCCCAAGCACTTGGGCAATAGTCTGCTGCTTTCCCAGGTGCTTTAGCAGGGAGGGGAATTGAAAGTGAAGCAGCTGGGACTCAAACCAACACACAGTAGGCAGCAGCTTAAGCCACGGTTGCCACTATTCCCGTCCCCAGTCCCCTGCCCCAAGCAGCATCTTAACCACTGCACCAAATTCCTGTCCCTGGCTCCTCTCACTTGGCATACATTCTTCAAGGTTTATTAACCATATTGCAGTGTGTATCAGTATTTCATGTTTTCTGTCTTTTTTTTCCCCCCTTGGAAAGTGAGATTTACAGAGAGAAGGAAAATGAGAAAGATCTTCCATCCACAGGTTCATTTGCTACGTGGGTGCAGTGGCCAGAACTGAGCCAATTGAAAGCCAGGAACCAGGAGCTTCCTCTGCGTCTCCCACATGAGTGCAGGGTTCCAAGGCCATCCTCTGCTCCTTTCCCTAGCTACAAGCAGGGAGCTGGAAGGGAAGTGGAGCAGTCAGGACACAAATGAGCAGGCATATGGGATCCCGGTGACTGCAAAGCGAGGATTAGCCACTAGGCTACCGTGCAGGTCCCATTTCATGTCTTTCTTTGCCTAAATCATATCCCTTTAACCATAATACACAAGCTAAACTGTAAATGAATGAATCTGTAAGTCCATAGTAATAAGTAGGGGAAATATTTCCTTTCAGTAGAATGTCAGTAAAATAGTACAGAAGGAAATTTGAAGCTAGAAAATGATGGTTCAACAGCCATCGTAGTAACACTTGAGACAATAGTTTTTGTTTTAAATATTTATTCATTTTGAAGGAGTTTTGACGAGAGACGGAGAGATTAGTGGTGTCTTTCATCTGCTGGTTCGCTTTCCAGATATTTGCAAGTGCCAATGATATGCCAGGACAAAACCAGAAGCCAGGAGTTTTACCACTTCAACATGAATTACAGGAACCCAAACACTGGAACTGCTTTGTTCAGGCCATTAGCAGGGACCTGGATCAGAAGTGGAGCCACCGGCACATGCACTGGTACCATGTGGTATGCTGCTGTTGGCAGCAGTGCTGGCACTGCAGACAAGTGTTGTTAATGAATGTTCGAGAAACGTTTGGTAATTGGTAGTGTACCTATAACCACTCACTAATTACAAGAGGTAAAATAACAACAGTACAAGGATCCAAACCGGTATCACAAATGTGGGGCATGTTGGTGTCATGTCACTTTAAAGGACACAACGTTTACTGGTCAGAGGTGGTGCGGTCTTGTGTCCATTGTCATGGTTCCCAGAGTGCCCTGCTGATGCACCTGGGCAGTCAGTGGGGGGCAGTCAGTGGGAGGCGCCCCAGGGACTTGTGCTGTGATGCTTTCTGGCCTCAATTGTGGCCATTTGGGGAGCGAGCTAGTGGATGCAAGATCGTTCTTTGTGTCTTTTTCTCCCTGCAACAATCTGAGTCTAATCATGAGGGAGATATCTGACAAACTTACACCTTAAACAATGCTGTGAAAGAGGAGTCAGTACTGAGGGACTGTTGCAGACATCATAACTAAATGTAGCTAGTAATTCTAGATTCCCCTGTGGGTGGGTGGTATATTTGTAAACAACATTAAGAAAGTGATTGAAGTGTGGGCCACTGGTTGGATAGGTGTCTGTGTGTAATTTCTTGAATTTGATGACTAATGTGGTTATGTGAAGAAATGTAGTTGTTCTTAGGAACTACACATAGAAGTATAAAGTGGTACTATAAACAATCACCTCTTCTGAAAATAAGTGTGGCACATATATCAAAGGGGAGAGAAAAAAATAAATTTTAGGTGCCTGGCACAGTAGCCTAGCAGCTAAACTTGCCTTGCATGTGCTAGGATCCCATATGGATACTGGTTCTAATCCCAGCAGACATGCTTCCCGACTAGCTCCTTGGCTGTGGCCTGGGAAAGCAGTGGAGGACAGCCCAGGACCTTGGGACCCTGCACCCATGTGGGGGACCTGGAAGAAGTTCCTGGATCCTGGCTTCGGATCAGCATAGCATCGGCCATTGCACTCACTTGGGGAATGAATCAATGAACGAAAGATCTTCTCTGTCTTCCTTTCCGTATATCTGACTTTCCAATAAAAATAATACCATAAGTCTTTTTTTTTTTAAGATTTATTTTTCTTACACAGTAGGGGGAATGCTAGGATAGCGTATGCTTCCCCGTTTTCTCTGTCTGGCTTTTAGCTGCTTGCACTGATCTTTGTCTTGTAGCTTTTCCTGGGGGCCATCCCATAGTTGCATTTTCAAAGACCATGCATGAAAGATGACTGATGTTACGATGGCCTTTGATGGTTCTGCTTTTCCTTTCTTTTGCAGGACATCGGGGACACACTGAGCAGGTACAGTTCCCTCTCCCCTTAGTGTAAAATCAAGCTCAGGAAGACTGTTTTCCTCATGTTTGTTCATCCTGAAAGGAACCCAGTGGCCGAGACAGATACAAAACCGACATACCTGCTTATCCCGGAAGAGAGTCACTAGTGTGTAAGGAACTAGGTGAACCAGAGCTCTTCTCGGTAAACCTTGGGAATTACTGGCAGACTGATGAATGAGGCGGTGCCAGTGTTTTAACAGAGTGGGTACCTTTCCATGCAGTGTGGGGACTCAGGCCGAGTTCAAGGTTCAGCTATTGTTTCCTATATATTTCAGAAATTTTTCTGCTTTTGTTCTATCGTTTTTATTTTATAATAGAAGAAATACAAAGTAAGTAGGATATACCGGACTTGAAGTTATATGATTACTCGTGAGCCACTGGATTCTGGTTCTTATTTCCATTATTTTTCTACCATCAAGTGGCAAGTAGGAAAAAGCTCCTTGGGAGTTGGGATATGATCACACAGGGAAAGCTTCGAAAGGGGTGAGAAGCCAGGACAGTGCTGTGTTTGCAGAATGGAAGGTGAAGGCAAATGGAATACAATGTTTAGTACAAGAGTGCCAACAGAGGTGGAGGCTGGCTTTGAGGAAAATGGGCTTCCCAGTTGGTTAAAAGCCTGTATGGTAGAAATCCTCCAAGAGAAGATGTAGATGAACTATGTGAGAACATTTCAGGAGATAGGGAAGACCTCGTAGATGAGGTGGGCTGGCTTGCAGGTTTGTGTCAGTAGAATCATGCTGATGGAAGTCAAGTTCTTGAGGGTCCTGGTCCCCAGGATGGATCTATGTTAAGAGTATATTTGACTCCCAGTCAGATGACCCAAGAAAATACCACCTTTGCCTACTGCCTTTTGATGCCCATCTATTTCTGACCTAACATAAGAAGGTAGATTGTTTGGAATCTAGTGGATAATTTAGGATTAGATATGGCAATAGGAGATAAGAACACCAAAATTTCATTGGCTTTAGGCCTAAATGTAGCACAAGGTTTTGTTGCCATGTGAGAATGTACAGGTAACGCCTGGGGCTGGTGTGTTGGCTCCAGTGATTCACGGACTCCGGATGTTTTCCGCTTTGCTCTTGTACCATCTCGAAGGTACATCCCTCCTGCATCCCTGGCTGGCTGCTGGAACACCAGCTTGGGGAAGATGTCATATCACATTCTGTTTTCAGACAGACTTCTCAAAATACCAAGATACTTCTTAGCCACCCATTGGCCAGAATTTAGCAGCAGGTCATATCTAACTACAACAAAGACTGGATATGTATAAGCCATAAAATTGGAGAAACCGGAGAATTTTTTTTTTCCCCAGAGATTGTGAAATTGGTCTGTTGACCCTCGGGGAGTGCATTATCTCTCTGTAGATTGTATTTGGATTGTGGGGATTCTGGATAATTACCTACCATAAATAACAAGGAGTAGGTCATAGATTCTAGTACTTTGTGGTAAGGTCAGCCCGTAACTTAATTCAGCAAATGTGTTTTTGAGGAATTGCTGCTAGGATGTCCATGGGCTTGGATCCATGGGGGAACTGACAGTGAGTAAGGGTTCTTCCTTCCCTGATCGAGGGGATCAGAGTCCAGGAAAAGCTGTAGGGATTGGTTTGAACAACTCCATCCATATAGCTCAGTTTAAGCCCAGGACCATCTGAACCCCGGAAGATTGTGGCTTGGGGGAAGGGATTCATGTGTGTGTGTTTTAATTTAGGGCTGAAAGAATCCGGATCCCTGAACCTTGGATCACACCTCCAGATCTGCAAGAGAAAATCCACATTTTTGCCCAAAAATGTCTGTTCTTGACGGAAAGTCTGAAGCAGTTCACAGGTAATATGAGGGGAGGGATTATGAGGGGAAATGGATTTATATTGTAAATATTTATGTAATGTCTGAAAGGAAATATTTTCCAACCAGAGAGAGTAGCATGCAAATTCACACTTTTCGTTTTCTCTCCTTAGAAAAAATGCAGTCAGATATGGAGAAAATCCAAGGTAAGTTCATGTATTTGCTGTGATTTTTGATGTTGACATTTCCTGGAAAGCAGTGCCTTCTGTACTATAATCCTTAGGGAATGAGACCAGCGAGGTGCCAGTCAGCCTGACCTGATAGCTTGCTAGCTTGCATTCTTTTTTTTTTTTTTTTTTAATTTTTCAATTAATAGCTTCTTGTTCTAATTTGAAATCTGGTAACTGTTCAGTCATTCTTCAGTCTGTCTTGATGAAGGAGAAAATAGGCAATCCAGAGATTTAATTCTGAATTTGATTTATTCTTAAATTGTTTTTGATTAGGGAAAAAAATGAACAGAAACTGTCCTAATCACATTTCCCTTGAGGCAGTGCGTCTCGTGGTTTGGTGAATTCCTGCTGTTTGTGGCCAGAGGTGCCATCCCAGACGGGAGGACTCGGGCAGCCCTGTCAGCACTACCAGCAGAGTTGTTAGGAGTGAGCACTGGCAGTTTGGACAGCCTGCGCTGTCTACACCCAGTTCCACCACTTCATCAAGATTGTTTTTTTCCAGTATTTTATGTATTTTTTTTTTTTTTGAAAGACACAGTTACAAAGAAAGAGGGGTCTTCCATCCACTGGTTCACTCCCTAAATATTGACAATGTCTGGGTCTGACCAGAGAAGCCAAGAACCAGTAGCATCAGCAGGGTATCCCATGTGGATGCAGAGGATCAAAAACTGCGGCCATTTTCTGCTGGTTTCCCGGGCCATTAGCAGGGAACTTGGATCCTACGTAGAGCAGTCAGGACTTGAACTGGTCACTGTGTGGAATGCTAATGTTGGCAGCAGTTTAACCCACAGTGCCACAATGTTGGCCCCTTACCAAAGATCTTACAGTGGAACTTTCTAAATGACGAAAATAATAGTTATAAGGTTGTAAACTAAGATTAGGCACCATTTCTGAAGCCTTTAGAATGGAGCCTGACACACTAAAATATTCTGGGCAATTAGGAGACACTTTCACATCTAAAATTTTCTACTCGTGAGCCATGTTTAGTAGTTGGCTAGGCTGGTTAGTAAAATCCTTACATATATGTAACTCCTTTTCTTATTGTAAATGGTAAAGCCTCCTAATCCTTGATAATTTCTTGTATTATGTGTGCTGAATCCTTGTTGGCATTGCATCTTGTCGGATGTGTATGGTCATTTGGCATCTAGCAGCATAGATGTAGGAGACCCTTTTGTGTCCTCCACAAGGGAGACATGGCTGGAGACAGTTACGACACTAGGTAATGCCGGAAGCGAAACAATCAGACATGGCCTGCTTCCCTCTCTGCAGCCTTGTGGTCTGGGCTTAGTTTGACCCAACGTTCTGGCCATCCCAGGCGTGTGGCTATCCTTTCAATGAAGTTGCCAGCCCCTCTCTCCTTTCAGTCTCTTGGCTGAATGATGGAGTCATAATTTAGATGTGGAAGTCAGCGCACGGCTCACAGTGGGAGTTCTGGAGGTCTTGGTGGAGACCTCTACCTTGGGATTACTAAGCAAAGCTCCTGGTGTTAACCTGCTTCCTGGAAATACTCCTGTGACTTCTGTAACTGCTTTTCTCTTTTCTTTCAGAACTCAGAGAGGCTCAGTTATACTCAGGTAAGTAATGGAAGACAAACTGTTGGGAATAATGACATCCCTATGCGTCTCTCTGCTAATGTGAATGATTTCAAAGTGTCCCAAATGTGGATTCCTTCAGGTTTCATGTGTAAAAATCATCAAAAACCCACTGGTTTCTCATAGTATCTTTGCCTCCTGAAATGCCTCAGAACTAAAGCCATGGGAAGAAATTAGTCTGAGATGTCAAAAAAGGTTAGAATGGAAGCCTCTACTTCCTAAAACAAACAGCCTTCCCAGCCTTCCCAGCCTCGGGGCAGCAAGCAGCTGGCCACAGGCAGGGCTGACTGAGCTCAGCTCTCAGTGCCAGACGCAGCCTGGAAGCCTTAGCCCAGCCCATCACTTCACCTCAGGGAAATGGTCACATGCTCCCTTCCTTGCCAGCCACTTTCACCCCAGAATCAGAGAAAGCCTGCAAATCCACAGTCCTAGAGGTTCCTCAACTGGAAGTACATACTTTCTGTGGTTACGCAGCTGTCGTCTTGTGGAAGGCTTCACGGAGAGAAGGGATGAGTCCGTGCACTCAAACCCACCGGCTGTGACCCGTATTTAAGTCTGAGTCCCTTGCTCACCTTCTGCACTGTCTAGCCTTGTGCTGGATATTTTAGAGGAAGGCAGACAGCCCCTTTGTGTTTGGAGTTTTCATGGTCTGGTGGAAGGTATGAAGTGTACCCGGGACATGGGAAAGAGATAGGCAGCTGTTGGGAACAGATTGTTCAACCACGAATGAAGGATCTGGGGTTCTTGCTCGCTTCTGCCAGGTCCTCCACTGAACCGTGGTGGGAGTCACTTGGCCTCCCTGGGCTTTGTGCTCTGGAGACACAGTAGTTGGCAGACTTCTCCAGAACAAGAGGCAAAGAGCAAGTGAGCGCACTTATCCGGGCTTTCACGTACTAAATGCTTGTCCCAGGAGATGTGACGTAGGTAATGTGAAGAATAGAACAGTGAGGGCTGGCTGAGAGCTCCGAGGTAGACACAGACGTTAGACGAGAAACGGAGTTTGGGCGTGCAGAGTAAAGATTTGATAGAATAAATAAGCACGTAAAAGAATGACTTGAAAGGGGGACACCTTGGTACCTACTCCTGATCACTTATCTACATTTCTCAGATCCCAAGTCTGAAAGCCAAAAGCTTTCCCATTATTTGCTATTAAGTTCAGTCTGGTAGCAACAGCTGTGCTTAGGCTGGTCTGCAGAGAGGCTTTTTCCTGGGGGAGGAAGCACTAATGTTTCATGGCTGCCTGTCTAAAATCTGTGATATTCTGAATTCTGCAACACTGTCGGTTTCACAGAAAAGTGATTTACAGACATGTAAGAAAACCTCAAATTCAGACTATACTGGATATTGTGGGTTAGGATGTAAAAGAAAGGGAATGCAGGTAAAATTTCAATATTCAATATATGCTTATTAAGAGGTAACTAGTTATTCCAAGGAAAAGAAAAAACTCATAGTAACAAGGAAAGAGTTTTTTTAGCTCACTTCCCAGATT
This sequence comes from Ochotona curzoniae, assembly GCF_017591425.1. Lineage (NCBI taxonomy): Eukaryota > Metazoa > Chordata > Mammalia > Lagomorpha > Ochotonidae > Ochotona > Ochotona curzoniae. The sequence continues at coordinate 679,009 of NW_024466930.1, forward strand.
TCTACAATAGCCAGAGCTAGGAGAGGCTGAGAGCCAAAAACTCAATCCAGGCCTCCCACGTGGTGGCAAGAACCTGGTCCCTGAGCCTTCATTCCTGTGCTTGCAGGAAGCTGGAACCGGGAGTAGGAGTTGACTGCTGATCACAGGTGCTGCCTGTGGGACCTGGGTACCTGCACCAGGGTCTTGGGCACTAAACACCCCCTCTTAAGCAGTAATTCTTTTTTTTTTAAAGATTTATTTATTTTTATTGGAAAGTCAGATATATACAGAGGAGGAGAGACAGAGAGGAAGCTCTTCCGTCCGATGGTTCACTCCCCAAGTGAGCACAACGGCTGGAGCTAAGCCGATCTGGAGCCAGGAGCTCGTTCGGGTCTCCCACGCGGGTGCAGGGTCCCAAGGCCTTGGGCTGTCCTCGACTGCTTTCCTGGGCCACAAGCAGGGAGCTGGATGGGAAGTGGAGCAGCTAGGAATAGAATTGGCATCCATATGGGATCCCAGACGTGCAATGCGAGGACTTTAACCACTATACTATAGCACCAGGCCCAAGCAGTAATTCTTAAGTGTGGATTTTAGGATTTATTTCACCATACATGAATGCAGCTTCTTGTGGGGAGCTTTGCAGGAAGGTGTGAAAGGCTGCCGAGTGGTTCTCCTGGCCCTCGGGCTGACCATGCCTCTGTGTCTCTGCAGTGGATGTGACTCTGGACCCGGACACGGCCTACCCCAGCCTGATCCTCTCCGATAACCTGCGGCAAGTGCGTTACAGCTACCTTCAGCAGGACCTGCCCGACAACCCTGAACGATTCAACCTGTTCCCCTGTGTCCTGGGCTCTCCATGCTTCATCGCTGGGAGACATTATTGGGAGGTAGAAGTGGGAGACAAAGCCAAGTGGACCATAGGTGTCTGCGAAGACTCAGTATGCAGAAAAGGTGGCGTGACCTCGGCTCCCCAGAATGGCTTCTGGGCAGTGTCACTGTGGTATGGGAAAGAATACTGGGCTCTCACTTCCCCCATGACTGCCCTTCCCCTCCGGACCCCCCTCCAGCGGGTGGGGATCTTCTTGGACTATGATGCTGGGGAGGTGTCCTTCTACAACGTGACAGAGAGGTGTCACACCTTCACTTTCTCTCACGCTACCTTCTGTGGTCCTGTCCGGCCCTACTTCAGTCTGAGTTATTCGGGTGGGAAGAGTGCAGCTCCTCTGATCATCTGTCCCATGAGTGGGATTGATGGCTTTTCTGGCCATGTTGGGAATCATGGGCATTCTATGGAGACTTCTCCTTGAGGACGTGAACTTAGGCTATAAGGGTTCTTGGCCATAATCTGGTCCCAGGCACAAGACGTCTTGTTGCCTTGCCACTTCCTGTCCGTCACTCCAGGTATTCTCACCATTTTCCACCCCCTTGCCAATGGGAGATAGGATGTCCATGTTCTTACCATCCTTTCTCTTCCCCTGGAAATTTTGAGAAGTATCAAGAGTTCTCCTCCCCACCAAAATAAATAAAAACCAGAGTGTACCTCTGGTGGTTCATCCTTTTTGCTTTTACACACTACTGGAAGCGATCCCGATGTGGGGAGTCTCTGGCTTTGCAGGGCCGTCCGAGACAGGCATGCCCTCCTGGGTCAGCCACGAAGAGTGACCGAGGTTTTCTGCTATTATTTCTGGACTGGAGCTTTTCCCTAAAAACTTGGATGGAACGTCAAGGCCCAGTGAACATGGCCACCTGTGTTCATTTTATTCCCTTGGAAGAGTACCTCAAGCCCCGATTTCCCCATCCATCATAATTTGATTAACTCAGTTAACGCGGCCTGTGTGTGTTTTGATTAGTCAGTTATTTTTAAATTATGGTGGGAAAACGCCTCCAGCTGTATTATGAGATGATGTTCTAATCACTGTCTCCGAGTCTTTTCTAAGGGATTCATCCACTTCCTTTATTCTACTGGAAGGGGAATCCTGGTGCTGGATACACATCATCCAGGATGATTTCTGCCCAACACGTGTCTGCTGTCTCTAGGCCCCCCTCCCAACTCACACGTATGGATTGGCGGGCACAGGGCAGCCCTGGAAGGGTGCTGGGGAAGTACTTCAGGGATTCATTGACCTCTGCCTCCTTCTCTCCATCTCCTCTGGGCGATGGGAGGATTGACCTTTCGGATGCGCATACCTTTGAGACAGCTCCAGCCCCCTGACTGTAGGATCATGCCACATTCTAGAATGATAGGGCAGATCGCTCTGAACGAGCCCCCTTGCTGGTCCTTCTCTTCGGGTACATGCCTCTCTGTTTAAAAATAAAGTGAATATGGATGTTTACAGTGTTGTCATTTTCTGGGTCTTGGTAAGTCTCAGTTCATAGATAATTGGGGTGGGGTGGGGTTGGGTGTGTGTGGAAATGGTAGTGATTTTCCATATAAATCCAGAATTCCATTCTGCCGAGTATTTTTGCTTCTAACTGAATAATAAAATGACTTTCTAATTATTGAGAAAGTAATGTTGGATATCCTTTAATTTCACTGAAAAAGTGTTTTTTTTCTTTGTTGGTTTGTTTTGTTTTGTGGTTGGCAATGAAACGACCCAAACCTTTCTTCCAGAACCCACCAGGCATTTGGATACCATCACCATGTGCTGAGGGAGGAAGTGCCATACTGAAAGAATACCCCTCTTTCTAGGTTAGAAGCTTTTCCGCTTGAGAACCTGGGCTTAGAAACCAAGACCCTGTGGGCTGTATGTTGCAGTGTGCCACACTGAGGTTCCATAACGGAGAGCATGGGTTGGTGGTCACATGTCCCAATTTTAGATGTTACAGGGGAAATAGAAGCAGGGGCTTGTAGAAAGGGCCTTCTGGGGCCAGTGTTGTGGCATGGTGAGTTAAGCTGCTGCTGCAATACCAGCATCCCATATGGTTGCTGGTTTGAGAGTCAGCTGCTCCACTTCAGTTCCCTGCTAATACACTCCTAGGACCCCTGCATCCACCTGGGGAGACCGGAAGGATGGAGCTCCTGGCTTTGGCCTGGCCTTCTCTGGTTCTTGTGGCTCTTTGGGGAGTGAACCAGTAGTTGCTCTCTAACTTTCAAATATATATTGTTTTATTATTGGAAAGGCTATACAGAGAAAGATCTTGATTCACTCCCCAGGTGGCCTTAGCAGCTGGAGCTGATCTGATCTGAAACTAGGGACCAGGAGCCTTTTAGGGGTCTCATGCAGGTGCAGGGTCCAAGGCCTTCCTTGACTGCATTCCCATGCCACAAGCAGGGAGCTGGAGAGAAAGTGGAGCAGTTGGGATATGAATCAGCACCCATATGGGATCCCAGCAGATGCAAGGCAAGGATTTAGCCACTAGGCCCTCATACCAGGCACTCAAAACAACTTTTTAAAAGGGGGCTTCCAGGAGGCTGAGGAGCTTTTTCTGAGTACACCAAGATAACAATATCTTTCAGAACATATACACATGTATGTAATGTGCTATGAAGTGTGTACACTGATGTTACAGTTGAGAAAACTAAACCAGGGAGGATAATTATCCACAGTGCAAAGCTAGGATTTTTTTTTTAAAGATTTATTTTTATTACAAAGTCAGACATACCGAGATTCACTCCCCAATTGAGCACAATGGTCGGAGCTGAGCCAACTCAAAACCAGGAGCCAGGAACTTCCTCCAGGTCTACCACATGGGTGCAGGGTCCCAAAGCTTTGGCTGTCCTTGACTGCTTTCCCAGGCCACAAGCAGGGAGCTGGATGGGAAGTGGAGCTGCTGGGATTAGAACCGGCGTCCATATGGGATCCCGGCACATTCATGGCGAGGACTTGAGCCACTAGACCACACTGCTGGGCCCCAAAGTTAGGATTTTAACAGAGATGGAACATGACCACGTACATTCAGTGCTGCCCCCCACAATGTCTGGATGGATGCATGCATGCATGGGTGCTTTTCTGCAGGGGAGGGACAGAACTAAGACTCGTCGGTACTCTCCCCTGGAGTCCTGCATTGTTACTGTGGCTCTTCTGCACTTAAGGATCTGCAAAGATCACAGCTGTGGCTGGACATGGTGCACTGGGCGAAGCATAAAGGCTCACAAAGACACACCTGGCAGCCGTGCTGGGAAACCTTCCCTTGGGATAGATTCTAAGGTCTTGTTCCCCTACTGGGGGGCTGTCTCTCCACGGGAACTTAAGAGGCTTTTTCACAAAGGAACTACTTTATTCCCCGCAGATCCAATGCTTTGGGAGTAACATCTCAATTCACTGTCATTAAAAAGCAGCAATGGGCCAGCATTGTGGCACAGTGGGTGGAACTACTATTTATGCAGGCATCCTCTACTGGAGTTCTGGTCTGAGTCCCAGCTGTTCTTGTCCTCTGGTTCCCTGCTGCTGTGCCTGGAAAAGCAACAGAAGATGGTCCAAATATTTGGCCCCTGCTAGCCACGAGGGAATCCCAGAGGAAGTTCAGGCTCTTCCCACTGGTGTGGCCCAAGCCCTAGACATGAACCAGTGGATAGCAGTTTTCCCATGTTTTTAAGTAAAAAGTCAGAAAACTTTAGAATTTATGAAACCCACTTAAAATAGTCATCTTTACCAATGGGGGTGCGGAAATAAAATCTTTATCAATGGAGGGATGAAATACAGGAGGGGTCCTAGGTTAACAGGTATTAGTTATTTTCTAGTGTGTGTGTGTGTTAATGTATTGAGAAGGCAGTGTGACAAGGAAATCAGAGAAACATTTTCCATCCACTGGTTCATTCCACAAATGTTCACAGCAGCTGGGCTAGGCCAAATCTCCACCCCTAGAGTTCTGGTCTCTTATGGGGGTGGGAGGGCTGTCTGCCATTTTGTTTCAAGGGAACTTGTTAACAATTATTAGCAATTGTTGCTTGCATAAAGGCAAACAGTATTTGAGTTGATTGAATTGGAATTTGGGTCACTGAAATCAGTCAGGTGGCCCCTTCTGATTCTTGAGGCTTTTCAGGCTGGCTAATCCTAGTATGCTAATTCTCATAGGTTAATCCTTTGCCTGTGGTCCTGGCAGTTCGCGTCCCAGCTGCTCCACTTTTGATCCAGCTCCCTGCTTATGCTCTGGGAAAGTCAGTGGAGTATGGCCTTAGGATCCTGCACTCACGTGGAGACCCAGAAGAAACTCCTGGCTGCTGGCTTCAGATCATCTCAGCTCTGGCCATTTGGAAAGTGAACCAGTGGATGGATGATCTCTGTCTCTCCTTCTCCCTCTGTAAAATAAGCCCTTCTTTTTTCTTATTGGAAAGGCACATTTACAGAAAAAAGGAGAGACAGAAAGATCTGTGTGCTTGTTCACTCAAGTGGCACCAATGGCCTGAGCTGAGCTGACCCAACGCCAGGGGCCAGGAGCTTCTGGGTCTTCCTGGACGGATGCTGGGTTGAAGGCTTTGGGTCATCCTGTATGGCTTTCCCAGGGCACAAACAGGGAGCTGGATGGGAAGTGGAGAAGCTAGGATATGAACCAGCATCCATATGGGATCCCAGCAGATGCAAGGCAAGGATTTAGCTACTGAACAATTGTTCCAGGCCAAAAATCTGCCTTTCAAATCAATAAAGAAGTAAATAAATAAATTTTTAAAGGATTCTTGTGACTTATTTCCTCAGAATGTCTGAAGTTAATGGCCTATTAGGGGCTCAGTAACTCCTTATTTCTTCAACTAACCTAGATCTTGCATATGTCATGTGCCCCACCTAAGCATCTTCAGCTGCTCTTTTTACTTTTTTCTTTCTTTCTTTTTTCTTCACTTTTTTTCATATGGGGCTAATATGCAAACTCACCCTCCGCAGGAGTAGACAAGGCCGGGGAGGGCAGAGCCATGCTTAGGAAGCGGATTCCAGTCCCTGGCATCCAACATGTATTCCACATAAGAGAATACATGTGGCCATGTGAAATTAAAAGGGAATAGCCATTAGGTGGTGAGAACCCTTTATTAATGCCTTCAGTTACCCGAGGTCCAGACTAGAGATTTTATACAGTTGGAAATCAACACATCTGTTCCCCAGGGACGAGGGGGCTAAGTCCCAAGGTTCTGGTGTACTGGTAGTGGGTGAACTGCCTTTTTCACAAATGGAGGACAATGATTCTTTGAAATACACAATTGGCTACTGTTTGCCGCAGCTGAATCTGACTCCTTGGGGGAGTACAAGAGAACGTGGCTTCTGCGCTGAGAATACTAAAGTCAGTTAAAGCGGTGGAGGGAGGGAGGGAATGTAGAGAGAACACTTGGGAATAAATGACACTGCGCTGCAGGAGAGTCCTCAGCTGGTACCACGGCATTTAGAGGAAGCTGACATATTAAGTCATCGCACATTTAGAATTTATGAGGATTTGTATGGGATGTAAATTCAAACCTAGGTTGGGGTTTGGAACACACAAGAAAAATGGGAAGTGGAGGGCTGATGTTGTAGCACTGTGGGTTAAGCTGCTGCCTGCAATGCCAGCATCCCTAACTGGCACTGGTTTCTGTTCCAATTGTTCCACTCCTGATGCAGCTCCCTGTAATCTGGCTGGAAAGCAGCAATCACCTGAGCTTCTACACTTGTGTGGGACACCTGGCAGGAACTCGTAGGTGCCGCCTTTGGTTCAGCATAGCCCCAGCCACTGAGACCATCTGGGGAATGAATGAACGGGTGGAAGATACATATATTCCCTAGTTCTTTCAAAATCTCTTCTGCGGATGCTTTCTGTTAATAAATAGTAAAATCTTTCCATTTTAATTACATCTCACCTTATTCTGAAAAGAATTTAAAGCTCTTTAAAAGGTAATGTCAGGGCCCAGTGGTTAAGGTCCTCGCCTTGCACGCCCGGGATCCCATATGGGCGCCAGTTCTAATCCCGGCCGCTGCATCCAGCTCCCTGCCTGTGGCCCAGGAAAGCAGTCGAGGACAGCCCAAAGCCTTGGGACCCTGCACCCTCGTGGTAGACCTGGAAGAAGCTCCTGGTTCCCGGCTTCAGATCGGCACAGTATCAGCCATTGCAGCCACTTGGGGAGTGAATCATCAGACAGAATATCTTCCTTTCTGTCTCCCCTCCTCTCTGTATATCTGACTTTCCAATAAATAAATAAATCTTTAAAAAAAATTAGGAATCTTGTGTTCTGCAAAGCTGGTTTGATAATGGGATCTTGGAAGTTGTTAAACCTTGCACTAGGCTTGCACAAGGGCACAGTAGCTAAGCTGCCCTTTTGGATGGTTCCTGCTCCAGCTTCCTGCTAATGTGCACCCTCGGAGGCAGCAGGTGCAGCCCCTTGCCACCATGCCAGAGACCCAGAGAGACTCCTTGGCTCCTGCTTTCAGCATTGCCATTGTCAGTATTTGGGGAGTGAATCAGCAGATGGAAGATCTTTCTGTCTCTCAAAACATAACTTTTTAAAAATGCTAACAGGGATACAAAAATTATTTACTTGGCAACACATCTACTGTACTCTAAAAGAAAATTCACAAGACATGCACTACACACATAACGATTTTTGGGAAAAAAAAGTGTGCCATGGAAAGACTGGAATGAAGTCACAAAAATGTTAACATTACTTAACCCTGATTTGATTATGGATAAATTTTTTAAAATTTATTTATTGGGAAGTAACGTTCACCACTCATTTTCTCCCATATTGAAAAAAAAAAAACAAACCAAGAGAGTTCATGGAAATTTCAGAGCCTACCAAAAAACCCGAATTATATAGAAATGAAGCATAGGTTCATTTTAGAACAAGCGAAACTTTTCGTTTTGGTAAATTAAAAATAATAATCTATCTGGACAGAATTAATTAAAATAGCCAAATCGATATTTCACTCTCAGCTCCACAATCGAAACTACTGTAATTAAAATAAGCTGGAAAAAAAAAAAAAAGCAAAAACAAGCTGGGTTTAAACACTGTTTACTGAGCCCTGACCGTGCTGGGAGCACGGTCCTGGCCTACCAAGGCTATTTCAGCAGTGTCCTCCGCTACTAAGGGTTGTGCTAGTCGGGGGAGTCATTTCTGATCAAGGCCCCACTAAAGTGTGTGACCTGGGGCCTTGCACGCCCGGATCCCAGAGCAGATGGCGCAGCCCAAGAATTCTGGGCGAGGCACGCGGCCTCCTTCCCGTCCATCCTCCCTCACCGCCGAGGCTTTCTCGCTCCTTCGCGAACCCGAGGGGGCCTGCCGGCTGAGGGAGACTCCACAGCGCGTGTCATGGCGGTCCCGAGACGGAAGAAGCCCCCGGGGAGGAGGAAGGGGACGCTGCAGCCTTGTGCTGTGGATTGCTGAGAGAGAAATCCAAGCGCAAGCGAACCCCGATCAAAGTTTCGGACCTGTTCGAACCCGGACGGGCCATCCGGGAGCGAGGCAAATGCCGCCTTCCTTCCCCTGCTCCCCGAAACCCACACGGGCTGGGCGCAGGACATGGCGCTGCCGACGACAGCTGTAACATTCGTGGGATTCGTGCTCAGCCTCGTTCGTACACAGCTTCGTCCACTTTGGTAAAATCTCCCTGTTCTCACTACCGGTGGCTGTTGCCTTTAGCGTTGCCAAGCAACCGTGACGTCGCCGCTGTGACCTACGTCATACAGCCGCGCCCACTCAGCGCTTTTTCAGCGCAAAATTTTCCCTCTCCGTCAGGGTGTCAGGATGGCCGAGTGGTCTAAGGCGCCAGACTCAAGCTCCGCTTCCCCGCGCTGGGGGTTCTGGTCTCCGAATGGAGGCGTGGGTTCGAATCCCACTTCTGACACATACCTTTTCTTCTTCGTTTTTGACAAGAATCTTAATTTGAGCACTGTACGTGTACAACTACCTCTACCTTTTAAATAATTTTCATAAAAATTATCGATGTTGAAAAGATATAAGACATCGCGATATGGAGGGAGTCAATAAAGAGCAGAACTGACTACGTTAGTTTCTGGATTGTATCGCGAGAAAAAATAATCTGTGTTTCGCGAAGTTTTGATTGGCTCATTCTCCGCAGTGTAGGGCGCTAGAGGCGATGAGGTTACGGGCAACCCCTGCACCTCAGGGTTCCTGTATATTCAAGAGTTCTTTTTATAACACAGTAGTTAAATCTCAGCAGAAATTTTCCACATGTCTTGTTATTATCCTGGTATTTTCCCACTATCTATGTAGTATTTTTAAATACTGCCAGCGTAGAAGTTGTGCCAGGTTTGACTCTGCTGTGGACCTTGTGTATCGTTACATAGAAAAATGCAAGAAGGCACTGGTTACTCAATAAACAGTACACCAATGATGCTTGATAGACTTGCAGAAATTCATGTCATGACTTATACTGTGCTTAAATTCAGACACTGTTAACTTCACACTCCCTTCTTTTCCTCCAATATTTCTTTTTGTTTTGTCTTTGTGTTTAGAAGACTGAGTTTGTCATAAAAGTAGTTTCTTGGACAGAGTTTGGGCACACAGGCAATATCATATATCACACATCACATATCATATACAATGTGCAATATATAATGCATAATGTATTATATGATGTGCATATATACATTATATGCCATATAATATATTATATTACATATAAAAATACAATATATAGTAATTTCACATATATTTCATGCATTGTATTTATATATTTCTTTGTATAATCACATACTTGTATATAAATACATGAATGTATTTAACATTAATTTTATTCATATATAATATAAATATGCTTTATATGTTGTAATATTTATATTCATGTTCATATTTATGTTTTATTTATATAATATGATTATATGTTATAAATATATAAAATATAGTTATCATGCATTTATATATAAATGCATTATATTTCTATATTTATATATAAATTCTACACATATAATAATTTCATGGCATTTAATTTCTAACCTTCTTTAAAATTCATTGAAGTTCCATAAGGGATCAAATGTTTTCTATTGATGCTCTACTTTTAAAATTCCTATATGTCATGTGGAAAGAATATTGTTAAAAATTATTTCATATCCTAGCTTCGTTAAAGAATCTCTGTTTTAGGGCCACCTACCATAAATACTGACTGTTCCATCATGGTACTGCAGGTGAACACAGTATGCTTGCTGTTTGGGATGCTTAGTGGATTCAGCCCACCGGCAGTGCCTTTGCAAGCAGCAAAGCTTTCGGAACAATCCTAAACGTCCAGTGACTATATTTACAGCACTCACTAGAACATGTGATAGTTGTCATATTTTCTCTAATACAGGACATGAAGGAAACCCTAAAAGGTTGAGGGGCAGCAGATAGTCTGTTTTTTCACTCAAGCATATAGTAATTTTGTGATTTTCATAAATATCATCAAATCTCAAGTTTATAAAAACCTAAAGATTTCCAGGCTGTGCCATGGAAGAAAGATTGGTTCTATTTCTAAAGCAAAACCAGAAAACAATTTGACTTGGGAGAAGTTGGTAATAATTGGAATTTAAATTGATGTAAAAGAAATATGCACGGGACACTCAAGAAAAACTGAGCTTCAGACCTTTGAAAAAGATGAAACCTGAGCTCCAACGACATCAGGACCACAGATGGATGTTTGGTTACACTGGCAAGAAAAATTAAAGTGTTAGATTCTTGAGCTATGCAGAGTCACATAGAGAGAAATGTAGTTGACAGTGCACTAACTCAGAGGCGGGATCAGAGCAGCATGATTCACAACAAGGAAAATCAGTCACTTGGGTCAAAGGTGCGAGTCCCTCCAGGGAACCTTGCTCCTCTTCCCGAACTCAAGCTATCCGCAAGCTGTGCCTGTCAGCCACGTCATCACTTCCTTCGTTTTCTCTTGCACTGTAACATGGCTGCTGACTGCAGTCTTACTCATTTTCTCCTTTAAGTCCATCTTCTATACTATCACCATGGGTTCTTTCATAAAACACAAAGCTAATATTACTTGCTCAGAATCTGTTAGTTTGACAGGATGTAGCCTATCTGTACAGCCTTCGCTGCTTTCACTCTTACAGTCGTTCTGAACACTAGCTCATTTATCCTTTAAAAAAAAATGCATGTGTTCTTTCTATCTAGAAAAATGTATCTACTTTCCCCTTTTCTGCTCATTTGTGCTCAGGCTTTGTTCTTTGAGAAGATGGCGGAGATGGAGAGCAGGGGAGGGAGGTTCCGTCTGTTGACTCACTCCCCAGATGCCCACATGGCCGTAGCTAATGCTGGGAGTTGGGAATGCAATCAGGATCCATCAGGGAAACGCAAAACCGCAAGGAGATTCCATTTCACAGCACTAGACAGGCCATAATTAAGACAAGGAAAAATAAGAAATGTTGATAAGAATGTGCACAAAAACCCCTCATAGATTAGGATAGAATTTTTAAATATTGCAACCATTATGGAAGCCAGTTTAGTGGTTACTTACTCCGAAAATTAAAATCTTAATGCTCATTGTAGCATTGTTCACAAGAGTCAAAAGGTGAAATCCAGCCATCTGTAGATGAATGGATAAGCAAAATATAATATATACAAGGAAGCAGCAATCAGCCAAAAGAAGAGCAAATATTTAATACATGTTGCAAATGAATGAACCTGGAAAACCTTTGATTAAGTGCAACAGGCCAAACACAAAAGCCAAGCACTGCGTAGTCCCACTTAAGTAAGACAGCCAGGGGAGTATGTTACATAGAGACAAAAAGTAGACCAGAGGTAAGCAGATAATTGGGAATTGTTTCTTTTTAAAGAAAAATTTTGTTTGTAATTTACTCATGTGAAGTGGACAAGTTTCACATCTATGGCTGTGCACATTTAGGAGCTTAGTGGTAATGTCCCAATGCTCTTATTCCTTCTTTCTGTTTTATTATTTCTTTGGATTTTTACCATAGCATACTTTCATTTCACTTCACAGTCATTGGTTTAACTCCTCTCCGTTAGGTGAAGATTTCAACACATGGCTATAAAGATAGGCTGTACATAATAATCAAATCTCAGAGGGCGGGAATTCTTTCTTAATGGGTACAGAGCTTCTGTCTGAGATGATGGAAAAGTTTACTAAATAGATTATGCAACTGTGGGAAGATACTATCACTGATTCTTCTGCTTTAAAATGGATAAAATGATCTTTACATTTTGTATATGAGTGTTAAAATGTCACACTCTACCTTATATATACACACAGTTACTGTTAGTTAAAAAAATATTTTTTAAAAAGTTGAAGTCGGGCGTGGCCTAGCTGCTAAAGTCCTCACTTTGAACGCACAGGGATCCCATATGGGCGCCAGTTCTAATCCTGGCAGCTCCACTTTCCCATCCAGCTCCCTGCTTGTGGCCTGGGAAAGCAGTCAAGGACGGCCCAATGCTTTGGGACCCTGCACCGTGTGGCTCCCGGCTTCGGATAGCAGCAGCACCGGCCGCTCACTTGGGGAGTGATTCATCGGGCCTCTCTGTCTTTCCTGCTCTCTGTACATCTGACTTTGTAAAAAAAAAAATCTTAAAAAAAAAGAAACTTGAAGTAGAAAATGTTATGTGGAATGCATCTTACCAAATAAAATCAGAAACAAACATCATAACAACAACCACAAAAACGATTACGTTTTAGGGGCCTATGTGGCTCAAGCCAGTACTGGCAATGCCAGAATTCCATCAGGGCACCAGTTCATCCAGCTTCCTGCTAGTTGCCTGGGAAAAGCGGCAAAAGATGGCCTGCCATCACCTGGGAGATCCAGAAGAAGCTCTTGGCTTCTGGCTTCTGTGTGGCTCAGCACAGGCTGTTGCAGCCATCTGGGAATGAAACAGCAGATGGAAGACCTCTCTCACTCTTAATCTCTCTCTCATCTCTTTCCCTCTCTTTCTTTGTAACCCTGTTTCAAAATAATAAACATGTATATAGGTTTTAAGCATTGAGACTGGACTCCAAATATTACATATTTTGTCTTAGTCCCTAATTTTACCACTTATTAGTTACATCATTTGGCCCAAGAAATGGTTTTTTTTTTATGGCCTTGTGTTCAAGGATTGTATAGTAGAACCACTAGTAAGTCTATCCCAGTTGCAATAGTGAAAGCACATTTGCATTCAGTAAATATTAATGGCTACTGGTTTTAAGTGTATAAAGAGCATCATTCTTTTGAAAAGGATGTTACTCTATTACCACATATTCTCAGAAAAGCAAAGATTCTCAAGAACTACTTCTAGTTATTGGAGCCTAGCTCAAACAATGAGAACCTTTTTTAAAATTTTGTTTTAAAACAATATTCAAGTTTATTAAACAAATTAGAAAAGGTTTTATAAAATGTTTAACTTTCGTCAGCTTCAAGGTTTATGTTGCTTCCAAATTTTGCATGTAATTGAACGTGCTTGAATTGATTTCACTGTGGATTCCAAGGCATCAGTTTCTCCTTGCAAACTTTTCTTGGCCTCTTCTAGCATTTTCTGTGTTTCTTCTTGCGAGTGGCTCATGAAAACATCACCAATTTGATAAGGAATCATTAAGCAGTCGTCATCTGCAAGCATGATACCAGCACAAGCATCTTCTAAATTTTGGAGTTTTTGTTGTTATTGTTGTTGTTGTTGTTGCTGTTTTACTTCTATTTCTTCTTTTAGCTCTGTGATTCTACTTGTATTCCGCGCATATTGATTGATTTATTCATTGATTGATTGATCTTCGAAAGTAACATTGACAGCTTCTGCAGCCGCCTTCACCATGTGGCCGCCGTCTTAAGACTGGACCATACGATGAGAACTTTTATCCATTTCTCGTCACTTTCTCCGTAGAAAATTCACATCTGTTTATACAATTGATTTCTTTGCTAAGACGGAACCCGTCGAGTTTGGTCTAAAAGTTTTTGGTAGTTTCTGCCTTTGGACTCCTTTCTGATATTACGATTTGGGAAGTAGAGACAGATTTGCGGTAGCTAGTGAAAATCTAGAGGACACGGATTGAAAATCATATTCAGAGCTTTAGTGATGGACTCCTTGTCAGAGTCCTTGCTCCTGGAAGATTAACTCGACGTTAGCCCTGCTTGTAGTGATTTTCTCCATACCCCCTGAAAGAAGTGTTCAGTGATCAGAACCTGGAGGAGAGTAGGCGCTTTCAGCCTCTGGGTGAGCTAGCCCCTGTCACTCCCTCTCCCCACATTGCCCTTAAAGAGGCTTTCTAAATAAGAAAGGCTTGCTTAAGAGATGGGGCTTTCTAAACAAGCCCCCGTTCGGTTTTGTTGTTGTTTGTTTCTGAGTTGTTTTGTTTTTCTATTCTTCTGTCCTAACTTTGAACAAGCGTATTGCTTACCTGACATCCCCTGTCTGGAGCAGTGGAAGGTAAGCTTCTTGAGGACATGTTCTATTTCTACCTTGCTCATTTGTAAAGTTTTTGTCACGTATCTGAACCTCCATGTGTAATTACTAATGAAGGGTTCTGGCTTTCCTGTCTGAGCAGTAGAAACAGTGAGGGGAGGAGAAGCAAGGAAAATGAGGAAAGACGAGTTTCCTACCTCTGAGATTTATTCAAGCATGAAATCAGACAAGGAAAACGAAACGAAGGCAACGACCACGAAGGGACTCGAACCCTCAATCTTCTGATCCGGAATCAGACGCCTTATCCATTAGGCCACGCGGCCACCTGATAGTAGTGGCTCTTATCACGTCTGATGCAGATAATGTAACGAGGTGGGGGCAGGGCTTTCTAATGCTGATTCTGAAATTTTAGTTTAACAAGAAGTTCCCTGTTTGACATTTAAATTTATTGCTACAAATGATTCAGACTTTTAGGTTTTTCAGAATCTAACAAGCAGATGTCACAAACTGTAATACAGCTGGCAGAGAGAAAGAGAATATGGAATAGTATCCAATGATTTAGTAAGAATGTGAAGATGCTTTTCTGTGAGGTATGGGATGAGTGGGCCCAGCCGTTATGCAAATCTTTAAGATCAGTAGAAGCTCTCATAATTTTTCATTAAATGAGTCCCATCTAATCCTGACTATCAGTTTAGGAAGCCCACCCACCAGAAGATCACCTTAGACAAGGAACCCGCGAAAAGGTCTTGGACTGAAGTCCAAAATTCTAAGGTTAGATTTGGAATATACTTGAAAATATTTTCTCCTAAGCCCTGGGATCTGCCAATAAAAAGTGTATGCTGAACTCCTCTTGCCAAGACAGGCTCCAAAGGGTACAGTGAACTCACCCACGAGGGACTTTTTCACAGAAGAGACTAGAGGTTGATACATTGGTTGGACAGATTGTTACTGGTTATCA
The DNA here is from genome assembly GCF_017591425.1 of Ochotona curzoniae. NCBI lineage: Eukaryota > Metazoa > Chordata > Mammalia > Lagomorpha > Ochotonidae > Ochotona > Ochotona curzoniae. Next base: position 694,167 of record NW_024466930.1, read on the forward strand.
CCTGTTCTTTAAATGGTCCATTCATCTTTCCCCTCCAATAACTAGAATAATTAAAATACGGATTTTGGAACAAGCGTGATGGGTATATACATCAAGATTGAGTGTGAAGCCAGAATTAGGAATATTTTCCAGTCTATTTTACAGAATAGAGAGGGTGGTATTATCAGCTAGTCAGTTAAATGTATCTTATTGCACAGATACTACTTCTTTTTTTTTTTTTTTTTATTATTGTTGCTTACATTGTATTATGTAGTACAGCTCCATAGGCGCTGGGATTCTCCCACACCCCTTCCCCCATGGTGGATTCCTCCACCTTGTTGCATAACCATAGATCAAGTTCAGTTGAGATTCATTGCTTGCAAACACATGCCTAGCATAAAGTTCCGTGTCCTATTGTCCAGATAAGTTCAGTGGCCTCTTGGGGAGACCTTCTATGGTCTGAAGATAGGTCTAACAGAGTACAGTTTCAGTATCATTATACAACATTATGGAATTAATTGACATAGTATTGGGTAAACAATATGTAATAATGCAAGTTCCATTCTTCGAGACATCTGGGTTGAGACAGTATCAATGACAGGTTCAAAAAATAACAAACAACCAAACAAAAATTACACGTTAAATCAAGGCAAACATGTGGTATCTAATCTTTTGGGATTCACTCATTTCCCTTAGCATTATAGTTTCCAGTTGTGCCCATTTAGCCACAAAGAACTGCATTTTGTTTTTTTTAATAGCTGAGTAGTATTCCATGGAGTAGATGAACCAAAGCTTTCTTATCCAATCTTCTGCTGATGGGCATTTTGGTTGCTTCCATGTTTTTGCAGTTACTGATTGTGCTGCAATGAACATAGGGATGCATGTTGGTTTGTCGTAAAACAGGTGTTTTGGATATATTCCTAGGAGTGCTATTGCTGGGTCATATGGTATGCAGATTTTGAGTTGTTTGAGTGTTCTCCAGACTGATTTCCATAGAGGCTGTACCAATTTGCAGCTCCACCAGCAGTGGAGTAATGTTCGCCAGCAGGCGTCGTTGGTGTTCTTGTTTAAATCTTGCTGGTGTTAGGTGGTACCTCATCGATGTTTTAATTTGGATTTCCCTTATTGCTAGGGAGCTGGAACATTTTTTCATATGTTTGTTTGCCATTTGGACTTGTTCCTTTGTGAAATGTTTGCCCATTTCCCGTGCCCATTTCTTGAGATACTACTTCTAATACATAAAAAAAGCATTGTGATAAAATTTATCTAAATTCCATTTGATACTGAAATAATTTAGTTCTTTCCTCTAGGCTACTGATTCATTTTAATTACAGATTTTCTTCTGATAATAAATAGTTTTTATGCTTCTGGAAAAACCATTTGTTTAGGTCAGTAAGGTTTTTGACTTAACAGGTATATATTTGACTAATGTTTTTTACAACAATGTGCATGAATGAAATTGGCCTTGACTTCCTGTTCAGGCAGCCTTGGAAGGAGTTAGAGCCAAGACTGTGCTAGCTTCTTGAAATTAAGTGGGAATTAATTAATTCTTTTCCTATGCTGCCCAACAGTTGAAGCGATGGTGAGTGTGTGCTTAATGTTATTCCACAGCCTACCTTCCTTTTAGAATGCCACTTTCCTTTCCCTTCTCTAGTTGCTCAGGAATTCTCAAAAATTGTGATTCGCAAAATCAGACTGTGTGCAAGATATTGGAGTTTAGAAACTCAAGATGCTTAACAAAACAAGTTAAGAAAAGGGCCAAGGATATGAACAAGCATTTTTCTAAAGATGATTTAAAAAACAAAACAAAACAGCTCAACACACGTTTGGGGTACTACAGTCTTAGACATTTTCTTTTCCAGTGAGAAGTTGTCCTCGAGGGAGAGTGAATTGTAAATGGTGTCATTTGAATTAGACACATACTGTGGGGGTGGTGGAGCAGTTGATTCGTTTGAATGGCCCATATCTGGCTCAAGCTCTTCCAGGGTACAAATAGACACTAACAAAAGAATGATAGTCTAAACATGAAGCAGTGCCACTGGAAACAGGATTTGAACCCACACAGGAAAACCCTACCAGACTCCAAGTCCAATCGCTTGATCACTCAGCCACCACAGCACTTAAGAACAACTTCCTGTATTCTTTATACACTCATGGCAAATGTAATTTTTGGCTCAAAATCCTGTTTGGCTTTTGCAACAAGTATGAAAGCCACCTAAAGTGTAAGAAGAGCACAGTATCCTAAAATGGAGGATGCAGGATACGCAGGTAAATGGGAGTTACAATGAAACTACAGAGAACTCTTTGCTTGCTTCCTGAGTTTGCTCTCTGTTAAATGAGAGAAGATGAGACTGTCGTGCGTGGCACTGAATGGGCAGGCGGCTTCCCCAGAGGCTCCTTCCACGCTCATCATCTGGCTTGTTTACTCTCAAGATAGGCTGCTCTAGTTTCCCTGGCTCATTCACGGAGATCTTACTCTGCAGCAACAAGCTTGCCTGCGAAGCTCTGCTCCTCCTGGAGGTCAGTCTTGGGGTATGGATCGGAAGGGCACCGCTTCTAGAAAATAACCGAGCAAAGAAAGAGGAACAATGTGACTTAAAATTTAAAGCGTAAACTTCACCTGGGAACTATCCATCTTAAAGACAGTGAAGATTCTACAGTTTCCTTTGAGTGCTGGTAAGTTCTCGGTCTTTTTAGAAGAGTTAGAAAAACAAAATAGAACACTTTTTAAATTTTTTCCTTCACCACAGAGTGAATAATTTAAAGAGAGAAATCTTGGAGGAAAAGAGAGACCAAATGATGAATGAAAGGCTGTTCTCTTGTGGGAAAGAGGGTCTGGGCAAGAAAGAAAGTTTTTATTTCATTTTTCACACAGGATTCACACAGTTCAGTGATCATAGCCATGTCTACGGTTCAGGCAGGTTGATGTCTTATGAAACTTCATGTGAGAAGTCATGTTTAAGAAAAATATGACTATGAAATTAGATATAAAAGTGAAAGTGTTTAGAATGAGACAAGAAATAAAGATAAAAATTTTAGATAGCTTGTGGATCTTGAAAACATAATTTAAGAACTAATTTATTGATCCAGGTCTACAATAGTTTTTCTCCTACGTTATTTAGCTGCATCCCTCTTGATCGCCTTTCATAGAACAATAGTTTTCTATGGAGAAGTGGACAATTCAGGTTTTTCTTCAATTTTATTGGACAATTCTTTCAAAATATAGTTTAGATATTTTTTTTAACCCTTATTATTTATATGTCAAGTGTATTTATTCATTTCTTTAAGTTTGGGGAAACTGGCATTTGTTCATATACGAGCAGAAAGATTTCAGGATCCATATTTCAAACGTGATTTCTCTTAATTACTGGGGGGGGGGGGGCGCAAGTACAAAAGGTAAATTTGCAAAGCAAATTTGAGAATCTAATTTGAGGCCATATCAAGCCAGTTGGGCTAGAAAGAGATCCTGAAACAGGTATTATATACCTTTAAGCTGAGCATGCCCCTAATTCGACATTTCTCAGCTTGATTCCAACACTGTCTGTTCCTACTCCAATGCTACTAGATACAAGGGAAAACTAGATACGAGGGATTTTGGAGTGAAAAACAATACTAACACTTTTAAGATTTTTATACAGATTCCTGGCCTTGGAAAAGGCTGGAGTGAATGAGACACCAGGTGATTAAGCTTACTTTGCTTTTTATATCTCTGTCATTTGAACCTCATTCTGTTTTTCCAGGTCACAAAGCCTTCTGCGCTTCACTGTCCTTCACCCATTTATTATTAATTTTTAAAGATTTCTTTTCTTTTTGATATCATTTACATAATTGAGAGGGATGCATGCCCATGTGGGCCTCTGATTAGGGTAGGGTGGGTCGTGTATGGAAGAAGATGGGTGGGACAAATGTTTCAAGTTCTTTTATTATTATTTTTTTTTCTTTTTTTCCTATGTCCACAATGGGGAAAGAGAAGGAGCTGTTTCTTGCTGTCAAACCCTATCAGTACCTGGGGATGGGTGATGGTCATTTGATGACATCTTAGAGACCCTGATGTGGGGAAGAATATTCCAAGGTTGTTACTTGAGTGGTTTTGATAGTTTTCAGATGTTGTTGGCCTTGTTGCACCAGGGTAGAGAAAAATCTTTTCAAGGTCTATTGGTTGACCAAGCCCACCTTAGTCCATCCACAGACCCAATATCATGTTACAATCCTTGCCAGGAGAGTTGTCAAAAAAGGCACGTAATGTCCTCTGCTGGCCTAGATGAGCTGGCTATCATGTCTCCTGTGTGCATTTGGGCATGCTGTCCACTGCACAGGCATCAGCAACTGAGGAGGCCCAGTCCTGACACATGCACTCCAAGGTTGGACCACACGTCTTGTGCTTTTCTCTTGTGGTTCGAGTTCAGCAATCTAGTTGGGAGGTCCTCCAAGAAACCTTCTCTGGGGTGACCTCAGATTTGACTCTTCTGTGTGCCAGCCAGTGCAGGATCAGGTTCTGTCTGTCACCTGCACCAGCCACTGCACATACTGGTGGATGTAGTTGCCTGGTCAGTTCCACCCCCAGTCCGTTTCACACACAAACTGTGATCTAGCTTGGCCCAGCCACAGGCCAGGTCCTCACGAACAACAACGGGTGCTAAAACCTAGTAGGGGAGACTACCAATTAAACCCACCAGACCTGCCCCAGCCATGGTTTTTGCCCATGCTGGTAGGTGCTGTGGTCTAGCCTGGGCCGGTCTACATCTCATCTGGCTCTCGAGTACATCATGGGTGGTGCAGGTTACCTCAGTTTGACCCACCCCTAGACACAGCCCACATATATGCCAAAGTCCAGCCACCTTGTCCAGCCTGGACTGCCACTTGCCCTGGCTCGTATGCTAATTAGCAAAAACTGCAGCCTAGCAGGGGTGCGTCCATAGTTCCCCCTCCAGGCCTGCTGCCAGTGCTACATCTTACACTTGCCAGGGGGTTTTGCAGTCCATCCTGACATACCTTGCACCGAGTCCCAGCACTTGCCCCTGGGTACTGGGGCCTAGGTCATCCATTCTGGCTCTGCCAGCAGATGTGGCAGCCTAGTGCAGCCTAGCCTGCCCCCAGTCCCAGCTCTCACACTCACCAGTGGAAGAGGTGGCCTAGTAGGAGAGTCCCTGAAGCTCCCAGGTGAACTCCCAGTCCTGAGTATTGTGTGTGCCAGCAAATGCTGTGGCCTACCTCCAGTCATAACATTCACAGGCCTGACTTATTTTGGCTCACCTGCAGTCCCAGCTGTCACCACTTGGTGTCTAGCTCCACCTTGACCTCGTGAACTAGCAGGTGTGTTAGCTCAACCTTTCCTGGCTTGCTCCCCATCCTGACTCCTAGCCATGTCAGCAGGTGCTGTGGCCTAGCCCTGCCCTGCCTGAAACCCAGACACAGGCCACACACATGATGAGGAGTGCTGCAACTTTGCCTGGCTGGGCCACCTCATCCCTGACTTCCATTCTCCCAAGCAGGAGCTATGGTCTAGAAGGGAAGTTCCCCAAGTTCCCTTACCATGCCCACTTCCAGCCCTGGGTCTCATGCTTGCCAATGGTTGCTGCAACCCTGGTTGGCGCCCTCACTCCTGGCTTTTTGCTGGCAGTGGGGCCCAGTCTGCCCTCCTCCCAGCCTCAGCTTCCTTGAGTATTGGTGAATTCTGTGTCCAGTCTGGCTCAGCCCCTCACCACTCCCAGCTCTCCAGGCACACCGGTGGGTTGTGCATTCCAACAGAGGTGAGTCCACAAATCCCCTACAGAAATCTTTCCCCAGATCCAGTTCTCTCACTCCAGTGGGTGCTACAGCCCAGCGTGAAGTGGCTCACACACTTGCCTTGACACTGACAGGTAGATACTGCAGCCTAACCTTCCAGGATGCCCCTCAGTCCCAGCTCTTCAGTGTGTCAGCGGTGATGGGTGATGCTGCTTAGCCCAGCCCTTCCATGTGGGTCTGTGCCTTGGCCTGGACTTGGCTAAACATGCCCTTAGTGGCCCCCCACTCTAGTATGTCCCCAGCTGCCTTCCCCAGGCAGTCTGTAGTTCCACCCCCTCACTAACCTGGGGACCCTTGGTGGTGTGACCTGGCCTCATGTCTCCTGCCTTCCCAGCATATCTTTAAAAAATAGAATAGGGAACCTGGCACGATGGCCTACTGGCTAAACCATCACATTGTAAGTGCCAGGATCTCATATTAATGTAAGTTCATATCCCAGCTTCTCCACTTCCCATCCAGCTCCCTACTTACAGCTTGGGAAAGCAGTGAGGATGGCCCAATCCTTGGGAATTTTGCATCCACATGGGAAACCTGGCAGAAATTTTTGGCACCTGGTTTTGGATCAGGTTAGCTTTGGCTGCTATGACCTCTTGAAAAGTAAACCAGCAGATGGAAGATCCTTCTGTCTGTAAATCTACCTTTGCAAGAAAAATAAATATTAAAAAAAAATAAAATAGAATAGGCCATTATGCTGGCACACTTTTAGAGTTGACACAGATTTGGCATTAAACAAGAGCAGAGTGCCCGCCAGCTTCTGGCTGCTTTTTGCCCAGCAGTGTAATACTTGCCTAGGTGCATGACAACCTAGGCAGGTGCCTACAGATGGGGTCAGCACATTTCAATTAAGAAGTCTCTCATGACACATCGCTTACTGTCCTGGTACAAATTCAGAGTTACTTCTCCTTGGGGCTGATGTCCTTGGAGGTGATAAAAGAACATTGCTGTGATTGACCTTCAGCTTTGCCCCTTCTTGCTTTGTGAATTCTTCTGTTTCTTTAGCAAACTGACTTAAAAAAAAAAGTAAGTCATGAGATACAACAAAAAAATATGGGTGTCTATTCTAACCCGATTCTTACAGCAATTCTTAAAACTTAAATTTTCATAAAATGTTTAGACTTTCTGAATTATGTTTATATTTTTCTTGCATACTACTTACCTTTAAATTTGTGAAAACTGAAAAAGAAAAATGGTAGGCTCTCGGTAAACACTTTTCTCAGTGTCACATCAGCACTGGGAATTTCACTGTGGAGAAAACAGGTGCTTTATTTTCCCACTGAATTAGTTTGGGCTGTAGATGCACATATGTGGCTGATCATCTGAGCGGGATCTTTCCTCTTCCTAACAGACCAGAGCAGAAAGGAATGGTTCAGATCCAATTACTGGGGTCTGACATCTTCGTGAGTTAAAATCCAATTGTCCTTTTCTCACAGGGCTCTAGTTCTAAACTTGGAGAATGAGAGTACATTGAGATTTGTTTTCTCCTTTCGTCATTCTTCACAGCCTGGGGATGCTGAACCTCCTAGCCCACGTTCTCAGTTCTTTTATCTGGACGTCATGCGCCTGTTCCCTTCTGCTCAGAGGGGGAAATTCCGGGCTGAGGCCGTTTTCTTTCCCTTACTTCTGTCTACTTTCTGTGTCAGTGTTGGCCTCATGGGCATCTTCATTTCCACTTACATTTTGCATCCCATATCTTCTGCAAAATATATGTAAAAATGCATGGTTAGTTTCCTCTCCAGCATATCTTCTATCCTCCCTTTCTCATTGTACTCGTCCTAAAATATCGTGAATCTATCTTTAATGGGGGTAATGGATGGATTTCAGTAGATTCCAAACAGTTCTTTTTTTGCAGATAAGAAAGTTTTTGACTTTTCCTCTCTTCTGTCACATCATGTAAAGAGAAAATCACATTGACAAGTAAAGGAAGTGTGAACTGGAGTTTGTAGGAGCCTGTAGGTTCAGAGTTCTATATACTCTTGCTGTACTCAAGATGTTATACAATATTTGCTTCTAATATTTCTGCAAGAAGAAGGAAATCATGCAGAAGTTACTTGAGAAGACTTCAAAATTCCATCAGTATCTCCAGGACTTGTTTTTTATATTTATAATTGTAGATGATGAATCAAAACAAATCAAGTTAGAAATAAAAATACCTAGTATAAGTAAAAATTATAGGAGGTCATTGTTATGGATTAAGCTCTTACACTGAGCCCTAGTAGGCCAGACTGAAAATAAAAATGGAGTCACTCATGTTAAAGTTTCATGCAACTAAACCAAAAATAAGTTACCTGACCTTGCAAGGCATCAGGAGAGACAGCTGAAAAACAGATAAAAAACAGAGACCTTTTTCAATCAGTTTGAAATGAAGTTCTCTCTGTCTTAATCCTGACCAAAAGAAAAAAGAAAAGTAGCCTGATTTTACCCAATGTTTACCATAATCACAGTGTTCTTAAAAATTGTTCTGTCTTCCTGCTTCCATCATAGAAGAAATGACCAAGCCACTTTTGGGCTATAGCAATTTTTCATCTATGCAACCAGCCTCTTCTATTCAACCTGGTGGGATACTTACTGTATTTTATGAAAGGACATTTTGCCTTATGCTAGAAATGCAAAGAATAACCAGTTACGATCTTTAAGCTGAATTGTAATTGCATCCTTTGGCATTAGTTATCTGGGTAGGTACTTCTAAGAATGTCCTTCTCTAGTCCTTATTATGGAGTTGAAGTAGTGGGAGAGTAACTGGTGTGGGAGTCATCTTATTTTCTACATTCCGAGTTCATCTCTTTGAAGGAAATTTCCGTAAGAAGATTCCACATGGTTCCTCTAGGCTCAAGAAATCTCCTGGGAATAAAATAAAAAGACAAAAAAAAAAAAAAAAAAAAAAAGGAAAGTTAAGAAAAATAGAGGATAATTCCACATAGTTCACTAGCAAACTAAAAATAATTCCAAATGAGAAGAAAGAAGAAAGGAAAAAGAAAAGAAGAAAAAAGGGAGAAAATGGTTCCAGAAATATATTTTTCAAAAATTTTCTAGGATGGGAGGTAAGGAATTTATAGATTAAGATGTGTTAAGATTACACTAACCATTGTAAAAACAAGTAAATGCTTCAAACACATAACGAGTTAAGCAAGCAGGGCTCTTTCCCCTTAGTTTTATATTGCAGATGAGTTTGTGTGTGGGGGCTGGATGTTCCTTTGAGCAGTGGCTCACAGCCCCGTCTCCTTTCTGTGTGTGACTCATTTTCTTCAGCTGATGCTTTTGCAAAGCACATCTGCTCTTTTGCAGTGAGACTGTACGTGAAGACTAGGGGATTGACTGGGAGTTATAGTTATGCTTTTGCCCTGCAAGAGTTGTAAATCCTGTTCTCATTCCTCCAACACAACTCAGTCACATGGCCACACCTAACTCCAAGGGAATCTGGGAAATGTAGTCTTGTGTGCCCAGAAGTCAAGGGAACAGTTGTGTAAATGGCTCACCAGTATCTTCCACAAGAGGATACAAAAAACAAAACAAAACAAAACAAAAAATCCCCAGCAAAAGAATAAAAAAAAGATCTGTATTAAGACATATCATTGCAAAATTTCGCTGTATTAGGGATATTATTGCACACTATTTTTATTGGTGGAGCCGCTCGCAATCTCCGTGTTTAGGAATTGCACATTTAGAAAACATAAAGGAGCAAAAAATAGAGATCAACAGAGATCTTGGGAATCAGGACTTTTTTTACTTGGGAAAAATGTAACACAACACAGAAAGGCTCTGGGGACTGTTCATTCAGACTAGAAGGAGGTGTGAACTGGATGCTCCAAACTCACAGATCATTCATTCCCAGGGGGAAGATGAACAGACGTTCTGTATTTAACCAAACTATGATCAGGGTCTCGTACCTTCGCCTGTGCCTACCTGTGCACTTCCTTCTAAATTACGATTTGTAGCAAAGCAGGGCAAAACCGGAGGCCAGGAGACTCACCCGGATCTCCCAAACACTTGGGCCATCTTCCGCTGTCGGCTTTCCCCGGCCGGTAGCTGGGAGGACAGCACGGATGCTCTTGCCTTCTTAGGAGTGTGCACGGCATCGCCACTGCCTCTTAAGGCTCAGAACGTGGGTCCTGCAGCAGTATACAGTATTCGCTTCCTTTATTTTAACGTAGTCGCAACAGTGTCAGACACAGAAACTGTAAATATTGAATTTAGTCAAAAAAAAAAAAGTCTTCGCCGGTACCAAAGCTGGTGTTTGTAAGTAATAGAACTATTTCGGCATCGCCTCTGCCGTGAGGGGGTGTAGCTCAGTGGTAGAGCGCGTGCTTAGCATGCACGAGGCCCCGGGTTCAATCCCCGGCACCTCCACTTTTTGCCCTGTCATTTCATTTGCCTCTCGATTTTTTGGGGGTGGTGGGGTGACGTGTTTGTTTATGCTCATTTCTAATTTACAGAGGAAGCAAACTGATTCCTACTTGGGGTTTCGGTGTATGTCAACGTTGACGCCTTGATTTCACCCTCGCAAACGTCGTAGGCTTGACGGACAGTAAGAGCCACAGGCAGCGGGTGGGGGAGCATGGCGCATCTTTAGACTCCGAGCAGTGCAGGAAAGGAGACCTCTGTCCTGCACTGTATTGTGCTACGGCCCAGTGACCTGCTACCGACTCTCGTGGCTAGCAGGACGGAGAGCATGAACGCACACAGCCTTTCCTTCTGCTCTTCCGTGACGCTGAAACTCTGAGATTCTCCTGATCTCTGAAATGAAAGGGTTTAATCGAGCCCTGACAGGTGCTAGCCAATGAAGGGCCCGTTCCAGGACGAGCTCCAGCAACTGTTAAGGGTAGCTAGCCGCGTTCACACTGGCTTTCCGTTCAATCAGGAAAGTCTGGGGATAGGAGGGCAGCCCCGAAGGAGGAAGGAGTGCTGTGTCTGAGCTGGTCGGGGCCTCGGCAGGATGCAGCGGGCTTTGGGAGTTACCACGGGGCTTGATCTCACAGTCTGTCGTCTCACTAGCCTCCTCGCTTCCCTTTCCCCCATCCTTACTCCATCGAAATTAAGTTTAGGACGTCTCAGATTTTCCTCTTATCATCTCCCACTCTTGGTTCCGTCTTACTTTGAAACGCCTCACGCTGTGGACCCGAGTAACACGCGTTGCTGAACGTGGGACGCGCGCCTGGCAGCACCCAGGCCTCCTCTTGGTCAAGGCCAGAGCGCCAACAGGAGAATCTGCCCTGGGTGGATGCGCTGGCTTCAGAGGGAGGACCAGAACGCCAACAGGAGAATCTGGCCTGGGTGGATGCGCTGGGTTCAGAGGGAGGACCAGAACGCCAACAGGAGAATCTGGCCTGGGTGGATGCGCTGGGTTCAGAGGGAGGACCAGAACGCTAACAGGAGAATCTGGCCTGGGTGGATGCGCTGGCTTCAGAGGGAGGACCGGAACGCCAACAGGAGAATCTGCCCTGGGTGGATGCGCTGGCTGCAGACGGAGGACCGGAGGACCGTGACTGCTCTGCCCGGGAATCCTGCGGGTTCAGATCAACAGTGTGAACTTCACGCCCACAGAGACACGCAGGACCAGGAGAGGGCCCAGGGTGCAGTCTGGAACGCATGGGAGGTGTCAGAGTGTATGGACATATTTTTCCTGACCAACACCCCAGATGGTCTTTCCAACGTAACCCCGTGCTATCTGACCGAGGGCTGTGCCTCTCAGAAATGTGACTTGTCTCTGCTGGACACTGCGTCGGACACCTGACATTAGATTTTGACAATACTTTCAAAATTAAAATGTAACAAGGCAGGATTTATCAGATGAACTTTACAAGTTCCTCTAAAAGTGTTGTGATAAGAGATTCGAGAAACTTGGTAGCATACATCGTATTAGGGATGAAGATGTTTAGGACGAAGAAGGCTTTTCTGAAAATGTGAAGATATTTGTCTTTTTAAAAAACACAGGAGTTTGTGCTACTTCCTCAGAGTTTTGAGAACGTACAATAATGTGTGTGCTGTAGTGAGAAAATGCTAATTTTCTTACTGAAGTGGAGATTTCTATTAAGAATGCTAGACAATACGTCTCAAGTGCAAAACTGAAGTTCATAGCTTTCAAAAAATATTTCCTGCTATTACTCAGTCACAGGTGCATTCACTGGTCTCATGTCAATGCTGAAGAGCCACAGGTGGCAATGACCATTTGGCCAACACAGATATTGATAGAATATTTTTGTTTTCATAAAAACTTAGGTTTGAGAGCACTAAATCAAATTATTTGGGGAGAAAAAGTATCAGTCCAACCAAATATTGTAGAATTTTATCTGACCATATTAATGATACATGTTACATTTTTAAAAGTTTAAACAAATGAATGAAATCCATTTGAAATATCCCAACAGTCCTAATTTAGTTTTGGGTGCTGTGTGTAGGAGTGATAATACAGATAAGACAGGATCCAGTCACCCTTAAAGCTTCTGGGTTTAAAATTTTTTAGAAGAAATACTGATAAATTTGGACAAATTTTGTTATTAGGAATGTTTTTGTTTCATAGACGCGTTGAAATTCCAGAGAATGACGTTGGCGCCACCAAGTGGCCGTCTTGGAAACATCAGAATCCTTTGCTGTGTGCAGCAGTTTTGAAATGCACAGTCAACATTTTCTCTACTGTTGATTTTGAATATATCCTTCTGAGTTCCCAAAAGCATACTGAGAAATTGCTTGTACAATTCAGATGGCAGAGGTGTAGGGAATTGTATCGGGCTTCAAAAGGTTTGACTTTGGAATTCACTTCAATATTCCTAACAGATTTTCAAATGTTGATTTTTCTCTCGTGCGTCATTACTATTTTTCCATGTTTGAATGAGGTGTCCAAGGTAGTTAGAATCCCCTATTTCTCTATCACAACTTTCTAAAACCACATATAATCTCAGGATAGTTATTAACTACTACCTTCCAAGTTTTCATGATGAAATTTAAACTAAGTGTAATCTTCTAAGTAGATTTGGCTTCTATTGCAGTGTTCAAAATTTAAAGTATATCCAGCATAAAATGTATCTTGAATTTTAAAAGATATTTGTAGATATATTTTGAATTTTAAAATCAGAGTTGTCTAGAGGGAAACAGGTAGCAGTAGTCTGACTTTCCCCCCTTTATGTGATCAGTGGCTGGAGAGCGGCTCATTCGGGCGCTAACACCCGTTAGTAACCAATTCCCTCAGGCTCAACAACTGCAATTCACATCTGTTTGATCTCCTCGGATTGCAGCGAGCTGCTCTCTCTAAACTGCATCTTAGTAACAATGAAAGGTCTTAAATTTCCATTTTTACATGCTGTCGTTCACATGATCCACGCCTCTTTACCAGCTTATGATAAGTCATGGATAATGGGTCTTTTCCCCCTCTGCCTCGGCGTTTCCCTACGTCTCTCCTTCTGACAATGTTTAGCTGCCAGGTTTTCCTTAAGAACATAAGTACACCATCCTTGCCCTGCGAGAGAATCAGGTGCCATCCATAGCACGGAGAGGCAACTCCTGGACTGGCAGGACTGGCACATGCGCCCAGGTGAGACAGACCAGTTCTGCAGGGATGTGACTACTTTGACTTCTGCGGTGGTGAAGTGAGAGGGACCACGCACATTTTTTTTTAAAGATTTGTGTTATTTTACTTGAAGGGCAATTGGAGAGAGAGAGAGAGAGGGAGGGAGGGAGAGAGGGAGATCTTCCAACTGCCAATTCACTCCTCCACATGGCTGCCCAGGGTGCTAAAGCAGTTTTCCAGTCACTTGAAACCATGCTTCAGGGTAAAATCTAGAAAGAACAGGCTGGCATTTAAATATGAATCTCCTGAAGTCCTTTACCCAAAAAGCAAAAAGAGATAACAAGGCCTTGTCATCTTGAAAAATATTTTTCTTTCAGCTTTTTGGCTTAAAATAACCACAAGTGCCAGTTACAGTAGATGGAATAAATTATTTGTCCTTCCTCAAAAAAATTAGTCCATTCTCTACCCTGATATTCCTAATTTTCAGTAGAGATCCAGAGACCCAGAGACTCAGGCCCAGATAAATATTTTCATTTCTACCCCTCCCCCATTTTTTGAAGATTTATTTGTTTATCTATTTATTTATCTATTTTTATGGGAAAGGCAAATCAGATGTACAGAGAGAAGAAACAGAGAAAGATCTTCCACCTACTGGTTTACTACCCAGATGGCCACAAGGGCACAAACTGAGTCAATCTGAAGCCAGAAGCCAAGTGCTTCCTCTGGGTCTCCAACTTGGGAGTTGGGTCCTAAGGCCGCGCTCAACTGCTTCTCCAGGTCACAAACAGGGAGCTGCATGGGAAGTGGAGCAACTGGAACACAAATTGGCGCCCAGTTGGGATCCCAGCACGATCACTACGTCCTCACCCTGGCCCTAGCCTCGATTTTATTAAATTCCCTTATGTGCTATATATGTCACTGTTTTTGCTTTTTGTAACTTCACAGAGCCAATGAATGAGAGTTTAACGAAAAGAATGGATGTTATTTATATACATATATAAACATACAAGACGCCTATGTATATGTGTGTATCTTGAGAAGGGCGCACAATCTAGGACCGAAGCAGGCACCAGCAGCCAAGGCCCTGCACGCCACCTAGTGGCTTTGCATGCAGGGATGCCTTCTCAAGTGCTTTCAGCAAGCAAATGGAATCATACAAAATTAGACTTTTTGAAACAAGAAATGGACACATGGCAGGTTCCTAATCTTTTCAGTGTTACTGGCCCGATGGCAACAAAGTAGCCTGATGTTGCCTTTTGATTTTTTCATACCTAATAGATAATTCTGAGCTAAGGGAACATTCAAAAGAAAACTGCCAAGCTATGAATTGGGCTCATGTGATGGAAAATGCTGCGTCCAGATCAAGACTGGGAATCATCATAAAAATAAACAGCAAATTCCTTTTACAGAATGTTAGAGTCTTAATATCATTTTATAATCCCCACCTAACAGCACAAGAGTTGCATGGGAGTAATCTACATTAAAACATCAAAATTTGTATCCTTTATTGATGTTGGAATAACCTATGGTAGAGGTTTGCAGAATGTTGATCTTGATTTAACGCTGTGATTGCCTTCTTGCTCATCTGTACAAGAAGGACAAAGAAAGAGATAACATAGTGCAAACTTCATGAAGCTATGCTTGCACTTCTCACTCTGTCAAGCCCTTCAGTCTTTTCTCATGGTTTTTCTATGTTTTGGTGTGACAAACCCAGGGATAAGGAGCAAAGTATTCTGCATGGTACTTGAATGGTAGATACGTGTCACTTGCATTTGTTCAAATTCAAAGAACACACAAACACCACAAGTGAAACCGAATGTAAGCTATGGACTTTAGGTGACAATGCAAGGCTTATTAACTGACACCGATGTGCAACTCTGGTGAGACGATGCTAGCAGTGGGTCTGTGGGGTGGGAAGGGAATGTAGGGGAACTCTGTAGATTTCAGTTGATTTTACTGTAAATCTAAAAGTGCTCCAAAAGACAAACTCTATGCTAAACGTCCAGATTATATATGAAGTTATAATGATAGTATACAAGATTTTTCCTCCTGGGAGTCACTGCTTTAAAATACGTATCCTTAAATTTAGACAATTACTAAGCACATTGGAGACAAAAAGGCAAATGAGACAACCAGAGGTGGCCAAGTGAGTTTGAATTGTCATCCTTGGACCTATACACACAGTCAAAGATTGACTACTCCAATAAATGCTTTTTAAAGATTTAGCTGCCTGTGTGGGAGACCTGGAGCAAAGTTCCTGGCCCCTGGCTTTGGACCGGCACAGCACCGACCACTGTGGCTACTTGGGGAGTGAACCATCAGATGGAGGATCTTTCTCTCTGTCTCTCCTCCTTTCTGTATATCTGACTTTGCAATAAAAATAAATAAAATCTTTTTAAAAAAGGATTTAGCTGAAGCACTGTTGCTTTCTTATTTCCTTTCTTCCCTAGCTACTTCACTGCATTAATAGTGCCAGTGGTTATGGAGATGAGTTTTGAAGAAGAGTTCAGAAATTGTATCACAGAGCCTGAAGTCAAAGCCTGTAGCATAGACAGGAGGTAATGAATTCGGTCTCTAAGCTTTTATTCTTTTGATATAATTTTGGTTTATTGAATATTCTTGTTCTAATAAAATCTTGAGGTACAATTTAGTCTTGTAGTTAACATTTTGGAATCAAAACAACTGGATTTAAGCCTGATGTTACTATTTTTATAGGCATGGTTACATTTCCAAATTACAAGAATTTTCCATAGATTCTAGTTTTATTTATGATAAACGAAGAGGGAACTGTACTCTTGGGAATGGATGACGAGTCACCCTAGTGAAGGCAACAAAAAAGTTGAAGGTTATATGAAAATCACTCTTTTTAAAGCTTTGAGAGAAGCAAATTCAGTGATTAAGTACGAAGGACCGCTTTCTCTGAAAGCAGAGACGAAGACATAGAGCTGTGTTAATGAGAACCTGGGGCTGATGCTGGGAGTGAGGCCGGGCTGGGCAAGGCTGTAGCATTCATAGGTGAGAGTTAAAATGGGTGCGGGCCATCGGGCTGGGTTGCAGTACCAGCCAGGACTTGGGTATGGCCAAGTCAGTCCAGGTGGCAACACCTGCTGGCAAACACAGGATCCATCGGGGCAGGGCTGTTACGGGGGGTTTGGGGAACTTTCCTGCAAGTCCCAGCTCTCGCTGGGGAGCACGAGGGGAAACTGGGAGCAGGCCAGACTAGAGTCTGAGGTCCACAACACGATTTGACACGAGAAAGAGCCAGGACTGAGTATAGGCTGGGCTGGGTAGGCACGCAACATCTACCAGTTCACACCAGGCCAGGCTGGACTAGGCTTCTGTACCTGTTAGCGAGAACTGGACTGGGGGCGTGCTGGGCTAAACCAGCCTAAGCCCGGCTGTAGTACCTGCAGCAGCATGCCAAGACTGGGACGGCCATCTCAGACTTGGTCGCAGCATTAGCTGGCATGTGCAAGACTCAGGGCTGGACGTGGGCTGGTAGGGGACTCTCCAGGACTCCGAGGCCGAGGGTTTGTGATGCGGCCCTCAGCTGCGCAGAGCCCGGGGCAGCTCAGTCCTCCTGCTCCCAGAGCTGGGGAGCCCACTCCGCTCACGGTGAATGCACCTGCCGCTGCCCCACTGCACATTTCTCTTGGTCTGCATCTCCCACCAGTCCCCCAGGCGCCCGAGTCCTGGACTCGGGGACTGCGACCCAGCAGAGCGGCGAGGATCCTCCGCCTTTGTCTGCTCGCAGGAATGTCTACCGCAGTCTTTGCATCCTGTAGATCTTCAAAGCAGCGGGAAAGCGATGCGGAGGGTGGAGGAGATGGAACAATGAGAAGGGGGAAGTCCCCTCTGGGCTCTGCCTGTGGTGCAGGGAAGATCTGAGGACCCATGGGTGCTGTTTGAGGACAGAGCAGTTCATTTGTGGCTCCAGCCCAGCGGGGAATGCTAGCTACGTGTACAAGTTTTGGAAATCGTAAGATGAAATAAAATGGGCTTTAGCCACAAAATTCTGTTTTGCCTTGTATGTATTCCCGAGAGCCATCTCCCACCAAGGGGGTGTAGCTCAGTGGTAGAGCGCGTGCTTAGCATGCACGAGGCCCCGGGTTCAATCCCCGGCACCTCCACTTTTCTTCACGCTTTGGGGATAAATTTGCTTGTTTTCCTGTTTTTGTTTATATTTGCCTCCCTCAAACAGAAAGTGAATCTGTTTCACATCATATGAGTGCTGCCCGTTTCTATTTGAAATTGCACACTACCGGGAAAGGCTACAGAAACAAAAAGAGAAGAAAAGGTGGAGAAAGAAGATTCCACTCGCTTCTCACTTCCCGGTCTGTGCTGCAAGAGTACCACCAAGGTGGAGCACTGCGGGGAGGCATTCGTCTTGGGTTCCATTTTGCGGTTATTTGTAGAACAGGCTGAAAAGAAAGATGAAGATAGAGGAGTTTAACAGAAGAAAAACGACAGCTCTCAATTTTCCTTGGTTTCTTTGTTTTCTAACTGTGATTGGCGGGGACGCAGACAGCAGGCTGAGCAAGGGAGACCGGTGGCGCCCCTGCCACCTGGGACAATGAGACGGATGTTTCATCAGTGAATGCAACCGCCCTCGTTTTGTCCACAAGTGGCCGTGTCAGCTGGAGATCTCAAAGCTCATCAACTCCCAGTTCCTATGTGACTCACCTAAGTAGCTACCAGACACAGCTGTGCCACCAGAAAGGATTTTTCCCCTCATTAAACTTTTAATGGGTTTCAAAATTCTGTGAGATTTTTTTGGGTTGTTTCCATGAAAATGTGCTGATTTTAACAACCGATAACTTGAAATGGCTACCCACACCCACAAGTACGGTCCACAACACACTCTGCTTTCCTTCAGAATGTTTTATATTATCACTAGCCAGCCTTTCACTATTAAACCTGAATGATCAATTGAAATGATCGATCAGAGATGGTTCTTCCATTACTAGATACTATTCATTTAGCCTTCTGTGGCCTTTCCAACTCCGGCTGCCACGTTCATTGCTTGGATCACACCCACAGCAGCTGTCTCCTATTACCAGCGGCAGAAATGATCCACAGGACAGAGACGTTCCCTACAACGGCAGCATCACCGGATTTCAAGAACTGGGGGCCAATTTCCAGCCTCTTATCAGGACCATGAGCTGTATGTTCTGAAACTCAGCAGACTCACAAGCAGTGTGAGCTGGGTGACGATCCAGCACTGATCGGTCCTGGATGGTTCAGGATGATCACCTAAACAGCAAAGCCAGCTGCTTCTGCCGGTGACACCAATGACCTTGCCAGGATGACCATCTTTGCCAGAGGCATTCCTGACATTGAAGCCCGTGCTGTCACCATGGAGAGCTTCACTCGAAACCTCGCGGTGCATTTCAGCAGGCGTGACTTTGACCATGACTTTGGAGAAAAGGCTACACGCATGCAAGGTTTCAGAACACCAGTTTCCACTGGGGCCACAGGAATGGTACCCAAACCAATCCATTTTGTATACATCCTGTGGAGATAGAAGCACAGACCCATCAGTTGGTCTACTAGGATGGAGGACACAATTCAGGAATTCAAGTAGTGTTGTACTGGCGTACTGTCTTTGTAGGTAAATTACTAGCTTTTTAGCCAAGACCCATTGGCACTGGGCATGACAACATTATCATTACAACCAGAAATTGGCAGAAATGCTACTGTATTGAGGTTGTAACCTATTTTTTCTTTTCTTCTTCCCTTTTCTTTTTTTTAGATTTATTTTGTTTTTGTTTTTGTTTGATGGGCCTGGCGCGGTGGCACAGTGGTTAAGTTTCTCTCCTTGCACACCTGGGATCCCATATGGGCGCCAGTTCTAATCCAGCTCCCTGCCTGTGGCCCAGGAAAGCAGTTGAGTACCGCCCAAAGCTTTGGGACCCTGCACCCGTGTGGAGACCCTGTTTGGGACAGACCTGTATTAATATGAACACACAAGAACCAGGTCTGAGATCACCTCAGATGAAGTTTTTTTGGGAATCTCCCCAACTGAACTGCTGGACTCAGAACTCCAACTATGGAGAGAATTGTAGGTTCCATGGTCTGACGATAGAATGCATGTGTCAGAGCTGGGCCTCCTCAGTGGCTCAGATGGAGCAGTGGACAGCATATCCAAATGCACATGGAGGATATGGCAGTACATTGGAGCCTGCAGAGGACACCTGGTACCATGGCAGAGCACAGAGGACAGAACAAATGGATCAAGTGCACAGGCAATAGTTGGCAGTGAATACCTGGGCATACGGAGCCTCTAAGGTGGACTGTCTGCCAGTGGATTCTGAAGAGATTTCAACGTTATAAGAGTGGCAAGATCAACAGCAACACAGAACTGTTGAATTATCAAAGCCACTTGAGCAGTGGCCACGGAACAAGGCCCACACTGGGGACCCTGGGATGGTTGCGAGGTTGGGTGTGGCTTCTCTTCTTATCTCTCCACTCCCCCAGGAAGGAAAAAGAGAATGTGAAACAATGGTCTCACCCACTTTCCTCTAACCCTTGACCCTTCCCACCCTAATCATATTTGTAAAAACTATCAAAAATAAAATACGGAAAAAAAAAAATTCCCCTCAGGGCCCAACGCGATAGCATAGTGGTTAAAGTCCTCATGTTGCATGCGCCAGGATCCCATATGGCTGCCAGTTCTAATCCCAGCAGCTCCACTTTCCATCCCAGCTCCCTGCCTGTGGCCTGGGAAAGCAATTGAGGATGGCCCAAAGCTTGGGGACCCTGCACCCGCTTGGGAGACTTGGGACCCTGCACCCACGTGGAAGGCCTGGAAGAAGCTCCTGGATCCTGCCTTTGGATTGGCTTGGCTCCAGCCATTGGGGCCGCTTGGGGAGTGAATCATGGGAAGGAGGATTCTCCTCTCTGTATATCTGCCTTTCCAATAAAAATAAATAAATCTTTAAAGAAAATTTCCGTCTATCTCTTCGGGCTGTCTGGTGGCTCAGTTAACACCAACAATGAGTTGTTTCATTATCAGAAGATAAGCCAGAAGCACATACTTAGCAATCCACCGGTTCTTGGGAACGCGAGCTTCACACTCGCCAATACCAGCAACAACAGTCAGGACAGCACAGGGAGTCTAAGATGTTTCAGGAATCATCTTTTTGATAAAGTCTATGTGTCCTGAGACATCAGTGTAGTACTTGCTGGTCTCCAATATCCACCAGGAGATGGTGGATGGTGAGATCACACACTTGACTTTTAGTTTCCCCAAGACCCAGACATCCCTGAAGGAGCCCTTTCCCATCTCAGCAGCCTCCTTCTCAGATGTGGTAATGGTTCTTGTTGACACATCAAGTTTGTAGATGGTGGCGGTAGTGGTGGACCTGCCCAAATGGACCTGTCTGATGATAACAATGCTGATAAGAATCTTTTCTAATCTTTCTTTGGCTTTGATTTAGCAATGATTTTCAAGACACACATAGTGGTTGATCTGCATGGAAAAGGAAAGCCAAAAAAGGGATTTCCCAAATGTTTGGTCAGTGTGGTCCCTCGAATCACAAGAACTAGCGGCGCTGGAGAATTCAGAATCTGAACTCCATCCTAGACCTACAGAACCACAGCAGTGTTTTCCAGGGTCCTCAAATAATTTTTGCATAAGAAAGTTTGAAATCTATGGTATGGACTGAGGTGGTATATTATATAAATATAGGATTTTTTTTCTCAATTTTCTGGAAAAAAAATACTGTGGAAACACATTTTTGTTGGTGAACCACTTTCGTGTTCTAACCATCGGTGCTGTTCCCACCTTCTTCCCTTGGTAACTTATTTACTAACATTTTTGGATTACTATACATGACTGAATATGATGTGAGTTTTGCTTCTTTGTCAATAAAAATCGTACAACTTTTGCCGTAAAGACTGCACTAGCCTCTGATATGTGAAGTTGATGCCTTTGTCTCCACTCTGCAGCGTTTTAAACCAGGTAAATGTTGTAATCATTTCACAACCCAGGGCTACTGCCTCAGCACCACCACCAAATCTTTAGGAATTTTTTTCTATGAAAAAATCTCTTCTTTTTGTTTCTTCTTTGTGTTCTAAGCCCTATGGTAGACCTGGAAGATGCAAAAACTTGCAGCTATAATGAAGAGGACCAAAGTGTACAGCAAGAATTGGGAAATTCTTGGCTTTCATGGAAATCATGTCAGACCCCCTCTCTTGCTGTGAGGCGACTAAGGGATTTTCAAAGAATGTGTTCCAAATGACATTGGGATTTAGTCCTCTGACGTAGTACGGAAACAATAGTCAGTAACCAGACTTTATTTGGTAGGGAAACGGGTCACATTTCGCTCTGATGACGTATAATCTCTCTGTTTCCGGCAAGGACTTAAAAATAAATCCTAAAACAAAAGTAACAGAATCATCCAGAACTTGCTGATTTTCTATCTCCAAACAGTCTTCAATCCTGTTGAAAGAATCACACACAAATAGGGGGATGGGGAGCCACAGAACGCAGTGAGATAATGGACCTTCACATGGCTCTTATAAGTGTTAGTGCGAGGCGTGAAAGAAACCCTGGATGTAACTCCTCGTGCTCAGGCCTACAGTGTTGTTGTCAACACACTTTCAAAAAAATATGTATATTTTAAACAAAATTTGTATAAAATATATTTAATATTCTATTTGATGTTATAAACTTTCATAAATGTAATATAAGACTTTATAATGTTTTTATAAAATGTGTGTGGAATTGTCAATTTGTATAGTTTTTCAAAATTTTATATGAATTTTACATAAAATTCAGATATACTGCTATTGCCTATAAATTTGTTTTTTTGTTTGTTTTTTTTTAACATTTATTTTATTTTTATTGGAAAGGCAGATATACAGAGAGGAAAGACAGAGAGGAAGATCTTCCGTCTGATGATCCACTCCCCAAGTGAGCGCAACGGGCCGATGCTATGCCGATCTGAAGCCAGGAACCTCTTCTGGGTCTCCCGTGCAGGTGCAGGGCCCCAAAGCTTTGGGCCATCCTCGACTGCTTTCCCAGGCCACAGGCAGGGAGCTGGAAAGGAAGCGGGGCTGCCGGGATTAGAACTGGCGCCCATATGGGATCCCAGGCGTGCAAGGTGAGGACCTTAACCACTTGCGCCACCGTGCCGGACCCTGCCTATAAATTTGTATAAAATTTTTATGTTGTAATTTTATATAAAATATAAACATAAAGTATGTAAATTGTTACTAAATTAAGATAATATTTAAATAAAACTATAAATATGAATAGTTTAAACATTTTCTACTTTCAGTAAATATATACATTTACAGAAAATTTCAATAAAATTTATATAAAATTTTATTTAGTACAATTTATATAAAACATTTGTTTTATTTTTATTTATTTATTTTAAAGATTTATTTATTTTTATTGGAAAGGCAGATGTACAGAGAGGAGGAGAGACAGAGAGGAAGATCCCCTGTCCAATGACTCACTCCCCAAGCGACAGCAACGGCTGGAGCTGAGCCAATCCGAAGCCAGGAGCCAGGAGCTTCATCCAGGGTCCCAAGGCTTTGGGCTGTCCTCAACTGCTTTCCCAGGCCACAATCAGGGAGCTGGGGTGTAAAGTGGAGCTGCCGGGATTAGAACTGTCGTCCGTATGGGATCCCAGGTGTATTCAAGGCGAGGACTTTAACCACTATGCTATCACGCCAGGCTCTATATAAAATCTTTATAAAATGTTTACATTTAAAAAATGAACTTATATTTACAGTAAGTTTTAAAAATAACCTATTAGTTGAATCCTCACCTTCAGTTGCTGGGATCTCATGCGTGCTGGTTCATTTCATGGCTATTCCACTTCCCACCTAGCTTCCTGCTGGTGGTCTGGGAGAGCGGTAGAGGATGGCCCAGGTCCTTAGGACCCTGCACCCATGTGGGAGACCTAGAAGAGGCTCCTCATTCAGCAAAGACCGTTGTGGCCATTTGAAGAGTGAACAAGCAGATGGAAGATCTTTCTCTCTGTAAAATAATAACAATAGTAAGATAATTCTTAAAAACATAAAATTGTGTAAAATTTTATTGCAGTTTTTATAAAATTTAGGTTAGATTTTATAAATTTATATATGTAAATTTATATATTGCACAAATTATAAATTAGACATACATTTAATTTGTAATAAAGTTGCTATATTTCTATATATGATTTTTCTATATACAATTATAAATATTTCATTCTTTTTGTGCAAGTTGCAAAATATTATTTATCCTGAACAAATGTATATGTATTACATGATTAGCAAAAAAAAAGTTCATTTTTAAAGAAAGAAATAGTCTTGAAACCAGTACACCAAAATTCTAGTCTCTCCAGAATTCCAAAATTCTGGTTCTAAAACATAATCTTGCTTCTCTTTTTTTAAAAATATATTTTTATTTTGAATTTTGAATTGTGAGGTACAATTTTGTGTAGGCTGGGATTCTCCCCCAAACTCCCACCCCCTGTCAGATTTTTCCCATTTTGTTACAATAGTCCTTCATAAGGAATCATAATTCTATCAGTCTCTTATTTAAGTGTGCCCTGACATTGTTGGTACAGACAATGTCAGACAGTCCAGCATCCCATTGTCTACACATGTCCAACAGTTTCATTGGGAATCCATCTTTCATCTGGAAGCAGGGATGCATGTTCCATTATACCCCCACATCCATATATGATAGACCCCAGTACTCCATCACTATACATTACCATAAGTGAGAAGCCATGAAACAAGGTCAACAACTGGTATGAGTTAGAACAGCCACAACAACAACATCAACAACAAATTATAGTACCATGAAAAAAAAAACAAACAAACAAAAAAAGTGCCACTCAGTAACCAACACATGAGTGACAAAAACAAAAGACAGAAGTCTCTTGGGAAAATGATGCCATCATATAATTCATGAGCCGGCGATGAATTCGACTAGAGAAAAGAGATTATTTGGAATGAACCAAACTGAAATAAAAAAAAAATTGCTTCTCTTACCTACAGAGAACAATTGACCATTACTTTCCCGCACTCACTGTTATTACTGAGTAGGGATAGATGTTTGCAGTGCTGGCATATAGAACTGGTTGCCATAAAGACCGTGGAGACACAGGACCACAGCCTGTGTTAGTGAGGGTTCATTCCACGAGTACCAGCCTGCCCAGCAGCTAGGAGAACAGTGACTAAAACAATTAACCCATGAAAGTGTTTGCTAATGATTATTGTTCTAATCTGCCAGTAATCTCAGACCCTCGGATTCATGTAGTGTTTACTTTGTACACATAGAATAAAGAATTCAAAGAATGAGTCGCCCTGGGCTATTGTACCTAGAATCAGCCCTGGTCCCTTCTCTCTCTTCATCTTGTGTAATTCATTCTTAATTCTTCCTATTTTGATTTCATTCCTTCAGTTGCTGTCTCTTACAGAACTGTTGCGTACTGGCATGCAACACCACTCTATCATCATTTTTTTCCAAATTTGATTCTGTTTTTAGGTCTTATTGCAGTGGAGCTCATATATTTTGGGGTGGGAGATGAAGTAGAGGTGGGTGATACTGAATAAAGTGAACGTTGACATAAAAACATATGAACAAGCTAGCTATATAAAATGAAAGTTTTTTTTTTAATTAACCAATCGTTTTTTTTTAAAGATTTATTTTTATTATTTTTTTCATTGGAAAGGCGGATATACAGAGAGGAGAGACAGAGAGGAAGATCTTCCGTCCGATGATTCACTCCCCAAGTGAGCGCAACGGGCCAATACTATGCCGATCCAAAGCCAGGAGCCTCTTCCGGGTCTCCCACGCGGGTGCAGGTTCCCAAAGCTTTGGGCCGTCCTCGACTGCTTTCCCAGGCCACAGGCAGGGAGCTGGAAGGGAAGCGGGGCTGCCGGGATTAGAACTGGCGCCCATATGGGATCCCGGGCGTGCAAGGTGAGGACCTTTAACCACTTGCACCACCGCGCCGGGCCCAAAATGAAAGTTTTAATACTGAAAAGAATGGCTAGAAAACTTGTCCCAGGGGGCTGTTGAAATAATTCTACTGGGAGAATGTTAAAGAACTAAAGGATCCTGGTTCAATCCTGGGTTTGGGCAGCAGTTTGACAATTACCATAGTCTTGATGCAGTAGCATCAGAAACACATACAAAGATGATTGGCTTTTGCAAATCCGATTAATAACTATAGCTTCTGCTTTTATTCCCCCCCCCTTTTTTTTGGCAAACATCAAGGTGATGTCAACAATTGTATTATGTACACAATATCTCACTCTCTGGTTGACTATTTCACCGAGTCTTCTATCATAAAGTGTTAATTAGATCATTTTTTAAATTTAGTTTTTTTTAATCCATTTAAAAAAAGAATAATGATTACATGGTAGATCGGGGTGGGAAGGATCGTGGTTTAGGGAAAAGTGAGTGAGTTCATTGTTTCCAAATTTGCTATTTCTTCTTGTTGTTCCTTGGGGGAGGGGTGAAACAAAGTTGGAAGCCACTCACAACTTTCCACACGTCCCAGTAAATATAGTTTTAAAACCTAAAAATTCCCATTGAAGCAAAACCAGCCTATTTTCGCATTGTCCAACCTTTGTCCCATTCTCAAAAGAATTACTACACTTTTTCATTTCTGTTCTTCCTTCTGGCTCTTAATGGAATGTTAGGTTGTTTTTTCTTTGTCTCACGAATCTGCATGTCTAAATTAGAACTGAAGTTTCTCCTGACCGTGACCTTCCTCCACAAATCCAATCATTAATATTCCAGTTAAGAAAACAACGAAAATGAAGTTCAATAGCCTTATGTTTCAGGCTAGGATTTTATCTGGAAGAAATCACAAGAACCAAAAATCAGAAGGAGAACCTGATAACTTGCTGTATTTTTTTTTAATTAATTACATTGCATTATGTGACACAGTTTTATAGGTACTGGGATTCCCCCTACCCCTCCCCAAACCCTCCCCCCATGGTGGATTCCTCCACCTTGTTGCATTACCACAGTTCAAGTTCAGTTGAGATTCTTTCATTGCAAGCATATACCAAGCATAGAGTCCAGCATCTTATTGTCCAGATAAGTTCAACGGCTTGTTGGGGAGACCATCTCTGGTTTAAAGCTAGAGCCGCCAGACTATCATCCCGATCTATTAAAAGTCCCAACATAACATCAGCTACAATTTATAACTTTGTGGAATTAAATGACCTAGTATTGAGTAACCAATATGTTTTAAAAAGTGCAAGTTCTTAACTACATCCTGTGACTTCTTCATTGACATTTCAATTTTAGTTTATATACAACCAGGTTCTATACACCTTAAAATGGCTATAGATTACTATTCAGCTGTCTCGTGCCTATTTTCATTATAGTATTTAGCATTTTATAGCGTTGAGGCATAATTTTGTTGAAACTGGCTTTTTTTCGGGTGGTCTAGACTGGCTTTTAACTCTAACAAGACATGTGTCAACAGTTTAGGTGCAGAACATTTTTAGGAGGGGTGTGCAGAGAAATCCTCAATACCCTAGTGAGGAGTAACTAATCTTTGTGTCCCACCTAGTGAGGATGAGTGAATCCACGCTGACTGTTTCCTGTCTGATTCTAAGCTTTCCTTGTTGTTCTCTATCTATTCTAGATTTTTTGTTTGTTTTCTTGTTTGTTTGTTTTGAGGAGTTTCCGGAGCAATCCTGATGGTCATTGCCAGAGAGGGTGGAGACCCAAAGTGATAACTTGCTGTATTAAAGCCACCATGAAAGATTCTTGTGATTATCGCCTGATGTATGTTTCCAATCTCTTGGCTTCCATTTCCTGTCCTACACTGTAAACAGTCTATATTTATCCATTGCAACTTCCACTGCCAGCATCCAGTGTTAAGGAATGCTGATACCAACAACTATTTCCGGTAGTCCTCAGGCATGGAAACCTTTGAGAAGTAGAACTTTTGATACACATTAATCACAGGTTGGCTTGTGGAGGGTGACTTCCTTATGGATGGGGGTGTAGCTCAGTGGTAGAGCGCATGCTTTGCATGTATGAGGCCCCGGGTTCGATCCCCGGCACCTCCATGGTGGTTAATTTTCAAGACTGTATGTTTAATCATATAATTATGATATATTTTAATAATACTATATTTATATAATTACATATACTCAGTATATTACATACAATATGTCATATAAAAGTTATATTTGATAAAATATGGTTTCTATTTATATTATATTATAAATAATTTACAAATATTATAAATATGAATATGTTGCAAAATAATATAAAATGTATATTATATCTCATATATTATATAGATACTTAATATATTAAAATATTAAAATGTAAATATGAACATATAATAGAATAGATAATATATTAAGTGTGTATACTTTTATATTATATATTATGTATTATATAAGTACATCTAATTACATATAATTCATTTAATTATTTTTTATTTAGCTTTTATACACAAAGGAAGCTAACCTTGCCTTTCCAAACCCATCTCTGCAGTGAAGCCCCATGTTGGATAAGATGTCTGAGAAAGAGGAAAGAGGGCAAAAAGAAAGGACTAAATAAAGAAAAGGGGATCCCAGCTCCTGCATCCAAGCAGCACTGGGCCCATTCACAGGCAGTCACCTTTTGTGCTATTACTAAAGATGGAAAATCTAGAGGAATAAGTAGAAAAGAGGACCATGTGAACATTTTCACTTTAGTTGTTTTTGTTTTCTGGGCCAAGTAATGGAGAAGTACAAGATATCTCAACCAGTCTGTGGGCAGAAAATGCGGCAAAAAGTTTCCTCCCATGAGATGAGGATTGCTGCGACTTTGGAGTCCGTAGATGAGGGAATGGCAGGTCGCTGGTCTCTGGCGTTAGACTGCTGGGGAGACTGGAGGCTTCCAATGCAACAGAAGAAATAGATAAGCAGTTACACTTCCAACTGGTATTCCCTACATGCCTTTCCCTATGTCCCTCTGACACTGCATTTCCTCGTGGCTTCAAATTCTAAAATAAAACCCAGGCTGGAAGTCTCTGTTGAGAGCAAGCAGAGGTCCACATCTGAAGAGGCAGCAGGAGGATTTTCAGTCAGAATGGTGAGTCAGTCATTCGGGGTGTGGAGCACTTGCACCGGGAAACAAATATTTCCTTTATTCTTGCTTGATCAATACAGCTGCATCTGCTTTGTATGATCAAGGAGTGCCTAGGAATTTCCAACTCATGGATGGAGGCTCGCATGGTGGAAGGCTTGCATGAATTTCTAATGCTTGGTGGTTTCACAAAACTACTTGCACCTGTGTACCCATTTTCTGTGGAATCAAAGTTTCTCAAGGAGAGAACAGAAGGCAGTGCTTGCTCTAATTTATCATCTCACTAATGTTCTTTATCAGGCTGGGATGTCCTAGCTTCTTGACTTTTTTTTTTTTTCTATACTTGAAATATCCACTGCAGGCATTCAGGAAGCATCCCGATGAAACCCACCTGGCTATAGACTAGGTGTGTATTTATTTGTCTTAGGGAGCAGTTTGTTTTTAAAAGGAGATATTCTATGTATTTTCTTTAAAAATGTTTTTCCACTTGTTTTCTTCAGACCCATTAAACTAATATACAGAGACATGTGAGCCAGAGTGGACACTATGCAGAGATGGAGGAGTAGTTGGATTTAGGTTTCTGAAGCAGAATTGTCAAATTCCAGTATTAGTTCCAAATCTATTGCAGCAAACACTCTGAGCATGGAGTCCGAGAAGCACTGTTGTAAAAAAACAAAAGAAAAGCAGAAGTGGAGAGACATCCAGAGTCAGGTGCATGCTGATCAGGCAGTCAGCTCCTAGGGTTCCCTGACCCCATCCAATCTGGAACTCAAACCACTGAGGAAAATTAACTTCAGGGAGGAGTGTGGGCTGTTCATCTCTTTCAGACCTTTAGTATTTTAGATTTAAACTTTCAATGCCACATTAAAAAAAGAAAAAAAGCTCTTGTGTTTTCTGTAAAGGAAGCCAAAATAAGCATAAAGAGATTCAGTTTACCTAAACCACCTGAGTCCTACCGCGCCATCACTACCTGGAAACTACCAAGTCTCAGAGAGAAACTAATAATTCCCTTCAGTCTCTGGGTTGGGACTTTGCCTTAGCCACTTTTCAGCCTCCATCAATTCAGTCTTTTGGTGTAAGCTCAGATAGTTCCATCCACAGTATGCATGAGTGGTAATTATACCTTCCTATCAGTAAGATTTATTTATCCCCAGCTGTAAGCAAGCAATTGCGTAGGTTGCATATACCAGGCAAGTGTTGCACTGCTTGGAGAAATGCAGTTAATAGCTGGCAGGAATCCTGGGCCTGGTTAATGACATATTTGTGTTAACTACACCAGTGTGCAGCATAGTTCCCTATCCTCTTTCCTTCTTTCTTTCTGTTTCTTTTTCTTTCTTTCTTTCTTTCTTTCTCTCTCCCTCTCTTCCTTCCTTCCTTCCTTTCTTCCTTCTTTCCTTCCTTCCTTCCTTCCTTCCTTTTTGTGAGGATGTGTGGGCAGATGCTGGCACACCAGCAGGCAGGGTCTGGGGACCCACCTCAGAGTGTGTGTGGATCCTGGGTTGGTGGGCGAAGCTCAAGGCTGGTGCAGCATACTGCTGGAAGAACAGGCACAGGGAGCTGTGGCTTGCTCAGGGTAATGGATATGCAGATGTGTGGGAGGGAGGACTGCTGAAGGAGAATGTGACAGGTGAGGAGTGACTTCTGGGGGACTTCCACCAACCAGGGTAGGGTACTTGCAGGTAAACAAGGGGTTGAGACTGAGTGGGTTAGAGGAAAGAAAGTGGAGGAATTTTTGGAACCAAACCAATGCACCCACCCATGTGGGAGACCTGAGCTGAGATTGTTGATTTCAGTCACCATCTACTGGGGAGAGCCTGCCTGGCAGGGCTCCATCATAATACCCCCAACAGTGAGTGTTGAGATAGGGTGGACCATGTTAATCTGGGCCATGACACTAACCAACATATGAGAGAACCAGATCTGGGAGCAGATTCTGTGGGGAATAGTGGGCTCACTCCTGTGGGACTGCCATAGCAACTGTTTTTCAAGGGCTGGGGTTGGGGGTGGTTATGGGCAGAGCTAGACATACCATGGAACTTACCAACATTAAAGGGAGCTGAGGTTGGGAACAGGCTGGGCTGGTCCAGGCTGTAGCACCTGCAGGCACACCCAAGAATTGGGTGTGGGGTGGCTGACCAACTACTCCAACAAGTGTTGGCAATGAATATCTGAGCAGACGGAGACTCTAAGGTGGACTGTTAGCCAGTGGATTCTGGAGAGATTACATCGCGATTGGAATGGCGTGATCTACAGCCGTTCAGGACTGTTGAACTATCAAAATCTCTTGAGAATTTCATGGCATTGTAAATTTCTATTTTTCTTCCTGTTGTTGATTTTGTGTTGTGGCTAACTGTGAAATGGAGATTATCATATCCAGTTGTGAGGATACAATGCAGTGGGCATCTCTACTTCCAGGTCAAAGACAGATTCCCAATGAAACAGTTAATTATATCTTCACAATGGGAAGCTGGATTCTCTGCCATTGTCCATGCCCACAATGATGGACATTTGACTGTTTATGAATGACCACGTTAAAGTAATAGTGTATATATATAGTAATAATAATACACTGGGGAATTCATTGGGGAAGAGGGGATTTGAGGTGGGGGTAAAGGCCTATGGAACCATATTATAAAATGATGATAATAATAATTAAAAGTTTTTCTTCTTTAAGAAATGGATCAAACTGACATTTTCTTTTTTCTTCTCTAGTGTTATCAGATCTTTTCTCCAACTATGATAAAAAATGATGATACTAAGACCTAACAGTTCTCCTTACCATTCCAGGTGGCCGCGTGGCCTAATGGATAAGGCGTCTGATTCCGGATCAGAAGATTGAGGGTTCGAGTCCCTTCGTGGTCGCATGCTTACTGTTTGAACCTGGCTGGCAAATAGCTCTAGCTACGCTGAAATTTGTAAAGGATTGACCCAGTGTTATTGTGGCATTTTGGTGAGAGTTATAACAGGAAGCATCACGATTACTTTTGAACTCATCAAAGATGGGACTCCTGCCTTCAGATCGGCTCAGCAACTTTGCGTCCACTTCGGGGATGAATCAGCGGATGGAAGATTTCTTTCCCTAACTTTCAAATAAATAAATACATCATATTCTCTCTCTCTCAACGAAAAATGTCTTCACAAGGAAAGGACTGTAAATCCTGCATTCCCGGATTAAGGTCCTGATACACTTTTAATTGGGAAAAAGAGTATTTATTAACTAATAAATAGCATTCAGTAATAGCATTCAGTCCCTGCTCCTCTTATCTTTCTCCCTCTTGTATTTTTAAGGTTAAAAAAAAAAAAAAACCGCTCACGAATCAGTTGTTGTAGGCATCTGAAATGCTCACCCGGGTGGACTGACTCGCCGGTTTCTCGCTACACCCAAAGAGGCCCCCGCACCGCGTCTCCTTGTGGAAGCCTGCAGTCCCAGGACCAGAGCACCGCAGCCTCCACCCCACGAGCTGGACAGTGAGCCACGCCGTCGATTTCTGCCTCCGATCCTGAAAATTCAGAGAGCCGGCGGCCCCCCTTCCCTCCTCCGCCAGGGCAGCCTGCTCCCCGCACCTGTCCCCGCGCGTCGCTCGCGTTTGCCTCCGCTAGCGCTTCCAGGCAGAATCCGCACCTGGAGCTCTCCGTCCACCGCCCACAGCCAGCTGCTTCAGGTGTTCTCCCACGTGGACTGAGTTTCACCAAGTTCTGGCTACTTCCTCTTCTCCAGGAATCGATGGCATTACGTGAATTTGCGGGATTCTGTCCGGCCTCGGTGGTACTTTTCGCGCAAACAGCGTGGTCCGAAAGAGACGCTGCTTGGAGGGGAGCGTCTGGGTTTTCCTGGCTCCTGCTCCTGTGTTTTTTCAGCCCCAG
Source organism: Ochotona curzoniae (assembly GCF_017591425.1). Classification (NCBI taxonomy): domain Eukaryota; kingdom Metazoa; phylum Chordata; class Mammalia; order Lagomorpha; family Ochotonidae; genus Ochotona; species Ochotona curzoniae. Next base: position 726,353 of record NW_024466930.1, read on the forward strand.
TACTCTACCTAGCAGATCTGAGACAAAGTAGCAATTCCAAATCCGGTGCTGGGTACAGCCCAGCGAAAGCGTGCAAACGTGAAGGCTCACACAGCGATGAACTAAAGGCATTGCTTTGTACAGGTAGCTAGAACTTCCTGCCTGTGTAACTGAAATAATATATCCGTTTAGCAAATCCGTTTATCCATGTCCCCTCCCCCTTGGCCCCTGGTAACCGCCTTCTCTTCCCTTCCGTGGATTTGAGTGTGCGAGCAACTTCACCTGGTAATTCTGATTTGTTTTATTTTGAGGAATCTCTATACTGTTTTCTACAGTGGTCCCACCACTTCACTTTCTCATCGCATTTTGCAAAATCCTCAATGTCTTCACAGACTCAATAACTTTTTTGTTGTTGTTAAAGTAAAAGCCATCCTAACAGGAGTTAGGTGGTATTTGATTTGCATTTCCATGTGGAGGAGTGATGACTTTCAGACTTTTTTTTGGAATATCTCCCGTAGAGAAATGTTTACTTAGGTCTTTTGACCATTTTAAAATTGGGCTATTGTTTTTGCTTTGTTATTGAGTTGCCTTCTATATATATATATATGGTTAAACAGTCTGTAAGCATTTTTTCCCACTCGGTCTGCAGGTTGATTTTGTTGCCCACGTGCTTGTTTGACGTAGCCCCACTTGCCTGTTTTTGCTTTCAATGCTGGTCATTTGGGTGCCATACCCAAAGAATCATTGCTTAGACAAACACCTAGAAGATTTTCCTTTGTTTTCCTTGGAGTGTTACAGTTTAGGGTCTTAAATTATTTTTAGTCTATTTTCATCTCTTTCTCTCTCTCTCTCTGTATGTGTGTGTATAAGTCTCTTATTTTCCTACCTGGGTCTATGACAAACTTTTAATGTTTTTGTGAAAAATTAAATGAAAAAATAATACAGATGTTTGGCATGGAATCTTGAAGCCCAGCGGAATGTTGGCTCAACGGAGTTACCAGGACTGCCACTGCATCCTAAGTACCATCTTTTGTAGGTGTTTGGCAGCTTCATGGGCTAGGAAAAGACAGGAAACTCGGAAGAAACACTGGAAGACTCAATGTGGGGAATCTTCCCTCAGCTTGATTTGGAGCTGAACACAGCAGATTAAAAGCAGAACTAGATGTTGACTACGAAGATCCAATGATTTCTCGGTCCAAAGTGCGCTTCTGGTGACAAGATCTGTGTTTTATTTTATTTTTTTTAGGTTTTAGAAGTCGGAAGTTACATCTGTCAGGAATTAAGATGTAAGGCACCTCCATTGAATATCACAAGAGGAGGGCTGACATCTGTCAGGTGGGGGTGTAGCTCAGTGGTAGAGCGCGTGCTTAGCATGCACGAGGTTCTGGGTTCAATCCCCAGCTCCTCCAGATGATGTGGCGAGTTCGCTAGGAATCTTAGATTCCGATTTTGCATCCCTACTAATCAGACATGACTGCTTCACAATAAAATACCTTCCTAACTTTGAAGATCATCATCTTTTGTTGTCATTTCTCGATATTATTACGAAGCCGGGGTTGGGGAAGAAGAAGAAAGGGATCAAAATATAGATTCCCTGAAGTATTATGGTACCCAGAACTCCAATACTTTCCTATTGCCCGTGGCTTTTGACAGCCGCCTGAGAGATTCATTGAGGAGTGTAAAGTTTATACGGTGAGTTTACAGACAGCAAGGGGAAAGCGATGAGCTGTGAATCCGTGTCTGGCAAGAAAGGACAATGGTTCAAGCTGGTTTTCCTGATTTGTGTATGCTGTACCCCAGCAGGAGGCAAGGGAGTGGAGGTTAAAGGGAAAGAAAGTTCATTTCCCTACACTGTGGAGGGCCACCCGGAGGTGGCCCTGGTCGGTTCTGAGGCTTTACCTGGCTGAGTAGATTCTGTCCTGAGCTTGCGGCTGACCCCGCTTCCTCTCCTGGCTCTTGAAGTCGTCGCTATCATCGCTAAGACTTTGAGAAAAATGGGCCTGATTCTAAATACAAGCAACTTAACAGCTATGTTCATATCCCCCAGCCAAACATCTTCGGTTACATCTGACTTTGGACCCTTGTTGTGGTTTTATTATTGTTATTATTAGTATTAATAATGTATTTAATGTAAAAAAAACAACAACCAAAAAACCCAAGTCCAGAGGGAAATGTCTAGGTAAGGAATTTATGGTGTTCACCAAAGCACCTGAATGTTACTCCAGCTAGATGCCTTGAGTTAGAGGACGGTAGGGGGTTGACGAGTATCTTATTATTGTGTACATTTCTAGTAAGTGTCTATTTAATACGAGGGTACTTCAAAAGTTTGCGGACATGTTCCCATGAACTTTTTAAAGTCTTGGATGGAATTCCTAGTAGCTGGTTCTCTGTCAAGTGCAGAGCGTTTTCAACATTGGCTGCATCCTTTGGGCTTCTGGGGAAATATTAACATAAACATAAAGGACTTCCGTGGAGGAGCCGGGGGTTGAACCCGGGACCTCGTACATGCGAAGCACGCGCTCTACCACTGAGCTACACCCCCTCCTACAAAGGGATATCGAAAGATTATCTATAAAGTAACTTTGGTTGTTCATTTTTCCGGTTGGAGGAATCCTGCTAGAGTAAATCGCATCATTGAAGCAGTGCGTACTATCCTTCACCAGGACACGATTCCAGGAAACTTTTCCGCTCCTGTCGGCCAGCTCAGAGCTCCCTTACAAGCAGACGGCAGCTGCTTGCCTGGCCCGAGCCGAAACACGGGCTTTCACCAATACCCAGGCGAGGTGCTCCGCAGGCTCCAGGCAGCCGCCAACTTCCGTCGAACTAAACTGGACAATTGCACTTCACCCACGTGGTGCCGGGTGTTCTGCCAACATTTACTTCCAAGCAGACACTCCCAGTCCTCCTCCCCTCGAGTTCTGAGATTGTCCTCAGTTCGCTGCACGCCGCCATCTCTAAGTCCCCCGCCCCAGGACTATACAAACAACTAATTTCAGAACAAATGCAAACACACTCTTAAAAAACCCCACTGTCCCTAAACAACTGACCTTATGCTAGACCGGGAGAAGGGAGAGGGCAGGCGCCACCGCAGGGCGGCCACGCAGGTCGGGGAAGGAGCGAAGCTCTACCACAATGGAGCTGTCGGCTCCACACAAGGAGAGATGGCTGAGAGGATGAAAAAGGCCACATTGTCCCTGGAGTCTTTTCAGAGTGTCGTCCACGAACGCCAAGCGCAAAGAGGGCCTGCAGAGCAGGACGCAGGCGGAGCAGCGGGGATGCGGTGGGATGTGGCCAAGCTCTCCGCTCCGGCCTCAGTTCTGCACGTTTTGTGGGAATGGCCCCTCGCCTCCAACATGCGTGTCTCGCTGCTTAGAGTGCTTCGGGTGACCCTGCCAGAGGCATGCAAGTGCTCCCTCGAGATTTGCACCAAACGGCTTAGCATTTGGAATACAGATGTTTGCTGGTGATGGAAAGAAACCTTGAAAGCTCTCAGAAATGGTTATTGGAGAAAGTGGATTCGGAAGGGTGTGTGTGTGTGTGTGTGTGTGTGTGTGTGTGTGTGTGTGTGTGTGTGTGTGAAACTAGAAGTCTTAGCAAAAACTGCGGATCTTTTAAATCGTTTCAAGAGATTTCTGATTTTAGTGTAGAACTCTTCAAACCCAGCCTTGGCTGTGGATCTCTCGCTTTCCTACCCAGCCATTCTCTTTCCGTGAATCAGTCAACTATAACGGGCAACCCAGAGCCTGTACCGCTCTCCTATTCCTTTGTGTTTGGGGGTGCTCATAACCGTAAGATCAGTAGATGCCAGCAACATAAAACTGAAGTAGCTCAGTTTTAAAGTCAATCTCTTGGTGATGGATTTACCTCGGGGGGCGGGGGGGGTGAGCAGGGGAATGAATGATTAAAAGGGGTTTTTAAAGCAGGAAACTTGAGTATTTTATCGAGATGCAGTGCTGTTGGGGCAAAAAGGAATGAAAGTTCAAGATGACCTGTAGTCTCCCGCGTACTTAGGCTACATGAGTGTTCTACACGACCACGTAGACTCCATGCTTCAGTGAATCTACCACTGATGGTTGTCCTGATGCGTGCGTATTCCAGTTGGGAGGACCAAGTCTACCAGCTTCACTATTTTGTTGCTCTGCTATGGGCAAGATAACCACGTGCTAGATGGAAGGCTACTGCTTCCCTTTCCCCTCTGTTACTTCAGGTGAATCTACCCTTGAGGAGATAACCAGAGCATAGTTGCATCTCACCACCAGGGAGAGGCTTGGCTTGGCATGTGTTTAGTCTCCAAGTACCTTTCATTTCCATTCACCTTTATCTGCGAAACTGTCAGCAAGACACAGAAGATAGTGCAAGAACCATCTGTGACCACATATCAAACATCTCAAAATCAGATCATAAAAACAACCAAACATGAGCACATACACTTCATTTACTTATATTCCTTGAGTCAAAAAGTTGGGCATGGTCTGGCTTGGCATCTCTCCAGCTTCCCGGACACCTGCCGGGATCGCCTGCTGCTTTGCCCTTAGTTCATGGCTGGGTTGGGCTCAATAATCCTACATGGCTTCAATCATGTGTCTGCCGTATCAGTGCCACCTGCTGTAGTTTTCTTCTAGTCGTTCTCTGTCTGTGCCCCAACTTGAATTCCCTCATAGCATGTTGACCTGAATATTCAGACTTGCTGTATGGCAGTTTCCAAAAGGGCTATTCCTGCAGAACTAGAAACTGCAAATGTATTTGGCCATTGATGAATGTAAATGACATCAAAATCATAGGCCTTCAAAGGAGAACCCCTTCTACTATTCGCACAACTGGATTAGGAATGAAACAGGGAGAAAAAAAAGGTGACCATGAAGCAACATTGAACTCTCAATATTTTTGTTGGTGATCAGTTGACTTACCCATCAAGTCATGGAGCTAATTTATGCCCAACGTGGCGACTGCCAATATTAAAATGAAAACCATATAGTAAGGTCAGAAACTTTCAGTTCATTTCTTTAAAGATATCACCTGCTCAAAAGACCAGTCCTAAGTGGATTAGCATTCTGTAACACTTGTAAGGAGATATGATACTTTCTGAAATGCCTTTTACTTAAAATTGAAGAATGGCAACATGAAAAATAAAAGTGACTGAGGTGTGCAATGGGACTTCTGTGCAAGTTATATTCCTAGTGACCGCACTGGAGACAAGCTTCCCGAGCTAAAAGCAAAACTCAGCAATGAAGTTTGGATTGGTCACAGTGGAAAATGCCAGTGAAGAGTCAGAACGGGTGATGTAATTAGATACTTGAATTGGAAGGAATGAGAAGGTGTTTGCTCCAAGATGGAGAGAAACTATTTCTTTTTAAAACAGGAAATTTTCTTTTGACACATAATCTTGAATTGTTTGCTAGTAAGTCTTCTGATACAATTATTTTATCCCACAGGTTTGAACACTTTATATTTAACGGGAAGACTGAACCATCCAGTGTTTGTCACCGTGGGAGTATTTTTAAAAAATTTTTTCTTTTTAATATTGCTTACATAGTTGAGAGGGACACATGCCTACGTGAACCCCTCTGGTTAGGGTACAGAGGGTCAGGTGTGGAGCAAGGTGGGTGGCACAAATGTTTCAGTTTTTTCTCCTGTGACCACACAGGAGGGGATTCTCATTATTCTCAAGCTACATCAGCACCTGGGGATGGGAGATGGTCTGTTGTTGACATCTTAAAGACCCCAATGTGGGGAAGAGTGTTCTGAGAAGTTGCTGGTTTATTGCTCCGGGGTTGAGGAAATCTTTTCAAGGCCTATTGGTTGACAAAGTTGATCTTAGTGCATCCACAGACCCAGGAACATGCTGCAATGCTCGGCCAGGATAGTTATCCAAACTGCTCTGCTCTCCATGCTCTGACAAGGCAGTCAGCATCCCCTTCTGGCCTGGATACGTAGGATATCAAGTCCCCCTTGTGCATCTGGATATGCTGCCCACTGCACAGGCATTAGCAACTGAGGAGACCCAGTCCCGATACAGACACTCCAAGAGTGGACCACTCATCCATCCTGCGATTTTCCCTGTGGCCAGGGTGTGAGTCCAGAGGTTCAGTTGGGGAATGAAACCTTGCCTGGTGATCTCAGATTTGACGTTTGTATGTGCTAGCCAGTGCAGGTTCAAGTTTGTTTCGTCAGCTACATTTGCTAAAGCACATACTGGTCAGTTCCTCCTCAGTTCCATATTTCACAAGAACAAAATGGTGCTGGGGTCCAGCTCAGCCAACCTGCCTCAGACTCACTCTTCAAGCATACCATGGCCTAATCTGGGTGATTCCCAGGCACCAGGCTTGCCCCTAGCCTCAGTTTTTGAAGGAGTCAGCCTATACTGTAACCTAGCCCAGCAGGCCCACATCCCATTCTGCTCTTGTGTACACCCATGGGTGCTGCGGCTTAGCTCAGCCTGACCTGCTTGTAGACCCAGCCCTCAAAATGCCGACATGTGCTGCTGCCTTGTCAAGCCTGACCTGCCCCCGGCTCTGGTTCTTGTGCTCACCAGTGAGAGGCATAGCCTAGCTGTGGAGTGCCCACAGCTCCCCTGCCAGCTTTGTTTCCAGTCCTGGAGCTTGTGCTTGCCAGGGGGTACGGCGGTCTAGCCTGATATTGATTTCATCAAAGCCAAGACTTCTTTATTTGAAGCTTTCTGAAAAATAGTGCTGTTTATCTTTGGGAGTGAGCATCACTTTGCCTCCAAGAATACCGCCAGATGATGGTGGGACTTCTATTACTCTTCCTTGCCTTTCCAGGCTCATACTAAAGAAAGAAGAATTCTTGCGCAGATTCATGTTTTATTCCAGGTATACGGCAATATTTCATATATAGTTGCGTGTCCAAAGCATTTAATTTTCAGCCTGCATTATTTTTTCAGGAATGGTTGGAATCCTTATACATAGCACCTTCCTTTTTTCCACTGCTACTCTTTAGATTAGCACTTACAGCTAAAGAAGTTGCACGTGGATCTGCAATTTTTTGTCCATCTTCATTTTAGCATCTTATGTAATAGTGTAGAAAGGCTGTCCAGACAAAGAAGCTCATTATGGCTGTGCAAGTGAAAAAGTTCATTAATTTGCTAGCGATCATGTGCTAAATAAGCATCTAATTTCCTTTTGTTTTGATTCTCATTTCTTCCTCTTGTTATGATGGCAATCATTTTAATTTTTTTTTGTAAGTTGGGAGGAAAGTATAAATAAATTTAGGAGAGTAAAAACATGTGTATGATACAAAATGAGTTGTGGAAAAACTGGAGGTGCTGGGTATCGAACCCAGGGCCTTATACATGCAAAGCATACGCTCTACCACTGAGCTACACCCCCACCATACTGACAGAGTATTTGGTGATATAATAGAAAATATGAGATCCTCTCTAGAATCAAAAACAGCAATAAAAATGAACATTCTGGTTACTCCAGGTATAGTTTAAGAACATTCTAACATTATGTCTTCATCTTCTTTTCCAGAATCTGCTATTTTTAAACATGTATTTTCTCTATGTGTTGTACATCGCTGTTACTGGTACTTGCAGCAATTATCTTTCTAGCAAATTAAAATAACACTCCAAACTCTCCCTCTTCTTATGCATGTTATATCATTATACCATCCTGTACTTTTTCATTTCATTCTGGTAGATCTACTCTTCCTTGTATAGAAAGTCAGGCTGAATGTTTTTCTTCAGCATTTAAAGATATTTTTATGATGTCTTGCTTAATAATTTCTCACAGCTTGGAGTGAAATAAGGGCGAAGCACTTTTAAAATATATATTTATATGCTTTAAAGGACAGCAAAAGGCCTAATCTTTATAAAAAGGAAGTTAACCCTCTTTGAATCTGTCTTCAAACATCTCATATCATCTTTTTTCTTCTATTTACTTATTTATCTCTTGAAAAAAAATTGATGGCGGTTTTTTGTCATTTAAAAACGTGGACATTTAAACACACCTTTTTTATTTAGAAAAATGTAATCTGGTGGGAAGGAGTGAGAGATGAATCTTTTTTTAAAAAAAAAGATTTATTTTTTTAAATATTTATTTATTTTTATTGGAAAGGCAAGTTTACAGAGAAAAGGAGAAAGAGAGGGAAAGATCTTCCATCCGCCTGTTCACTCCTCAAGCGGCCTCAATGGTCAGAGCTGAACCCATCTAAACTCAGGAGACAGGAGTTTCTTCCGGGTCTCCCACGCAGGTGCAGGGTCCCAAGGCTTTGGGCCGACCTCCCAGGGCGCAAGCAGGGAGCTGGATGGGAAGCGGGGCAGCTGGGAAAGAACCGGTGTGCAAGGGCCGTCATCGCACCAGACCTGGAGATGATTCTAAGAATTTCCTAGTTTCATAAACTACTCATGAAAAATAACAACAAAACAAAAAATCAATTCAGTTGTAAAATGGTAAAAATGTGAAATATTTTCCTGAGAAAATCATTTCCCAAACTTTTTTTTATCTCCAGAAAATAATAATAATGAAGTTATAGAGTCTTATATTTTTATAAATTGAATCTCTTTGATGATCTGACCCCATAAAGATTAGAAAACTCAAGAATTTTCTGGAGACAAAGAGGAGTTTAATTTCTAAGACTTTAGAGTGCTATTATTGTACTCCTAACAACATTTTGGTTTTTTGCAAACTGGAGACACTTACCAGTCACTAATAATGAATTTCCATGACCACGCTTGGCGGTAGAACACGTCCTCCAAAGGTTGGTTGGCTTTTCATTGTGGGGGTCTTTGTTATTCACCAACCCTCTTCCCTGCTTCTTACAGGTTTTCTCTGATGGTGTCGCTCCATTTGTATTCCACTGACTTCAGCACTAGCCAGAAGCAAAATGGACGGGGGACCTTCTTACTCCAAATTACCAGCAGAAAGAAGCCGGATGCCACGTGAACAGAAATTAGCCTTGGTTACAAATTCTCAGTAACTTTGAAGAATGTGAAAGATAGTGAAGAGCAAAGTAGGGAGTCCTAAGCATGCTGCCCTCGGAGCTGTGCCTGGGTCCATAGACGAAGTGTAGGAGAACAGTTCAGCCAAGATTTGAATTCCCACCCTCCCTTTTGTCTTCCTCCGCCGGGGGTTGGAATCAACCAGCGTCCGCGGAAAGCAACAGATATTAAGTCTTTGCAAACTAACAACTTTATCCTACAGAAACAACACTTTGGGGTTTTGAAGCTACAAAATTCAAAATAAATCACTGAAAAATAAAGGTTAGAGAATCACCACGCAGGAAGCCGGAATAGCTCAGTTGGGAGAGCGTTAGACTGAAGATCTAAAGGTCCCTGGTTCAATCCCGGGTTCCGGCATGAAGACATACCTTTTTTGCCCAGTCTGAACTTTGGTGACAATTCAGGTTAGACAACTGAACTTTAGGAACCAAGTCTAATCCTACACTGCCCACATAATTTTCAGTAAAAGACTATAGCTTCAGTACATAGTAGATTTATACTTCAATAAGTTGTATTGCATTCTTAATCTGACAGAGTTGGAAACCAAAGGCCAATGTTTGACATGATATATGTGCTAATAAAAAAAAAATGTACTAAAGTATGAGGCATCACAAAAGTGGCCCCTTTTGAGAGGCACCGCAGCATGAGGGTTGAGGGGAAGAACGCCCTATGACAAGGGGGTCACAGCGCGCCTGACAGCATCCTTGCACAACATGTGAATGGCTGCGTGCAAATCAAGCTCTAGATATGGGCACAAACATGGAAGTTCGCAAGAGTCACAAAATGTTAAACTTCATTTCTCTCTCTCTCTTTTTAAAATGTAATATCCTGTGTTTGCTTCCACAGCTGGCATACTGACACTGGGATGGTGTAAGAGGTTGGTCCCCGTGCCATTTCCAGGCTGACACACAAATAAGGAGAGTGCTCTGCATACAGGTGTGCATTTATCTGTCACTATTCCAAAGGGTAATTGTATCTTACAGACGATAGGCACCAACCTGGGGTAGACCCTACTGCCAAAGCCCAGATGGTCCTGGAGGAGGCACAGTTTCAGTAACTCCTCCCCAGAACAGAAGTGAAAGGTCAAGAATGCAGGATCTTCAGCCTCTGCATCTCACACTAGAACTTGCAAGCTTACTCACTAAGGTCCGCAGATGAGCCTCCCCAGGGCACACACACGTCAGGAATTCCGTTGGTAACTTGTCCCAACTGGTGAAGAACCTTCACGTTTTCCTGATTGCAGGGGAAACGCTCTTTTGTTTTTAAGGAGATAAGATATAATCACTACTGCTCAAGAATGAATTGTCCACAGTCCAGACCACTGAGTAAACTTTGCTTTCTAGGATGTGCAATTCCGAATGAGGGGAAGACAAGCACCATTTCAACTGTAGCTTTGACAGAGAAGAGAAATTCTGTGGATATTCCAAGGAAGTTTCAGAATCATAACAGCATGTCAAGAAACTCAGAATTCCAGAGTTGCAAGCTCATTCTGTTGTTTCCATCAAGCTTACATTCAGGAGGACTTCGTCTCCCAATCCTGACTGCGCCCCCTCAGTCTTCACTGTGGGTTCAGGGACCCGTTTCTGCACAGCTCAAGAGACGTCACCCCCTCAGGGAGCGGACTGCTTATTACACACTTCAGTGAGATCGACTGGTAGACATCTTTGTCATAGTCAACCCAAATTCTCCTTTATTTATTTATTTGTTTGTTTGTTTAAAAAACTACCTCTAGTCGCAATTCCCCAAGCACACCACTCGCCCAAGAACAGAACACCACACGGGAGATGGCGCTCTTTGTAGACACCCTGCCAGGCACCACCGTCCACAGAAGGCGAGTTAGTCTTTCCCGGCAGACGTTCTAAGCTCGTTCTTCCTGCCCCCTTTTGAACGAACAGGTTAACAATCCTATGGCCAATCTCTCTTCACCATCAAAGTTAGTCTTGAGTTTATCCGTGCGACCCTAGGTGCCTCCCTCATGTTGTGTCTGTAGCTACACTAGGACATAGTGGAGGTAGCTACAATAATGACTTGTGATTAACTTTAGGCCAACTGACCTTCAGACTTGCAGCTGATTCTGTTTTTTTGTTGTTTTTTGTTTTCTTCCAATGTAGCGCATCCTTCTGTCCACTCTTGTATAATCAAGACAATCAAGCTCTCCTCCTATGTTTCCTTTTAAAGCCTTGAAAACCAGTGAGTGCTCAAGTAAATAGCTTTGTAAAACTTCATCACAAGCTCTCCACCTCTCCGTTGACTATGGCATGATCACAAAGATGCTCTCAGACCGGGGAGTGTCTTGGGAGAAAGCAGTCTGATGGGAAGGTGGGGTAGGTGCGCGGAGGCGCAGGGTGGAGGCGCCGGACCCCTCGGGGTGAAGCCCGGGGCTCGCGTCCCCCAGCACGGCCCCCGCGGGAGACCCCTAGTTCTCCAGTCCCGCCCCCTGGAGAGAGTTGTGCTTTTGGAAGGACCGCGGCCGGTGGCCCGGGGTCTCCATAGGGAAGCTGCGTAGCCCCCTTTGCGTGTTTGCCTCTGGCTCGGGAACCAGTCTGGATGCCCATGGCAAAGTCAGGCAGATCGCGAAGAACGGTGCCTCAGTGCTTCTGGTAACGCTCTTCCGCAGCGTTCGGTCGCCTTCCAGCGCAGTGGAAGTCCCAAGGGGGAAATAAAGCCAAAAACAGAACAGTTAAATGCATTAAAAGTACTTTCTAATAAGAAGAAAGTAGACTGGTAAATTGAGGGCCCCGTGGCTTAGTTGGTTAAAGCGCCTGTCTAGTAGACAGGAGATCCTGGGTTCGAATCCCAGCGGGGCCTTTCTGTCTTTGCATTCTATGATTCCTTTGTGTGGTCTATTTTCTGCCTCTGGACACTTCCCTTACTTTCCATCTCTTGTCCTTGAACCTTGGTAACAAAACCAGAATTGATGCATTCCCTCAGGATACAAGGAAGATAGTATGATGGTTTTGAAAGCACATTTTCCACTGAGTTTTTCCTGTAGTATGGCGTCAAATATTCCAATCTTCACATATCACATCACAGCCAATCAATGTATTTTGAAAATCATTCACTCATGTTCATTGATTCAAAAGGCAGAGAGAAGACAGAAAAGTCTTTCATTTATATGGTCCCAAGAGCCAGGCGCTGGGAGCTCCATTCTGGTCTCACGTGAGTGACAGATCACCTGAGTCATTGCTTGCTGCCTCCCAGAGTACACATTAGCAAAAGTCTGCACTGGTTGTACATTCAGGACTGGAATTCGGCACTTTGATTTGGGGTGTGGGTACAGTAAATTGTGTTGTACTCACCGTACCAACTCCTGCACCAAAAAGAGCTTCTTCATAAAAATGCTTTAAATGAAAATGAGACGATGATCAAGGATATTTCCAACCTGCTCATCCTTTGTCGGTGTAAGGAAACTGTTCACTATGCAAGCTAATTACACAGTTGTTTATTGCAGGAATCAATGCTAACGTAAAGTGATGGAAGGACAGCTTCATGAATAACCTGCATGTACAATTACAGGTGAGGATACCTGCATGTACAATTACAGGTGTCTAACTAGTTGAGAAAAAAAAAAAAACAATAATTTGCTACAGCCCAAAATCTGCTAAGACCTATTATAATTAGTTATGGTAAAATTATGACTGGGACAGAAAAAGCCTTAATTTAACAATTTGTTAAATTTTTATTTTGAATTTTTGAATTTTATGGTACAATTTCATATAGACTGGGATTCCCTCCCCCAAAATCCTACCCCCCAACAGATTTTTCCCCATGATTAGTCCTGCATATGGAGTTATAATTCCATCAGTCTTTAATTTAACAGTTTGATCCAGTGAAAACATAAGCCCATAGTTACGCTGCTTTGTGGAAAATATTTGAGTGGGTTATGTGTAATTAAAAAGTAATATCAGCAGTGAATTTGGTTCATTGCGGTGGACCTAACCATCATCAGTCCTACAAACTATCATTAGGAACTAGAGACTGAAGGCCGTCACTTGCCTCCTCACGTGGAAGTTCAGTGACTTGGCAAAAAGTTATGCTTTTGGGAATCAGTGCTGAGGCTGGACATTTTTGAATGGGAGGAATTGTTTTCAACAAATGCCATCAGTTAGAAACCAGCTTGTGTTTCAGATAGGATAATGTTTTTCAGTGAATTGAATCCAAAATTACAGAATAAAACTTACCTTAGTAACTTACCTTATGGTAAAGTCATTTTGGTCAAATAAGTCAGGATAAGAATCACAGTCCTTATTTGAAGGGTAGAAGAGATGTAAGGTTCCTAAACACTTAAGTATTTAGCAGTGGCCTCTTTATGTCACTTAACTTGGCTTCCTCAAAGCAACAAAGTACTTGCAGCAAACACTGAAGTTAATTCACACCAAGCCAATCCTCTGTTTGAGATAACTCTTTGGCTAAACAGACACAGCCTTCTATTTCCCGGAAATGTCTCACTTTGCTTTCTAGTCTCCCTCTAAAATATTTCCTCCTGTTTAAGTTTGAATACAAAATGTATTTTATATCGGCAACTGGACTGCACGGTCAAATTTACGCTGATTCATCAAGGTTATTATCTTTATTAGGTTCCCAGGGGAGGTGGGTACAAAGCTACTGTCTGAAATCAATGCAAGTGAGATGTCTGGGTCCTCTTTTCATGCTTCTATTGAAGCTCAGAACTCCTGCTCCCATCCTCTCCTTTTTTCCAACCTTTTTGAGAGGTGATACTCTTCAATCATATCCAGAGTCTGAGTTCAGGACAAAGAGAAGAAGAAAAAAGTGTCCCTGCACTGTTTTGGCTTAATTCACTTTGGGAATCCTGAAAGGACAATAGGTCTCTGTGACGAATGAGACTCTGCTACTCTCTCAGCCCACACTGGCCCTGTGCGACACCTGCTCCTGCACATGCTTGGAAAGGGCAATGCAACAGGAAAGTGGCTTGCTGCTTTGGTGGTGGCGCTCTCTCCCACTCTGGTCATCGTGGCCAGCATCCTGGGACTGTGACCCTGGGAACCTGGTTACGGCACCTGTCCTGTCCTTCATACCCCAGCAGGGTTCCAGAAACATTTGAATAGTATTTTCTATTTGTTGGCATATTTCCAATATTTCAAAGATGCTATGTACAAACATCTTTAGGAGTATGCTTGGCTTTGTTATTTCCGAACTCTTAGGTTACTTTGTATCTCCCAAGTACATCAACAAAGGCTAACTTAATGCTGGGTGGAAGGGCACTACTGCTAGGATGCACACCTTGCACCCTCATCCCAAGGCAGCTCCCAAGACGCCCAAAGGACACTTCCATTTTTGCACCTGAGAGCACTCCAAGGTGCGGGAAGCCATGCAGTTGGGACAGATGGAGCGAGGGTGTGACTAGCACTGCTCCTCAGTTAGCAAGGCTACAAGGAGTTTCTGGCTGCATGGCAAGGCCCGGCAGAATGTCTCTAATCACCTCATTGCTGCCTCACCCCATTGTATGGACACTCGATCACCTCTTTGATATTTCATAGAATTCTCCTGAGGGTGTTGTTGCTGCTGTTTTTCTGTAAATGTAGAATGATTCCTGTAACTGGTTTAACACCTCAAACTGATCAATCATGTTATGGTAAAAGGGTCTTTAGCAACTTAAGGCAATGGCACACAGCTAAAAGCATACAACAGTACAATTGAGCCTACATTATCCCCAAACATCCTATTATGCGCCCACCTTTGCTGGAGCTTGCTGTAATATAAATAATGTTTTCCTTAAGAAATGGCTTGATAATATCTTGGAACAGATGGTAGGAAAATGATTTGAAGCTTCTGCCTTATATTGGTACTTATATTTAGGGAAAGAAAGCAGTTTATAAAGATAAAAAGAAGTTTCTTGTAGAGGCCTTCTGTTTGTAGAAAGGCTGAGTGGCCCTGATCCTTTTCACTGCCCTTTAACAAAATAACAAAATACAATTAAATCCACACTCGGTGAGAGTGATGGCAACTAATGCTTCATTGATTATAAGATTTAGTAAAGAATCTATGATATATGCCTTTATAAATTTCTCTCATTCATAGGCTTTCCTTTTAATCTTGTATTCTTGATATTTTAAGTAATATTAGTTTAGGTTTGATGAAAATTGATTTTGGATATAAGTAAACCATCTGTCACAAGTGCTGCCAACTGTGGAGTTTCTGGTTTTAGCCGGGTGACTGCAGGTTGAATAAGTAATTGCTTGCTGAAAATATTTTGTCTGAAGTAAAACAACAATAATGTTTTTTAGGATTGTTTTTGTAATCATTCTTTTATCGTGAAATGAAAATGAAACAGTTGGATTTTGTGCAAAAGCTTGTGATGATTTGTGTATAAATAAAGAAGGCAACTTTTCTGAGTGGTCCATTATGGGCATCATGCCTTAGTGGTGCACGTCTTTTCTTCTTATTGTCTTGCTGATCCATGCATCCTTTGCAAGCTCTCAGATCAGCTGGAGCTGGTCTCCGGCCCCAAGGTACGAAAATCTCTAATAATTTAAAAATATCTCTGGAGCACCATGTCTCGGTATAATTTTGTCCCCTGAAATCATGTTAATGCTTTGTGTAGTCAAATTTAAAAGTCAAATCGACACTGGTAGAAGGGGAGTTATTTAAATCTGAATACAAAAAGAAAAATATATGATCTCAAGTGAATGAAACTACATAGAAAAAAAAGAAGAGAGAACTAATGCAAATAGATGCTTTACACAACACTCTTGTTTTATGATTACATTCAAGACACAAAAAGACAGTAAGCAAATCCTGAATCTTACCTACTAAGTTATTTTTTGTAGTGCTCTGAGTATAGTAATTACTACTTTTTGGTGTGTTTTAAGGATTGAACCAGTGTATTCATATAGTTCTTGTTGGGCTCTCTGTTTTCCGTACTACTAGCAAAGCGAGCAGCCTTGGGCCATTTGTCTGCCGAAAGGGTACAGAAACTGCGACAGCTTGGGTACAATGAGAAGAGATGGCTTTTCCATCTTGCTTTTAAAGTGTAAATCCATGCTAAAAAGAATTGAGGATGCTGAGAAAACTTGCTGTCATGAGAAAGAGCTACAAAATCAGCCCAGAACATCTTCCTGTGCCAGATTGTACAAAAGTCCTCAGAAGACGGTGGGACATTTAAAAGGGCACAGAATCTACCAGGAAGATCTTGAGAACACTGTGCAACAAAACAAATATTGAACAATAGAAGAGTCTGTGGACTAAAATAAGTTGAATCTGTACTGACAAGAACGGAAAGAGCAAAATAAAAACAAGAGTTAGGGCACTGTTCCTTTACAATTGCATGTCAGTGCGTAAGCATGGAAGAAAAGACAGCATTTTCATAAAATATTGATTCAGGCACAATTCACCAATAAATGTCACTATTAGGGGCAGAAATTTGATGAAAAATGAAGACATTAATGTATTCTCAAAGTGTTTCGTTAGAAACACGTTTTCCTTATTGAAATGGTAACTTGAGGAGGAAGAAACACAGTGGAGAATACCTTAGCCCAAATGCTGAAGTTGACATGGTCACAGTGGGGATACTGACATCACACAGCCCCGGGCGAGAAGCTCGCGGCATCACCGCTACAGCGCTCTGACCCTAACCAAAAACGATTCCACAATGTTCCTCCTCCGTCGTTTTACGTATGACCATCCCACTTTCCAAACATCATTCGTTGAAAAAACTTTAACATTTTTAGAGAGAAAAATAGGAAGACATTATTAAGACCTAGAACTAGGCAACGATTTCGTTGACTTCACACCAGAAGTTTGATGCATACACGGCAAGTCTGACTCCATTAAAACGACAAATCGGTGCTCTGTAAAGGACTTGCGCAGGATACAAATGCCAAGTTATTGAGTTAGAGAACAATGCGCGTCGGAAGTTTTACAATTTATGTATTTTTGCCTTCTTTTTTCCTCCAACGCTGTCTTCAGCATCAGGCTTGGGTTAACTGTGGCACACGTTTTATTTATGTATTTTGTAAAATTTTAAATAAATTTATTTGAAAGAAAAAAAAAACAAGCTCTTGCAGGTTTTATTAAAGAAAAAAATGCCAAGATTTACTTTTCACCAGTCTGTTCTGGAATGCTTCACCTGGATCGATGCTAGAAAGAGTGCACGTTCTGTAGTATTTTCTTCATGCTGTGCTCAATTCTGTATAATTGCCTCTGTAAGTGATGGACACCAGTTTGGGGCGATATGGCGTAATACTCCGTTTCAGATTTCCTCATGCCGGGCAGTTGTTGGTGCGGATGACCAGTGTTGTCTTGCACTGTCGGATCAGACACTGCTGGTAGCTCAGCTCTTGTCACCAGCTGCAGCCGCGAGCTGATGGATTCCAGCGACTTAATCGTCCTCTTGGAGGCCACCATCTTCTTGCCTGAAGTGCTGGACCGACTTTCAACCTCGCGCCTCCATCAAGACGATGTGGCACGCAAGTCGAACGAGGAGCGTGTTTGTGCACGCGCGCGGCGTCCGAGTCCCAGCAGCAGTTTTTTGGAAGCCGCAGAATGAAGAGTAACTTAAAACTTGGGAAAACCCTTATAGAACAAGAATAACCAGTTTCCCTGTTGCAAGAACGAGCCCTCAGCATTCGGGGGTGTAGCTCAGTGGTAGAGCGCGTGCTTAGCATGCACGAGGCCCTGGGTTCAATCCCCAGCACCTCCATGTTTAGGCAACAACCTTTTAGTCTCACCTACATTCGTGCACGGCATCTGTGTATGCCCTGTTTTAATCACATTGCTGTCTTGAAGCATTCAAAAACAGACAGGAACTTGTCAAAGTTAAAGGCAAAAACTGCTATACGGAAAGGCAAGACCCATCAAGCTTCACTGGTAATTCTTCTTTCCTCCACTTTTGCCTTCCAGCTCCTGTCAACAGACTAGACACGCTGAGGGATGAAGACGAAAGTCCTTTCCGTCTCCCTGCTCATTCTCATCCTTGCTCAGTCATCCACTTACACTTGGCGTGGGAAAGGTAACGTCATTCGCCGGACACGGAGAGCTGCGACGCCGGCTCTTAGTGGATGGATACACTGCCGAGAATTGACTTCTGTCATCGGCGGTTCAGTCTGTACCCTCAGAAATTCCTGGCTTTCTTGTAAAACACTTTTGGTCCTTCCACTTTTTCCCTCAGATTTGGCTTTTTGTTTGTTTTTGTTTTGTTATAAAATGTACCTATGATAACATTTGCTATGTTAGTTTCGAAATGCACGGTTGGGTAGTGTTAGGTACATCCATTCAGATGTGCTGAGACCACTACTACTGCCCAACTTCAACACTGTATTTTGCCAAACTGAAACTATACCCTTTAATTAATGATTCTCATTCTCACCTTTCCCCCAGCCAATAGCAAAGAGCATTTTGATTTGTTGACATTGTAACTAACGTACATTGTTCATGGAAGTGTCTTTGTGTACTGGGCTGCCTCACTTGGCAGAATCTCCCTTCAGTTTCTCCATGTTGTAGTGCATCGCACAATGTCCATCCCTTTTGTGAGGCTCAACAATGGTCCACTGTGTGGATATGTCACTTTCATCTGCCTGGGGTCACTCGAGTTGCCTCCATACTTTATTTATTGCAGATAATACTGCTGTGAACGCGGTGTACAGACAGGTCTTCAGACCATGCTTTCAATGTCTTTGTGTCCACATACCCAGATTTACTGGATCTAATGGTCATCATATATTTTTAATTTGGAGGGGAAACTCCAAGTACTACTCCCTTAGCAGTATGATTTTACATTCTTATTAATTATGCATTCAGATTCAGTTTTTTCCACATCCTTGCCAGTATTTACTATTTATAGTTTCCTAAAGTAGTAGCCATCCTGACGGTGTGAGGTGGCAACTCACTGTACATGTGATTTCTATTTCACATGTAGCACGTCTCTGTCACAGTTATATCATTAATATTGCATTAACTTGTATATCAACTTTGGAAAAAGGTCTATTCATGTCCTTTCCCTATATTTGAATTGCATTTTCTGTTTATCATTTAAAGGAACTCTTCATATATTCTACGTATTAAATTCTTATCAAATACCCAATTTACAAATATTTTTTAAACATTTCTTTATTTATTTGAAAGGCAGAGCCACAGAGATGAGAGACAGAGATCTTCCATCTGTCTGCTGCTTCACGCCCCAGATAACCAAAGTTTCTTCGAGGTCTCCCACACCCCTACAGGGTCCCAAGGACTTGAACTATCCATTACTTTTTTCCCAGGTCATAAGCAGGGAGCTGCATCTGAAGTGAAATTGCTGGGTTGTTGATGGAAGCTTAGCCTACTATGCCATGGCACCAGCCTCACAATTTGCAAATATTTTATCCCTTCTGTGGATTTCCTTTTTGTTCTGCTGATAGTGTGTTTTGGTGAATATACTTAAGTTTTTTCTTTGAAGTCTTTTACATCTAGTTTGTTATTGTTGTCTGTGCCTTTATCATCCTTTTCAAGAAGTCATGGCCAAATTCAAGTTTATGAAATTTTACTCCATGTTTCCTTCTAAGAGTTCTATAGTTTCACATCTTACATATAAGTCATGAATCCAATTTTCGTTAATTTTTGCGTATGACATCAGTAATGATTCAAGTTTTCTTCCACATGCAGTTATATAATTTTCGCACCATCATTCATTGAAAAGATTATCTTTGCCACATTAAATGGTCCTGGCACCATTGCCAAAAATTGCTTGATTGGCTCTGTAATGACTTATATTTGGACTGTGTTCTATTTCATTGGTTTTATGTCCATCTTAACAATGGTGCAATAATTTTTATTACTATAGCTTACTTGTAAGTTTTGAAATCAGAAGTGTGATTTTTCAGGCATTGCTCTTTTTCAGGATTTATTTTAGTTATCTGAGGTCCCTTGATATTCCATATTAACTTTAGGATAGACTTTTTAATTTCTGAAACACACACACACACCAAAATAGACATCCAGGTTTTGATAGGGACTGCATTAAAACTGTAGCATGCTCATGAGGTCGGACTGTTTGTGTAGTGATTGTTGGTACTGATGACATGGGAGCCAGATGATTATGTTGTGAGCCATGTATTACATGGAATTGGTTTTTAACCCACTATTTTGTATCACAGTGACAACCAACCCAATATATTCATCTTCATATGCTGTCACATGCTACTCACTTGTGACCCTGGTTAGCTCAGCTGGTACAGCCTTGCCTTTTTAATATGAGGGTTCAGGGTTCAAGTCCCTTTTCAGGCGATGGTTGTTTCATTATCGTTGCAGGTAGGTATTCCAACACCAAGCCCTCAACTTCTTCCCCTCTGGCCATCTGTATTTGACCAGACCATATAAGAAAACGATCATGACCAAAAGGCTAAATTTGGGTTTGGTGTTTTGGTTCAACTGATAATCCTTCAGGTCCAAGGGCCCAGTTCTAACATAGGCTCCGGTTTGCAAAGCTCCCCGGCTCCTGGTTTCTGATCAACTCCATTTCAACTGTTGTTGCCATTTTGGGGAGTGAACCAGCAGATGGAAGACCTTCTTGCTTCTCTCTGTAAATCTGCCTTTCCAATGGAAATAAACAAAAGGCTGAATCACAGATGTCTGGAACTGACTTTAATTTGGGGATGTAAGTTTAACAAAGCATGCCTCTCTTTCAAAGGGGATGCAGAGTCAAATCAGGAACCCATCTCTGTGTTAAGGTAAATTGAGTCCATAGCTACAGGAAATAGAAGGCTCTTGGCTTATTGGTGGATTCCTTTCTTTTTCGTTTTATAGGGCCAGAAGGGAGGAAGAGTTTGAATTTGAGCTTGATCTGGTGAAGGTGAAGAAGCTGCCATATGTTTTAGACTTTGATACTCACACCGTTGGTACTTCTGGTTCTGCAGGCACATGGAAATTGCCAGCTTTTCACATCATACTCACCATCTAAATTTCAGTTCCATACATCAACTTGTGTTCCTGGTGATGGTGCTTAGCATTCTCATAAACTTCCTCTTTTCCTTTCCCAGAATCCTTGGGGCAAACTTTCTCAGTGGCTTGATCTTTCACTGTGACATCCCTCCACTTTTCTTAAGGGTTTCTGGTGCAGTAGGAGCTGTGTTCTCTTTGTTACTCTCCATGGTTCTAGCCAGGAAAAGAGCTGAATTGGTTACCAATAACTATGTTAGGCCCTCCTTTTTATCTTCTTATGATTTTTGTCTTAAAGTCTATTTTGTCTAATATAAAGAACATCTGCTATTCTCACTTGCTTGTGGTTTCAGAGAACAGGACACTGTTCTCTGATTGCCGAGTCTTATTCCTTGCTATTTGCCCACAGCTGGGGGAGAGTAAGTGGAAGCAGACCCTTGGCTACCCAAGATGACGCTAAGTTGGTTGCCACAGCACAGCTACAGGGCTCTGTGCTGTGTTGCCTTAATGGCCATATGCCAGGGTCTTGAGAAGCTGCAACTGACAGAAGCTGAAACATTCATCCATCCTACACATCTCCACTTGAAGATGGGTGGGATTACAGGCCCTGTCTGCAAGTACTGGCTTAGGCAGGGATGCCTCTTGTGCTGGGTCTCACTGCAATGAGACTGGCACTGAGTTTCAAGCCAGTGTTTACCTTCCTGCCCTATCCCCCTGCAGTTGACATCTTACCTCTTGCTATCTGACAACAGGCAGTGGAGGCTTCCTAGGCGGACGCTAAGCTGAGTTACACCAAAGTCTCCCAGTCACAGAGCCCTGTACAGTGCATGCCAGTGGCACAAGCAGAAATGAGTCTGTCCTACCACGGTGTGAGTGCTTGCCTGATGCCAGAGCATAGCTGGGCATAGATGCCTTTATGATTAATTTGGTGTGCGGTGTCCCTGCAGAAGGCCTGACTCTGAGTGTCAATGTAAAGTCCCAATCTCATTTTCCCTACTTTCTCCCCAACACCTGCAGTCTTGCTCTGTTGGCTGTCTGAGTTGGTGGAGAGGCATGGCAGCTAGCTAAGGAGGGTCCAATCTCGGGCTGCAGGTACTAGCCAAGGGCAGAGGCCACAGAGCCCTATCCAACACCAGGTTTGATCATAGCAGGACTGGTACTGGGATTCAAGGCTAAGGCCTGCATGATATTCCATCTCCCTCCCCTAATAGAGGCACCTCTCTTCTTGCTGTACTGTTTGGAGCTGGTGAACAGGTGGTGGTGGTTTTTTCCTTCCTGCCTTCTTCAGTGCATCTTACCTTATTCTGCTATAACCAGGCACTGTCCTCTCTTTCCTGGTTTCCTTGGCGCTTGTGAAAGTGACGTGGTTTGTGAAGTTCAATTTGGCTGTTAAAATTGCTATCTCTGTGAGGAAGTGTTTGCCAGAGTATCTTCCTCAGTTACCATTTTGCTGCATCTCAAGGTTACTGGTTATTTTTAAACGAAATGATCCATAAGAAAACCTGAATGGAGAGGGTTGTAGAAATGGCTGGCAGTCGTTAGCATGGGAAAACTTACAGCCCCTCCTGTGGGTCTGAAATGCATCTGTGAGCATACATGCAGCCAAACAAGAGGAATCCAAAATGCATCTGGTGAGTCCAGAGCAGCTCCCTATATATGCTGCACCAGCTCGCCAATCTAAATATGTTGAAGAGCAGTCTGTTCATTTACAAATGGGCTTCACATCTATCCGTACTAGACCTGGTTGTTATATTGGCTGATGCAAGAATATTTAAGCCTTTGTGAAAATGGGATAAACGATACAGTGTGATTTAGAAAAGATGCATATGTGTATCTGAAGAATCCTCCTTCAGATTTTCTTCCAAAACCTGGAGTGATTACAGCTTCAGGATTGGTGGATGTGATTTCAGCAAGAAAAGGTTTATGAAAATCACTTATCCATTGGGATTGACCACTTAGGATCAACTGTGTGCTACCCAGTTCAATCAGTAATAATTGCAAAAGTAACTGGGGAAAAGGCATACTCTACAAGCCAATAGTTTTATGAAGCAGTTAAAACTTGGTGAACACAAACAGATACAAGAGTCACAGCCAGAACTTAAAAGCAAAGGCTAAACTAGCAAGGTTGGTCGAGATAGATGTACCTGGGAAAACAGCCCAATCCCTGAAACACTCAGAGCCTTTGTCAAGAAAACTCATTTCTGAAACAAAAACCAAATCAGAATTCATCTTAGGTGCTACACAGTTTATGCCTGACCCCAAGCTCCTGGACCACGGGCAGTCCCAACCAGAAGATGGAAAGATGTACAGCACTAGAAGCTGAAATAAACCACATAGAGAATGATCAGATGTGTGATATTACAAATAATGATAAAAATCATGGAATTGGTAATTGATGCATTCAGCAAAAGTTAAATCAAGTTATTCCCTGAGATCTTCAAATGCACAGTTTGACTAGTCACATAAGTAACTAAAACACAAACCATGAATGCAATGCAAATATCAAATGATTGGTGAGCAGACACCAGTGTTGGGTTGCATTGGAAAACTTTAAAAGGTGTTTACCATAAAAAGGTGTTATAGAGAAATAAGATCAAATGTAGATATGAATGCTAGCAAAACTAAAATCTGAAAAGGTGCACATGCGTTCATTTATCTACATATCTACTTTAGCTTTTCTAAGTTGGTGTCAGTTAAATTAGAGTGGTGTGTGGAGAGATGTGTTCTCACCTGTTTCGTTTTTTATTTCCCAGCACTGGAATAAAATAACAATATTTTGTGGCAAAAAACGCACCTAAATTAATGATCACCAAGCTGATTTTCTCTGTTGTATAGCATTCTCACTTAATAAAAAACAGCATCCCAGTTTTGTTTTGGTTTTTTTTGGAATGGGGAGTAGGGAGTGGGTAGTGGACTTTATCGATAGTTACATGACAAGGTAGCTCCCAAATCTCCTCCCCTTGTCCATTGGGCCTGAGATAGAAACTGTGAAGGGGGCAATTCTCATTGGGTTGGGGCCTGAGTAGGAGCAAGGACTCCCCAGTGGGACGACTAACTCCATCTGATACTGAAGGAAGAGTGCCTCAGCCACTGGGAGTCACGAGGGAGTTGTCATACTTCTCATGGTTCACGGCCATCACACACACACCCAGGGAGCATCAGCAGTGGGGCTGAGATGGTGACCTTCTTGGGTCCATCCTTCAAATGATCCGCAGCCTTCTCCACTGTGGTGAAGACATTAGTGTACTCCACCACATACTGGGCACATTGCCCCGTTTGATGTTGGTGGGATTTTGTTCCTGCAAGATGGTGATGGATTTCCCACTGATGACAGGCTTGCCATTCTTGACTTTGTGCTGTGGAATTTGCCCTGAGTGGAATCATACTGGAACATGTAGACCATGTATGTGAGTTCAATGTATGGATTACTGATGGCCACAATGTTCACTTTGCCAGAGTTGAAAGCAGCCCTGGTGACTGGGCGCTGGATGCAGCCAAATCCATTCACTCCGCTCTTCACTTTGTGTCTCAGGGAAGCACTGGCACTGCATGAGATGCCATGCCTGTCTGTCACACATGCAGGAGCAGAGAGCCAGCATACCTGTTTTTGCCAATCACTGGGAAACCTCAATTTTCTTTTCAGATGGTTCAATGATGTTAACATCCTGTACTCACCAAAGCGCCTTACAACTTGAAGCTTTTGTGTGGTCACCCGGTCTTCAGCAGTCACTTCAACCTACTTGCCTTTTGAAAAGTAATATCAAAGCGAGTTGATCTGTGTGGAAGAAACAGAGGGAGAAAATGGAAGTGAAATTGTTTCATTATGACCCATTATGACCCATTATGACCTGGGTCACAGCCTCATCTGCTGCAGTGCTGCGTTCCTTACCGCCCAGAAGTGAGCCCCTTAGCTCAGCGTCCTGTCTCTCTCCCACAGCTTAAGAAGATGTAGCTTTACAGCCTGAGGCAATGCTAGCAGACCCAGCACAGCACAACTGAAACTCATTTCCTTTTCCTTCTCCTCCATGATTGGGGCTGCACAGAGTTTGAGCCTTCCTGAGGTTGCCTTTCCCTTTTTTTTTAAACAATTTTATTTTTTAGAGCACTTTTAGGTTTAGAAGGAGAAGAATCTCTCATATACATTATTTCTCCACCCATGTGCAGCATCCTTGGCCATCTCCCACACCGAAGTGGTACCATTTATACCTATAAGTCTATCGTGGCACCTGTGTCGGCCAAAGTAGAGTTCACTTTCAATGGCACACTTCTGATGGGGTTTGACACGGGTATAATGACATCTATCCACCTTTGCGGTATTATCAGGACATTTTTCCTGCCCCGCAGCCCCTCTGTGTCCCATATATTTGTCCCTGCCTCCCCTATTACTCCTGCAGCCACTGATGTTTGTCTTCTAGATAATTTGTCCTTTCCTGCTGTCATGTAGTTGAATCACACCGCATGATTGGCTTTTTGGTTTAATTTTGATCACAGATCATGCCTGTAAGTTTCTTTATATCTGCATGCTTTGATAGTTCATTTCCTTTTAGAACTGAAGAATCATATTCCATTGCCCGAATGCACCGCGGTTTATCCATTTACCTACTGACATCTTGCTTCCAAGTTTGAGCAATTATGATTAAGCTGCTGTACACATGTGCATGCCAGGATGAATACCAGGAAAAATTACTGCTGCTTCTTATAGTAATGTTTTCTTTCGTCAAAGACTACCAGATTGTCTTCCAAGTGGTTGTGCTGTGTTGTGTTTTTACCAGCAACGAGTTTCTGCGGCACCCATGCTCATCAAGTTAGGATTCTGGATTGAGACCATTGGAATAGGATGCTACAGCATTCTGCTAATGTCGTCTCCTATTCTTAGGAGTGTGCCTTTGGCAGAGTTTTCAATTTTAACAAAGTCTAGCTTACTTCTTTCAAGGATATTTGGTGTTGTCATTTTTTACTTTTCAAGTATTGCTCTTCTCTGTTGTACAGCTTCAGAAGTAAGAGACAAAAGCTTTGTGCACTCGGCTGCAGAGAAGCCAGACCCTGGGCCCGAGAATCGCGTTTAGTGAAGTTCGTCCATCCCTGGGAAGGCAGGCTCTCCACGTTTACCACCCGGCGCCTCAGCCCAGTGTGTAGACGCAGACCCAGCAGGAGAGGAAAGAGAAGTTGTGTTAGGGTAAGGCGGAAATGAGCAAGTGCGCCTTCTCAAGCTGAAGTCTGCAGATAACTGCAGCGGTGTGGGATGGGTTAAATGGTCTCAGCCGGCCAAGCTGTTGCCTGTGGCGAAGATTAACGCAAGATGCTCACTCACTCGACTCCGCTCAGCTGGGAAGAGGCTGCTCCAGAGATGCTTTTGACCAGGAAATCTACTCAGCTGCAAACAATTTGTGGTGCCTTTTCCGTGAACTTGGGTCAGCAGAAAAACAATTTTCAAACCTGCGCTTCTTCTTAGCCCGTGGAAGTATCACTTGAACTAGAGCTGCTAAAACTGTGTTTTGCTCGACCAACGATCGGAGCTGCTGATACTCAGTGAGTCTGCGAAGGAAGTCCAGTGAACCTTGGCCGACTGAGCCTTAATATGGAATTCAGTCTCACAGTCTGCTACTCCACAGAGGACCACAGACAGCAAAATAACTGTACCAAACACTGCGAGCTTTAAGCAGCCCAGGAATTTTACTCAATTGCCCTAGTGTGTTGGGGGATGTAGCTCAGTGGTAGAGCGCATGCTTCGCATGTATGAGGCCCCGGGTTCGATCCCCGGCATCTCCACTCCTTTTTGCCACCTCCCCGCCCCCCGCCCTCCTTCAAGAACTATTGAGTAAAATATTTTGGTGTTTTACCAGTTCTTTTCATAATCATTTCCCTTAAAGCGGACCATTTCTTAGGCTCCATGTATATTTCTCTCAAAAGGAATGAAGAAGGAGTGAGCAACTGTTTTTAGTTTCTGAACCTTGATGTTTAAACGCAAAATTCTTTTCTTGGCAAAAATTGGATATGCAGTGAATAACATAGGAATACTGCTAGTTAGTAAATTGTGAAACTATTATACTTGGGAAATTTAACAAAAACTGTACTATTTGGAAAATCATACTGGCAAGCCGGACATGGCTCTTCCCTTCCAACATGGATGCAACATTTCTGTTTACGCCTTCACTTGTGTTTGTTGACTTCGTATTGAACTTGATTTTCTCATTGTTTTCCAAAATATTGATTCTTAAGCATTTACCTTAGGTTAGAAGGATAGACAAAAAGGAGAAAGAATGAGGACTCTCAACTGCACAGGTGGTGAGCACGGCTTTCCTACAGGATGGCTGTACACATTGGTGGCAGTTGGGGATCCTAGGGGGGAGAGTGTAAGATAGGGCTGAACCTTGTCTGAGTCCAGTAAGCAGCTAACTCAAAAGTGGTGGGATGTTTAAAGATCTGCTTTCACTCTCACTCCATCCATTTACATAAAGAAGCAGATATTGTATTATACATTATAAATTATTTTCTTTTTGTTTCTTATTCATATAGCAATTAAGGCATCTTATTGATTTGGAATTGAATTAGCTAGGAGACTTATTTCAAGATATTGAAAACATGTTACAAAACATTGGTTGTGAAGAGTTTAAGAGAGAAGAACACACAGAGAGGGTATGAACTCACAGCCAAAATGAATATTAAGGGAAGAGTTTGCTGTGGTAGCTAACTGGGTGCATACCTAGCTGAGAACCCAGCACTCCAGCAGGCTGGAATTTCAATAGCTCCAGTGGACTAGGGTTCTGGAGGGGAGCACAGTGGGCCAAGCTGACCCGATTTATACAAGCTTTTTGAGCGCCTTCTTCTCTGGGAGCTGATCAATTGGGAAAGAACAGGAGGTGGAGTGAGGGAGAATGCAGGGTTTGGGATTCAGCTGATCTGAAAAAGAAAGCATGCATCAGGGAGTTCCTGAGGGATTGAGTCTGCTTTCAGACAAGGAGCTAAAATGGCTCTGAGGTTTTTGTCCTTGCTCCCTCTGAGAGTGTGTTGGTTGCTAAGGTTAAGAACCAGGGCCAAATGATATCATGATTCATCCCACAGGACATGTTGTTCCCTAAACAAAGCTTGTTTTGTAAACTGAGGAAGAAGGACAGGTGAACACCCAGTGGTGGTTGCATCTGCCCCATTACATGCAGCATAAAAATCCTGACTTTATGAAACAGGACCTGGCTTTAGATGCATCATTTGCAAGCTTCAGCCACATCAGCCTTTCTTATAATTGTTGAAGCTGCAGAAGTCATTCCTACCATAAGGCTTCTATTCATAATGTCGGTGGGCCTTGCTCCATCAGTCAGAGGAGACCTTAAGAAAACCAAAAGGGAAGCTTTTATACTTCTGCTAACAGACTACTTTTTAGACTCAAGACTGCCACATGAATTCCTGCTGAACTTTCCAGCCTGAAGAGCTACAACTTTCAGTATTCACAAGCATTTGAGCCATTTTCTTAAAATAAGCAAATTTCTCAAAGAGAAAGACATAGGTGGGTGAGTGGGGAGCTGCTGTTTTCTCTGGAGCTTCTCCAGAGCTGCTGTCTGGCGCCTGACTTAGCAGAAACGGACTGTGAACTCGCCATGTCTAGGTTATAAAGCTGAGCAGAGCCCACCAACATTATGAAAGGTAATTTGCTTTTCCCAAAGACTTCTGATTTAAAAGTTAATCACATCTAAAGGTATTGTCACAAAAATGACTAGACTGATTTTTAACCAAGTAACAGGATATTAGAGCTTAACTTAGTTGACACGTAAAATTAACCGTAACACAGGTGACAATATTTCTTAAGACAGTAAGCTAAGACAATCAGTGTGGGGATCTTGTTTATCACAGGTATTGCCTAATGACGAGAGTTTTGAAAGCCATTGCTCCACATTGTTTGCCTTTTAGAAGTAGTGACTGATCCAGGATAAAGAGTAATTCTGGAGTCTGTCCCTCTGCATTGACTAGAAGTCTCCACCATCCTTACCAGTTTTCAAATATCAAGTGAGTCAGGCTGGAACAAATGATACAGACACAACTATGGCTCCAAAAATATCTTGCTTCCCTACCTGTCTCCAGCTTTTGTGAGATTTGCTGTTTTGTCTTCTAAGTTTGTACTGGAGCATAGAGTAGTCTACGCTTAATTATTTTAATTATTTGAATGTCAGAATTTGAAAAGACTTTTGGAACGCTCTCTTCTAAGTTCCTGTTAAATAATAACATATATACAATAACAGAATAAGATAAGTTATTAGTTATACAAGATATAATATGTAGTAAATTACAATAAAAGATAACTTTTCTGAAAGTATTGGGATAACTATATTCTTTTTCCTCTCTTATAATCCACTATTGTGTTGAATTAGATAAATTCTTGAGTATTCAGTTAAGGCTTAAATAAATAGTAATTTATATTAATTATATATTCTATAACATATCCTTTATAATTAAACAGTAATTAAAATCCAGGACTAAATGTTGATTGATTTGATTAAATGTTGGTGGGGACTGTTAACTATACATTTGCTTAGAATTAAGAACCAATTAGATTGGCTCTTTAGTTTTAGATAGTTTTGGTTAATAAAATGAAATGTTATAGTCTGAGTGGCTTACACAGGTCATTTACTTTGCCGAAAGGTGTGGTCAAGTTCTGGCTCGGGGCTTTTCCTGGTTTACGGATAGGGATCTTCCTGCCTCTTCACACGGCAGAGCAGAGGGCTGGCCTTCTTCCTGTTCTTACAAGGACACCATTCCTACCACGCGACTCCATCCTCATGACCATGACTTCCCAAAGGTGCCACCTTCTCACACTGTCACATAAGCAGTTAGGAACTCTGTACCTGACAAACCTGGAGCCCACAATAAACATTTCCACAGTGACATGTTTTTGAATATTTTAATTTGTCTGGGCTAAATTTTGTGATTTTGCCTCTATGTTCATTGGAGAAGTGGTGCTGTATCTTTCTTTCTGTTTTTTGGTTTCCAGATACAAAGTTGTCTCTTTCTTTTCACACAGAACCAGAGTAGGATCAGCAGATCCATATTCTCTGATTTTCAGACTGTTATTACAGACCAAGTTCTTTGGAAATCAGGTAGCAATGCTATAACAGGACACCCGGTTTTCTCCCAGTGTTTCTCTTTTTATCTTGTCCCTATATCTCATCCCTTCCCTCAAAAAGAGAGATAAGTACTCAGAAAGGCAGGATCTGGGAAACATTTTGTGTGTGTGTTTGTGTTTTTCTTTTTATACGAAGAGTCGCGGCTTCATTTCGTTCTCATCAGTCACCAAATGTGTATAAAATGAAAAGTAATCAAAAATCCTTAGCAATAAGCTTCTATGGAAGAAAGGTGAAAATTCTAACATGTGTAAACAGAAAGACAAACATAATGAAAGCTAAGAAGGTCTGTTAAATTTCTTGAAATTGATTTGGAAAAACTCCCTGCTGTGGGTTGGGGATGTAGCTCAGTGGTAGAGCGCATGCTTAGCATGCATGAGGTCCTGGGTTCGATCCCCAGCATCTCCATTTTTCCTCTCGGTAATGGCTGAGACCAAAATCATTCATGCAAAGTGAAAACAAAAAAATGATAACAACAGCAACAAAAAAGAGTGACATTTGTTCGTATAAGCCTTAAATCACGTTTATGGATAGATTTGACTTTTTATCTAATTGTAGTGATAGGGTTTGAATTGAGTGCTGGGGCAGTAGATTGAGCTCCTGTCTCATCACGTTGAAACAACTCAATGAGAGAAGAGGATGAGGTCTTGGCAAGCTGGCTGGAAACAAAGTGCTCTCTTTTCAGGCCTGAAGCAATGACATCATCGGCTAATGCAGATTTTCATCCAGGGCAGTTCTCAGAAATACAACAGAAAGGGGGAAGTAGAAGCATTTCAGTGGCTGCATTTTGCCAGTGAGTTCCCAGCATTCACAACGGTGTGATCCTTTCCATACAAATTGTTTTTACAATCTAAATTTGCAAATTTGCTTCATCCTTTCTCAGGTTGTTCATCTCAATTCTTTCTCAAAAAAAAAAAAAAATCCACTTCTGTTGATGAAGCTGACACCTTTATATGTTCCTCTGGAATTCTGACATCTCTTCTATCTTGGTGCTTCCATATCAGTTTCCAACTTGCAACATGATGTTTGTCACATGGGCAAGCAAAGAAAGTTTAGAAAACAGTTTTCTGGAGGTGCTGTTTTTAGCAGTAAGCTCATTTATTCAAAGCAAAGTGCAGGCTACTGGAGAGCCTAAAATGACCTAGATTCAGTCCTACAAGCCAAAAGATGACCAAGAAAAATATCTACATTAACTAAATTGGTAGGTCTTACCAGCTGCTTTAGGCAAAAGAGACAGAGAGACTCTGTGGGTGCTTTAGCTGTGGAATACAACAAAGGAGGCAATTCTGCAGTCCAGAACCCTCAAGGAAAACACAAATGGCCTAATGTCTTTTTCTAAATTTATTGAAGGCCCTACCTCACAGTAAACAGTTCACTGTATGGCAGGGGGCAGATTGGGCAGGGCTGAGAAACCATAGTCCATTGGCAAGTACAGAAACCAGGATGGAATGCAGGTCATGCCAGGTTAGGCTGCCATACCTACTTGTTTGCATGAGCCAGGGATGAGAGTGAGCAAGGTTGCAGCACCTGCCAGTGAGAGTGGGGGCCAGCTTGGACCAGGTCAGGATGCAGGATCTGAAGGCAAAGGCCAAGACAGCTGAGGGGCTATGCCAAGCTGGGTCAGAGCAACGACAGGTATGCAAGAGATCTGCAGCTGGAATCAGGTCTGATTGGGGAGCTAAGGGTACATCCTGGCTGGACTGTGGGTCCCACTGGTGAGCACAGGGGCCGTGGTCTGGTCTGGATGCAGTCTCCCTTGGCAGGGGGGTGGACCGAATCTAGGGTGTGCAAGACTGAACTAGACTCCAACATGCACTGGAGCTAGTGAAAACCAGGGTGGGTGTAGGCTGGGCTACGTCTCTGTCTCTTCTGAGCCATGTGTGAGCTGTGTCTGGGTGTGGACTAGGCTTGGCTGGGCTGTAACATTCAACAGTAAGAACTGGAATGGGTGAGGGCTGGTCAGGAAAGGCCACTGTTCCTGATAGGACAGGAGGTTGACTAAGTAGGGATGGCCCATGGATCCTCCTGCCCAGTGTGCCCAAGATCTGGTACTGGGAGGTTCAGATGGAGAGATGTTGGGCAATTCTTCTGTCAGAACACAGTCCCTTCAGCTGAGTGAAAACCAAAACAAAACAAAACACCCCCACACACATACACACACACAAAAAAACACAAGAAAGGGAGCAGGTCAGACCAGTCCAGCGAACAGTACCCATAGGCTTACCTTTGATTCAGGTCTGGGGTGAGCCAGGCTGGGTCAATTTATATCACCTGCTGGCAAATCTGAGAGCCAGAATGGTGTGTGGGTCATGCCGGGTTGGGCCGCAATACCATCCAATCCACATTAGGTCCGGGACTGGAGGCCAGTTGGGCTGGACTAGGCTGTAACCCCCTATCAGCATGATCTGGAACTGGGAGTGGGCAGGGTGCAGCCAGGCTATAGCACCCACTGGCAAATGCCGAGATGAGGTGGGCCATGCAAGACTGGACTACAGCGCCCAGTTAGCACAGATGAGACCTGGGGGAGAGTGGATGAACCCAATGGCAGGGGGCGTGGGCTGTAGGGAGCTCCCTTGTTGGGCCACTATTCCTACTGGTGAACATGAGACCTGGGACTGGGGGCAGACCAGGACAGGAATGACTACAGCACCTGTTGGCCTGAATGTAAGCTGGATCAGGGATAAGCCAGGCTGAGCAGACTGAACCTACTAGTACCTGCATAAGCCAAAGAGGGTGAGGGTAGTTGAGTTTTGCTGCAGCATCTACTGGCAGATGCTGGCACAGCGGAAAACTCTGTCGAGCTAAACTGCAGTACCACCTGGAGAGTGCAAGATCTGGGAGTGGGAATGGACCCAGTAGGGAAACAGTGGGCACCTCCCTCTTAGGTTGCTACTCCCACTGGTGAGCATGAGAACCAGGACTGGGGCAGGCATGGCTAGACAGAGAGTGGCACCTGCTGGCACATGTGTGGGCTGGATAGTGGGGCTGATTGGGTTGAACTAGGCTTCAGTGCCCACTGACATGTGTCAAGTGAATGGGATGTGGGATAGACAGAATCAATCTGCTGTACGTATTGGTAAGCACAGGAATCAGGGTAGGGGGCGGGCCTGGTGGGGACTATTGCGGGTCGCTCCTCAGTGTCTTAGATATAGCAGTGGACAGTATATCCAGATGCACATGGAGGATATGGCAGTACACTGGAGCCTGCAGAGGACACCTAGTACCATAACAGAGGATGAGAACAGAACAAATCGATCAACTACCCCAGCAAAGAGTTGGCAGTGAATACCTGGGCAAATGGAGACTGGGCAAACCAGACTATGTAAGCCAGTGGAATCTGGAGAGATTTCATCGCGCTTGGAGGGGCAAGATTGGCAGCAATACAGAACAGCTGGACTATCAAATCCACTTGAATAGGACTATCGGAGCGTGCTTCTCCCCTATGTCTTCCCTCCCCCAGATACAGGAAGGAAAAGAGAATGTCAGAACAATGGTCCCACTTACTTTCCTCTAGTCCTTTGACCCTTCTCATCCTAATCAAATATGTAAAAATAAAATTTATACAATTAAAAAATGTTTAAAAAGCACAATTTGAGACAACTGGATTCTATGGTCTAGTCCCAGTTCTCCTACTTGGTGGTGGCAACAATTTTGCCAAATTATTATTATTATTATTATTAATTATTATTATTATAAATATTCTGAACCTCAGCTTCCTCTTCTGTGATTGGGGCATAAAGTTGTTGTGAGCACGACATGAGAAAATATATAATATTTGGGCCCGGCGCGGTGGTGCAAGTGGTTAAGGTCCTCGCCTTGCACGCCCGAGATCCCATATGGGCGCCGGTTCTAATCCCAGCAGCCCCGCTTCCCTTCCAGCTCCCTGCCTGTGGCCTGGGAAAGCAGTCAAGGACGGCCCAAAGCTTTGGGACCCTGCACCCGCGTGGGAGACCCGGAAGAGGCTCCTGGCTTCGGATCGGCATAGCACAGAAGATCTTCCTCTCTGTCTCTCCTCTCTGTATATCTGCCTTTCCAATAAAAAAACTAATAAAAATAAATCTTTTTTTTTTTTAAAAAAGAAAATATATAATATTTTATTTGATAAAGTACCTGGCAATGAAGACTGTTCATGAAAAGCTGGTCAAATCCTAATGTTTCTAGGGAAAGCTTCTTTTTTATTTTCAAAATTGTTTACTTAGTTGAGTGGGATGCATGCCCTTGTGGGCCTCCAGTTAGAGTGAAGAAGATCCAAGTATGGAGGAAGTTGGGTGAGATAAATATCACAATTCTTTTTCTTTTTTTCCTCCTGTGTACATGAGGTGGGGGTAGAAAGGGAAAAGGGACTTACTCCTTGCTGTCAAAATGTATCAGGACTGGGGGTGGGGAGGGTGGAGATGATCATTTGATGTCGGTTTAGAGACCCCCGATGTGGGGAATAATGTTCTGAGGGTGCTGTTTGAATGGTCTTGATAGTTTTGAGATATTGTTGGCATTATTCCAGCAGGGTTGAGAAATTCTTTCTAGAATCCATTCTGTGACCAGGACTATGTCGGTGTATCCACTGGCTTAGGTACTTGCTGCAAAGCCTGGCCAGGAAAGTTGTTTAACTTGTTCTGTTTTCCATCCTTTGATGAAGCACTCAACATTTTCTGTTGGCTTAGATGAGTTGGCTGTGGTGTCTTTTGTGTGCATCTGGGTATCCGATACAAGTTTAATGTCTTTATAGATGTTAGATCTCAGGGCAATTCTTCACTTAGGAAGAATGTCCATGGATCTTCCTCGCCTCACTCAAGGTGATCTATAAAGCCCCACCATTTTTCAGAAATGATGAGAATCAGGAAAATGTGTTAATACCCATAGTGCTTTACCATGATGTTGATATCTTGTTACTCTAGTGATTATGTCTTTGTTCTCAGCCAAACTGTTGCTTCATTGCAGAAACATTTGTATTCATGGGGATGGAAGGGAAAGACCAACTAATACAAGACCTGGGATTGTCAGTCAGATTGTGGGGAACTGATATAGTAAGATGAAGGTTCTGCCCATGACAAATACTGAGAAAATCTAAGCCTATCCCATAGCCCCCACAGTAAAGGAATTCTGAACTTTTTTTAGGCTACTAAAGGACTGCCATGCCTTTTCCCCACATCTAACTCCAATGTTAAGGCTCCTTTACCACTCAACAAAAAGAGCAAAATGGGATTCTTGTTAGAGCAAGATGGCATTCCCAAGGGCTAAACTTACAATAGAACAGGTTACAGATACTGGGAGTGCTGATGTTAATGTAAATGACCTGTAAATTAGATATGGCTAGCTATACTAAGACAGTCAGATGGGGGTTAAATGACAACAGTGACTCAGACAAGTACCCACTTTAAAGTCACATTGTCTAGCATTGGGCTTAAATGTACAATGTGTCATGCCACTTTCATCTGTCTTATAACCCCCAGGCAAAAGGATTAGAATAGTTTGCAATACCCTCTCTCTAATTACGGTCTGTCTTTGTCTTAACCTTTCATTTTATGTCCATCCTATTATCGGACATATTCTTGCTGATATCTTTTAAAAACCCATGTTTCTTTTTGAAATTAAAAAATTTTATTTTTGATATTGTTTACATAGTTGAGAGGTATAGAGGAAGATGGGTAGGACAATTTTTTTTTCTTTTTTTTCCTCCTGTGTCTGCAGAGGGGATAGGAGAGGGGGGTTGCTCCTTGTTGTCGGACTATATTGGCACCTAGGGATAGGGACTGTCATTTGATGACACTTTAGAGACCAAAATGTAGGGAGGAATGTTCCAAAGGTATTACTGTATTGCTTTTGACAGTTCTGAGATGTCATCAGCTTCATCGCACCAGGGTTGGGAAAGTCTTTCCAAGGTCTATTGGCTGACCAAGTCCACCTTAGTGCATCCACAGACCGAGGAGTGTGGTCCAACCTGCTCTGCTTTCCATCCTCTGATGTGCCAGTTGATGTCCCCTGCTGGTTTAGATGAGCTGGCTGTCATGTCCCCCAGGGTTCATAAGCAACTGAAGAGGTCCAGTCTCAATTCATGTTCTGTAAGTTGGACTACATATAATGTGATTTTCACAGTGGTTGGGGTTTGAGTCCAGTGATCTGGTGAGTCCTGCAAGAAACTTCACTTAGGGTGATCTCAGACTTGACTCTCATGTGTGCCAGCCAATGCAGAAACAGGTTTGGTGTGTAATCACATCAGCCAATGTTCTTACTAGTAGGTACAACTGCCTCGTTAGTTCTTCACCCAGCCCTTTTTCTTTTCTGTTTTGTTCCTTTTTTAGGACTTATTTATTTATTTATTTTAATTGGAAAGTCAACTAGAAAAATCCATGATTTTCATTACTACATTTTTATAAACTGATTAAAATTCCTTATGCTAAGATCTTCTTGTACTGGACAGGATATTACATTTAAGAGCCTACCTTTATGTATCTGAAAACACATTGTGTGCTGTAAATGTATACAACAAAGTTGATATGTTAAAAAAGAACCTATTAAAAACATAAATGTGAATATCCATTAATCCCTAAAATTCAACCTTTCTATAGCTGAAACTTTCAAGTGACTCACTCCTATTAAAGCTAGGACTTCTTTTTTCAACTTATTTGAGACACAAATTTTTCCTAATCATATTTTCAATTACCCATGAATATCTCATTCTTCTCTATTGAATGAGTATAAGTGAGTTTTAAAAGATAGAAACCTCAAAAAGACCCTGTGTCCACACTCTGCTTTGGGCTACCTAACATTCCATCATTGTCCATACTTGCCCCATTGGAATGCATTTTCTCACTTCATTTCATTTATACCATCTATTTTATCGGGTTTGAAATTTTGCTATCATGCTATCTTTTTTTTTTTTTTAATTGGAAAGTCAGATATACAGAGAGGAGGAGAGACAGAGAGAAAGATCTTCCGTGCGATGGTTCACTCCCCAAGTGAGCACAACGGCCAATGCTATGCCGATCCGAAGCCAGGATCCAGGAGCCTCTTCCGGGTCTCCCACATGGG
Organism: Ochotona curzoniae; assembly: GCF_017591425.1. Taxonomy (NCBI): domain Eukaryota; kingdom Metazoa; phylum Chordata; class Mammalia; order Lagomorpha; family Ochotonidae; genus Ochotona; species Ochotona curzoniae. Next base: position 763,301 of record NW_024466930.1, read on the forward strand.
TGCAGGGTCCCAAAGCTTTGGGCTGTCCTCAACTGCTTTCCCAGGCCACAATCAGGGAGCTGGATGGGAAGTGGAGCTGCCGGCGCCCATATGGGATCCTGGGGCGTTCAAGGCAAAGACTTTAGCCGCTAGGCCATCGTGCCTGGCTCCATACTATCTTTTTTTGCTGTGTTTTGAAAATTTACTTATTTTGAAGACCAGAGTAATAGAGAGAGAGAGGGAGAGATGGAAAGACACATTTTTTACCTGCTGGGTCACTGTCTAGCTGGAGGTGAACCAGGTTGAAGCCAGGAACATCATCTTGGGTGGCAGGCCCTTGTACTTGGGGCATCATCCATTGCTTTTCCCAGGCCCATTAGCAGGAAGCTGGATCATCAGTGGAGCAATGGGACAGGGACCAGCACTCATATGGTATGATGACATCACAGGTGGCAGCTTTCATGCTACACCACAATCCCAGCCCTAATAACAAAAATGTATCTTTTAATTCCACCCCTCTTCCCCCTACCACACACACACACCAAACTTGGTGAAACACTCTCCTACTTCCCATAATTTCCCTACCTCTGGTTGCTCAGAAATTTTGGACCTGGTTCACTACTTTTCCTTGTGTGTTTTTTTTTTTTTTCTTTATTTCTCCATCTTGGAGTTCAACTTTTTTGCCCAGTTTTTTGATATAGTAAAACAACTTTTTTCTTTTCATGCTGACCTTTTTTATCCATTCTTCACTGATTTCCTTTTTAGATATATTTATACTGGTTAAACTTCGGGGAGAAAAAACCTGGGGAAAAACCAACTCTTTCTCTGAGAGATGTTATAACAAAATCACACAAATGAGGTGACTCCAGCCATGCAATTTTATTATCTCACAATTCTGGAAACTAGAAGCCTAAGACCAGGTTTCAGCAAGGTTGGCTATTTTGGAGGGTTGTAAGGGAGAATCTGATTCCAGTGTTTCCTTGGCTTATGGTGGTTTCCTTCTAATTTTTGGCAGTCCTTGGCTGTCACATACACCACACACACCATCTTTGTCTTCAAATGCACATAGCATTCTCCCTGTGTGTCTGTATTCAAATTCCCCCTTGTTTTTGGGACACCAGTCATACCAGATCAAGGACCCACCCAACTCCAGTGTAGCATCAATTCAATTTCACCTGCAATAATCCTATTTACACTAAGAACACATTATGAAGTGTTAGCGGTTAGGATTTCAACATCAATCTGCAATTTACAGCAGCTGCTAATTAGTATTAAGTTGGATCAACCTGTTTCCAACAGAAGAAATAATAACTGAAGCTAATTAGAAATCATGGCAGTTGTAGCATTCATAGCCCTCAGCGGTTTTGTGGTCTTTTTCATGTTGCTAAAGCACTTTTCCAAACTCAGTGAATATGCAGAAAATGGAGTACTTGGATAGTCTTGCAACTGTTTGTGAATATGGATTAAACTTTCTCTCCATAGATTAATCTATGTTTTCTAATAAAGCCATAAGGGTTCACCCTGACATGACGAAGGATAGAAGATGTGTCTCCCCACCTTTCCTTCTCTCTCTCCATAACTCTGGCCTTTGTCTATTTTTTTTACATTGTATTATTATTATCATTTTATGATACAATGTCTATTTTGGCTATAAGAAACTTGTCTTGTTCTCTGGGTGACCCTGTGAGCTAAACAAAGCCATTGATGGCCCTCAAGAATTTCAGGCAGGAAGCTGACACTGGAGTGTCTGCTATGTGATGCCCAGAATTGCAGTACCACCTGAGAAAGTCCACTTGCATTTCAGTTAGCCATGCACCTCTTTAACTTAGCACACAAAGCTGTTTCCTCTCGACTCCTGGACTAGGAACCCTCTCTTCCTGAGGTGCCCAAGAAACACTTTAATCCATAAACTCATACGAATCACACTCTGCGATCCTGGATTTGCCCATTTTTTCCTCCCATCTCACTACTTATTTTTGTGTACAGTTTCCTCCCGACCCCCACCCCTAACCTCAGAAATCCTCACTCTAAATGGGATCGAACATGACAATGCCCCAACATGTGACCCAAGAGAGAAGAAACACTTTGGAATTGAAATGTCTCACCTGGCCCAGAGTCTGCACAGTCTTTGCTTACATCAGCAGGGCATTTTAAAATCCTCTCTGTCTTTTTTGTAAGAAGTCAGCGAGGGAGATCAGTGTGGAGGGAAGAGCACTTGGTTATTCGGTGAGTTCAGGTCCTTCTTTCAGCACCTGCCTTTGTTCTAGTGGAAGGCAGGAAATGCTAGCTAAAGGGCGGATTCTTCTTCAAGGGAATTTTCTATCCTAAATTTGTTGAATTTCCACAATTGAGAATCTTTAAGAAGTACATTGGAGAACATCCTCTCAAACAACCAAAATGAGAAAGACAGACTGGCGAAGAGCAACCTGCTTGTCCAGTAATGTCTCCCGAGATGTGGGTTTTGCTTGCTCTCTGTGGAGTTTTCTGAGATCCGCAGGAACAGCGATCCTTTTCCCCAGACAGGAGGCGGCTCCTGAAACTTGTTTCCCACATCATCCAGCCTGAACGTAGGGGGAATTTCGGCTTCTTTTATAAACACTTACGCTATCTTACAACAGCCCCAAATGTCACTAATGGTATGAAGGCTCAAACCGAATTGTGTCTCTCGGGGGAAAAATACCTTTTATTTCACCTTTAGCCAAGCCAACCGCTTGCGTCCCGAGAGCATCCGCCCCTTTCTGATTCCAAGGTCCTCTCTGCCCTCGGGTCGCGCTGATGTGGTTCTAAATGTGAGCGTGTGTAGGTGTAGTTTTGGTATTTCCAGTTTTCCAGAGTTCCTTTCAAGAGTTAGTCTTTAATATGACGTACTTGAAAAGTACATGCATAATAACCATTATTAACAACATTGACCGTCAACTTAAATGAGATGGATTTGGACAGAAAGGAAGAAGCTACTCGTGTGTCTGGCTCTGTGGCTTAGTTGGCTAAAGCGCCTGTCTCGTAAACAGGAGATCCTGGGTTCGAATCCCAGCAGGGCCTGGTGTTCCTCAGCAAGCGTTAGTTTTCACTCCTTACAGTCTGTTTTTCCTTATGTAACCTCAGGTTCTGTGATGATCATACAGCTTTACAGTTAACTGCAGGTAATGATGGCACCTCTTGCCAAAAGCAAACATTCTCTGTGTTGTTTCAGAACACACAATTTCTTTTCCATGTTCATTGATAAAGGAAAGAACTAAGTGTAGCAGCTAATAAAAATTGTCATCTTTTCCTGTGTTCACGAACATTGCTCATCACTCCTGTCCCTTAGTTAGCACTGCTCTGTCTATAGTTTCACAGCTCTGGGAAGCTAACGATTAGAAATCAGTCTTACTAATACCATTTCACCAGTGGTGTACTTTCTATTCAAAAATTACCTTCCAATATGCTATCTTCTAAAGTAGAAGGAATAAGAAACCTTTTGTGTTAGCCCGGGAATGCAGAAACACTTGGACAAAGATCAGAGATTTGAGGGGGGGAGGGGGAGGGCAGTGGTGCAAGCACCCTCCTGCCTTACCGTCCCACTTTCTGCCTCTTCCAAAACAAGAAAAATCATAAGAAAAAGGGAGAGGTAGTGGTCATCAGGACATGAATGACCTTGGCAGTGAAAGCGAGCTGAACATTTCTGCAGCATATTTATGTCTCAAACAAAGGTGTGGTATAAAGATGTCCAATTTTATTCGGAATTTGAACTTTTCCTCTTTAGAACTATTCAAAGCGTCAACAAGAAACTGGAGATGCCGGGGATCGAACCCGGGACCTCATACATGCAAAGCATGCGCTCTACCACTGAGCTACATCCCCATCACAGTACAAAGATTTTGGTGCAGACAGGCTTCTCTTTATACATCTGTTTCTTTTTCCCTAAAATAATAACTTCTTTAATAGTTTCTTGGACGAGAATTATGTGAATTTTACAGGCGTTGAATATAAGAAAAATACACATATCAGTATTCACATGACTACATTGTATGTAATGTAATGAAACTGACTTAGCTCAGTGCAGAAACGTGATCATATGTGAGAAGACACAGAGGTGTCATTCCTGAAAAGGTCATGTACTGTGATCCCAGTTTTATGACATTCTAGAAAGCAAATCTGTGGCGATAGTGAAAAACATGATAGTAGGCAGAAGTCGAGAGAGAATTTCTGTGGGATTTTGACCTTTGGGATCCATTTGATTCCCAGCGGTGAATGCTGAGGTGAGACGGGTCCTGCCAGACTGGGCTGCAACATCCACCAGCACATGTAAGACCCCAGGCTGGGAATGATCCTGGGGGAGGGGGAGCTGTGGAGGCACCTCTGTGGGTCACTGCTCCCAGTGGGGAGCATGAGAACTAGAACTGGAGGTAGACGGGGCTGCAACAGACTCTGGGCAAGGCTGCACGAGAGTTGAGTTTGGGGGAGGGCTGCGCTAGGCTAGACTACTGCATTCACTGGTGCAATAAAAGGCTAGGATAGGTACCAACAGGACGGGTTTTGCCGTAACATCTGTTAACAAGTGCCAGGGCAGGGGACAAGTACTGTCAGATTAGATTATAGTACTCCCTGGAAAGTACAAGATCCAGGACGGGGACTGGGATTAGTAGGGAATCTCCTCTGCTGAACTGCAACTACAGCCTGTGTGCATGAGAGCCAGGGCTGGAGGTGGGCCAGACTCTACAGGCGACAGCACCCATTGGCATACATGTGAACTGATTCGTAGGGTAGGGTGGGTTGAGCTAAGTTACAACACACAGTGGATGTATTTGAGAGCCTGACTGGGGTGCAGCATGGACCAGGCTAGTCTGCTGCATGTACTGGCAGGCATAGGAATGGGGACTAGGGGCATGCCTGATGGAATTTATTGAATGTCACCCCAACTAGGTTGCAGTTCTCGCTGGTATGCTCAAGGGCAAGCTCTGTAGCACACTGACTTGACTTGCGACAACACCGATAATTTGCATGGGATGTGGGGCTGGGGACAGAACTGATCATGTGACTACAATTACCAGTGTGTACATAGGCTGTTGCAGGTGATGGTTTGAACTGGACCTTGTACTGGCTGGTACATGCAAGAGTCAGGTCTGGGGTCGCCTCGGGAGAGACTTCTTGGGGGACTCCCCAAGGGTTCCCTTGCACTCAAAACTCCAGCCACAGAATTTGTCATTCAACCATGGAATGCATGTATTGGGATTGGATCTCCTCAACTGTTGATGCCTATGCAGTGGGCAACATACCCAGGTACGTAAGGGGGACATGATGGTCAGCTCACTTGGGCCTACAGAGGATATCGAATGCCATGTAAGAAGATGGAGAGCTTGGACAACTTTCTTGGTCAAGCTGACAGCAAGTATCTGGGTGAGTGGATGCACTAGGGTGAACTCTGTCAGCCAATGGACCTTGGAAGAATTTTCTCAACCTTGGAGCAATGAAACCAACAGCATCTCAGAACTATCAAAACCATTCAAGCAATACCCTTAGAACATTCTTCTCCACATCATGGTTTCTAAGATGACAGCAAATGGACATCCCAACTTCAGGTAGCGATGTAGTTTGGCAGCTGGGAACAGCTCCTTGCCCTCCTGCCTTCCCCTTACAGGAGAAAAGGGAAGAAAACAAAAATTGGAAGCATTTGCCCCACCCATCTTCCCCCATACCTCAACCCTACCCATCCTATTCGATGGTCCAAATGGGCCTTCATTCTTGTCAACTATGTAAACAACATCAAAAATAAAGTCAAATTTAAAAAGTGTTTGTGGGGGCCCGGCGCGGTGGCGCAGTGGTTAAGGTCCTCCCTTTGCACGCCAGCCTTCCAGCTCCCTGCCTGTGGCCCGGGGAAAGCAGTCGAGGACGGCCCAAGACTTTGGGACCCTGCACCCGTGTGGGAGACCCGGAAGAGGCTCCTGGCTTCAGATCAGCATAGCATTGGCTGTTGCGCTCACCTGGGGAGTGAATCATCACACGGAAGATCTTCCTCTCTGTATATCCGCCTTTCCGATAAAAAAAAAAAGTGTTTGTGGAACTAACATAATTATGCTTCTACGAATGTAAATTGAAATAGCTGGTAGGGTTGTGCATCTGTTATACAAAAATAAAAAGGAAAATAATATTATCATGGATGGGGGTGTGACTCAGTGGTAGAGCACATGCTTTGCATGCATGGGGTGCCAGGTTCAATTCCTGGCATCACTATCTCTTGCTACCTTTGAGTTCTTGGTAGCTATGTTGTTCATAAAACACATATTTTATAGACATATTTATGTTAAAATACTAGGACTTTTAGATATCAGTTGGATGGGTTTAATTATATATTTGTAATACTTAAATGCTAACTTCCTTAACAAAAATTACATATCTATATAAAATAGCTTTAAATTTTATCATACATTATTGAGATCAGCTTTACATTGTTTGACTAAAGGTGGGTGGATGATTTGTGATCAGAGTGCAAATTCTCTGGAATTTCAAAGGTGAAAACAATGCTGCCTTTGGGTCATTATTTCTGAAACTTTAGACCATGAACTTCAGGTTAGGACAGATTTGGGCCACTTAATGGTTGCATTTTGTCGCTGTTATTATTGCGATGTTTTCAACCATATGTTATGCCTTCTGATTGTCGTAAGCCAATTTTCAACTACTTGTTGAATGAGACCTGGTATGATTTTACTGACTAGAGTCACTGGAGTGGCCTGAAGGGTAATTTTTCTTCTCATCAAGACCAGAATTATTGACATAATCTGGAACAAAGAGTTATGAATATCGCTTCTTTTTAAAAAGACTAGTGAGAAAACTGAACTAATTGCAAGAATATAATAAGGAACAGATTTTATAATTTACACACATGAGGTTCCCAATCTTATTCTCAGTGTCTCTATTTCTTCCCAACAAGGGACAAAAATATAGCAAAACTTCTACTTGCATATTGTGTTGATCCACTTATGGCTTATTTCAGCAGGTGGGGTGGAGAAAGAGAGAGAGAGAGAGAACTCAAGAGAGATTACACCCTGATTCACTCTCCCACAGAAATGGCTGCAAGAGTCTGGACTGGTTCAGACTGAAGCCAGGAGCTACACCCAAGGCTTTCAAGTGGCTCGTAGGAACTCAAGCACGGGAGCCATCATCTGCAGCCTCAAGGAGCAGTAACAGGAACTTGGATCCAAGATGGAGGGGGGATTGTATCCCGAGCACTCCTCTGTGGGATGTGCATGTCCCCAGTAGCACCACAGTGCTGGCTCCTCTTCCATCCCTCCTGTTCTATCTTGACGTGTCTTTACCGTCACCTTTCCTTCCCACCTGCAGCTACAGCTGTTCTATAACAAGTCGTGCAACGACAGCCTTTGGTCACAGCAATCAGAAGAGCCAGTAACACCTCTGGTGGAGATGTGGCTCAGTGGTGCAGTGAAGGAATCTACTTTAAAAATCCAGGAATTAAGAGACGGATGATGACTCTCTGTAAAGATATATTTGCTTTGATTGGAAAGGCAGATTTATAGAAGGGAGAGAGAAACATCTTCTGCCTGCTGGTTCACTTCAAGGAGTTAGGTTTTTGTTTTTGTTTTTGTTTTAACACAAACATTTCATCGGTTGGTCCTGGGTATGTTATTTTTCGTTTTATGAGGAAACATAAGCTATGTGGTGGCCTCATTTTAATGATGTGAAACTCCTCATGGGTACTGTGTGATGTCGGTCAGCGCCATGCATTCTAGTCTCCCATGCAATTTCCCAGAATGGCTGTAGCAGTCCTTGACGGTTGTGACCTGGATACATGATAGCAACACCAGTTGCAAAGTTTTGACTCAAATTTTATCATCATCCCTGTATTTATTAAATACAGAGAAAACATTTCCTTCATCTACTATGTGAAGGACCTTTGAAAGACTCACGTAAATGCATAAATTAAAAAACTATGCATAAATTTAAAGCATGGTGCTACACTAAAATAAACCATAGAAAATATTCTATTTTATGAAGTATACTCATATGTTGTTTAGCACAAAGTACATTTCATCATTTTATACAGGAGAGGTTGACTCTTTTCCTTCATTTGTCAGCTTTCAAAATAATGGATCAAAAAAAAAAAACCCTCCAAATTTTGGTTATATGAAGGTTGCTTTGTGTGTATGTTGTTTTTATGTTAATTTTATAATCACATTCTTCGCAAAATTCTTTATTTGTAGTCGTTTTTTCATTTGGGGGATGGTCTCTAGAAAGGTAACCCTACCAAACTTTGCCCCTCTATATCTAATATTTAATCCTCTAGTTACTTTTAATTTTCCTTAATTTGGCTTATTTGTTTTTATATGCTTAAGAGAGAAAGACTAAGAGAGGGTGGTCGGCTTGACGGGGAGGAAGGGACCAGCTGCTAGTGCAGTCTCTTAATTCCCCGCAAACAGTAGGGGCTGAAACAGGCTGACGCCTGGAAGTCAGTCTAGATGTGCCAAGGTGATGGACTGGTCCCATCCTCCAGTGCACACTCTAATCCGGAGCACAGCCAGGACTCAGGCCCAGAACCTCAGACAAAAATGAGAGTGCCAGAGCAGCCTTAACCAGCGTACCAAACACCTGCCTTGTACTACTTTTTGTGGTGAAAATCTTTGGCTAATATCTCCATTACAATATTAAATGGTATTGAAGGTGATCAATATTCTTGTTTTTTTACAAAAAAATTCAAACCCATTTAATCAAAGAATGTTTTAAGGAAGCTTAAATATGTGGTATAGGCTATAAGCCCAACTAACAACGTATGTTATGCAGTTACTGTTCAAATTTAAGTAATAATTTCTAGAAACTAACGTTAAGAAAGAATTACCAGGTTTTCCCCCTTCCAATATTGTGTATTTAATTAACATGTCAGACTAGAATCTAGAAAAATAAGCTTTGGTGTTTGGACCGTTTCGTACGCATGTTATGAGGGCAATCTGTGTTTTGAAGAGAGCAGGCAGTTGTTGGGTCAAACGTATTTCTGAAGGGTGCTCTATACTTATTCTCATGAAATTTTTTTGAGAAGAGACATTTAGATGTCAGTTTCTCACACTTCCACTAAGTGACTTTCCCAAGACGGCACAGTAGCCCCGGATGCATCCGACTGGATAATCTGATCCGCACCCTCCGGTGTTGGCTCCGGAGGCACCACATGCAACGACCGTTTCTGTACCAACTGCTTCTGCAGCAATAACACAGGCTGCGGCCTCAATACCTAGTGCTTCCAAAAAAACAGGTAGGGAAATTGAAGAAATCATGAAAATCGTATATTTCCAGTGCGATTTAAGTTCCAACTCCTCAGAATTCAAAGGTATGAACAAGTGAGCAAAACCCACGTTATGTACTGAAAGACTCCTGAGTGTGGCTCATTGTTTTTTTAAGAGCCCTCAGAGAGGGGAAGCCGGATAGCGATTTATTTAGAAATTTAGAGAAGGTGGACTTGTCTCCCCAAAACTGATTGGAGGAGCTGGGGATTGAACCCAGGACCTCGTGCATGCTAAGCACGCGCTCTACCACTGAGCTACACCCCCGACTACAAAACAGTTGTTTCCTTGCCTCCTAAAGAACCGAATAAATTGGCGCAACCTTCCCGTTTTGAGACAGCTGGAGCTGGGTGCTGCGCAGCAGCGTCGGAAGAAACGAAGTGAGTCACCCCAGGAAGGGGGCTGGCAGGAGGCCATGGGTTGCCTTTCGCTCGTGCAGCTGCATTTTTTCATCGTTCTAACTGCGAAAACATTTGATTCTGGGTGTGGTTGTGAAAGTTGTCAAGATTAATCCAGAAAAAGGAGAACTAAACATATAACAAAAAGAAATGCAGGCAGGGAGAAAATTATGACCTCTAGGTTTGTGTCTGACGAGGTGGCCGAGTGGTTAAGGCGATGGACTGCTAATCCATTGTGCTCTGCACGCGTGGGTTCGAATCCCACCCTCGTCGGCATGAGAACTTTTAACTTCTTATATCACGGATTTGAACACTGGTTATTCTCCACTGAATCTGTACATCTGTATACTTCCGCTTGACTTTAAATCTCAGGATCTTTCGCCCCGAATATCACGTGGCGAACTCGTAATTCAACCCGTGCGGCAGGATCCTTTGAGTTTTCCTTCCAGATGGCATTCCCCTTAAGAGATTCTCTCTGAGCACTCTCCAGGCTGGCTTTATTTTGTTTTTGAAAAAGTAATTGAGGTGTGGACTGTAAAACAACATTGCCTTATAAGTTTAACTTCATGCGACATGCCCGATTAGATCTAAAGACTACTTCTTAGGCCAGACGACGAAGCTAACAATGTTAATGTTTAGTTTCTACTTGCGACGTCTGGGAAAAAAAATATGAGAAATATTTTCAAGTTGTATTAAAGTTGCTGAATAGGCACTAAATTTACATGGTTCCAATAGTACTACATGCTATGCACCCATTTCTATCCTCAATCACATTTCACATAGATAAATATTGTTATTAAATCCTCCTAGAATTGTATTTAGATAATATATTAGATCATTCTTATTTTTGTAAGTTGATAACATTAATTATATACTATGCCAGTTGGTTCTTTGCGATTTTATACTAAGCATTGTTTAGATTTTGCGTGTGAGATCATGTCATGTTTTGTTTTTCTTTGCTTAGTTCAGTTAACGTAATATCTTCTAGTTTTCCTGTTTTTGAAGCCGCGTAACATTCTACTGTACACTTATGCTACTTTTTTAAATCCATCATCCCCTCAGTCAACACTTGAATTGATTTTTGTAAATTAGTTATAATAAATAATGCTGCTATGAGCCTGGGGTTGGGCTGGGCGGCGGCGGATGGCAGCCGGTGGCAATCCGGGTGGGGAAGTCGCGGAAGGCCGGCGCCCCCAGCCGCTCCTCTCCCGCGCTCCGTGGTTGCCCCCGGGCCGGTCCGGGATGGACCTCGAGCTCAGGGCCGGGCGGGGAGGAAGCGGGGCAGGTCCGGGAGCCGTGCGCTCGGGGCCGCAGGGGGGTGGGGAGAAGCACGGAGAGGAGAATGGGGCGGATTCTGAGCAGGTGAATGTTCCGCTCCAAGCTGCCGCAGAGCCTTTCTGTTCCGACAGGTTCTCCAGGGCGACAGAAGCCAAGCATTTTCCTTCCTGTTGTCTTCTGAGTTCCGTGCGCTTTGAAAGCTCCTGGACAAACATGTTAGGTTCTTTAGGTTTGGATGGGAAGGGAAAGTCCCCTAAGAAGAGGAACAAGTTTTTCCACGTTTCTGTGCCAATCCCATCCAGGAACTGCAAAAAGTCACCCTTTATGAGGTCCCACCGAGATTTGAACTCGGATTGCTGGATTCAAAGTCCAGAGTGCTAACCATTACACCATGGGACCAACCACAATACGTAAGAATATGTATTCATAACTGATGAAGTATCTCCTCCGTAACGCACTTATGGAGAAGCATTAGGTCAGACTTCAGTTTGACCGAAAAGCCAGTGCTTTGATGCAAAACAGGCAATGGGCAAAACCGCACTCATCAGACTCTCTTGCCTTTGTAGGTCGGGAGCATAAATTAGATTGCCAAGGACAGCATGGGCAGATCCAGATTTCAAGAGGTCTGAAGTTTGCAGAATTTAGGATGGCTTCTTTAAGTAAAAGAGTAGGAATTATCAATGCATAATTAGATGCCTAGTTTGGTCAGGATCTGTTGGAGTAGAAACAAGCTGTCTTTAGCTTCTGTCAAAACAGTACAATTGTGCAAATTTTATAAAAATGTGTGTCATGCAGAACGACCCCTCCAAGGTCTTGGAGAAGCTTCAGCAAGAGAAGCATGTTGGTCCAGTTAGTGAGACTCATGAGAAATAGCACTTGGGTACAGTTTGGCAATATTTGTCAAAATAATCTGTACCACAGCAACTTGGCTTCTACAAAGCCGTCTTATGTCGCTGTACATCAGCAATGGGGTTGGTGCATGGAGCCGATAATCACACACACATGGGCCACTGACAATCAATAGCCAAAGTTCATTAACAGCAAGTGACTTGCAGAGACTAAGGTTCATGCAGGCATAATGAAGTAGGGGTTGAAACAGGATTACGTGCCTGCATTTGGGGGTGTGTGGGGGGGAGGTCAACCTGAAGATGATGTGTTCTAGCAGGTTATTAATGATTAAACAGCATGTTAGAGGAAGTGCTTCTCTTCGATCTGTTATCAAAGCCAGAGGATCAGGGAGTTCCTGCACCCATCCTTTTCTATTCCAACTTCCTCCAGACCTTTGCCCTGAGCTTTCAGAGCTTCATCACAGGTTTACAGCTGGTTATTGGTTTGCACCAGCCAGGTCCCCCATTGTCCTACAATCTTACCAAAATAGAAAAATTTAAAAATGTAATGACATTCTTAGTTCATTGTCATACTTCCCAATATTGGAAACTTGGGAATGTGACAGTGTATTTGATAGAAATACTATACATGTGCTAAAGAGAACACAATGAATGTATATACCCATGGGTTGGCACAACAGTTCCAGGGAGGACTTAGTTTAAAACAAAAGCCCAGCAGTTTGATGGATTTTGATATGTAAAGCAGGACATAATTTTTGCAAGCAAGTTGACGTGTTTTCTGTTGTTAGTGACATAAACCCACAAGATGAGTAAAGGAGGCTTGTATTAGCTCACAGTTCTAGAGATGCATGTGACAATGACCTTCACATCAGAATCCAGAGGGGACACAAAGTCCACCTGGCAAAACACAGGGAGTGCCTGCGTCTGAGTGTGTGCATTTGTCTCTCCTGTATTTCTCACAATGCCATCGGGCCCAACCCCTAGTGACCTTATTTTCAACCTAGAATCATTTTGCTCAAGCCCAGTCTTGAAGCCCGTCATTCAGATTAAATTTTCACCCTTTTTAATATCTTATCATAGGGATTAAATTTCAAATTGAGAAGCCTTTAAGGACACACAAACTATATCCAAAGCACAAGAGTAACTTGCAAGTTATGATTTCCTATGTTCATTTTAAGATAGGTTGGAGGAATATACACCATACTCTTAGCATGAACGATTCTGAAAAATTGAATTGAGGATAAAAGTACTTTTTACATTACTCTGTGTTCCTCTTTGTGATATTTGGCTTTTTAAAAATGTAAATGTAGTTGCATGTCATTTTAATAATGAAAAATGCGAATCCCCAAACTTTAAATCTTCCTCCTTCAGTGTAGGTCTAGAATGCATATAGTCTTTTTAAAGAAACAGCTCTCTCCATGACCATGACTGTATGTGTAGACTATGAAAGAGGTAGAACCTCTGACTGCAGAAGATCAGCAGCTGGCGATGGGAAAATACAAGAGAAGTGTCCCATACAAATAGCGGCCAGGAACATCCGGGAGGAGGCTGGGTCCATCTCAGGGCTTGGAGCAACTGAGAATTTGGGCACATAGAGAAAACTTTCATAAACACTTTAATTGGGGTTGGGAGACTATTCACCAACTCCTCGGACAACGATTTTACTTGGAGATTTCTGGAACAAATATTCTGACCGTTCAAGGTCTCTGGAATCAGAAATGTCAACATATGAATCATCGATACAGAAACCAAAGGAGAGAGGGTGGGGATGGGGGCGGGGGCCATCGAGCCTTGCGCTGATACATCTTGGGCGTTTGTTGCATAGTCCTTGGGAAGGCTGCGTGGCCCGCGGGTAAAGAGGAACCCGAGGCTGCCTGTTGCAGCAATGCTGAGCTTCCACGTCTCGGCCCAGCCCGTCTCCGCGGCGTGGAAGGGCGCACCCCTGCCTAGCACATGGGCAAGCCTGAATGAACCCCTCTGTCAGTGCGCGGTCTGAAGAGCCCCAGCAGGTGGGGATTTTTTGGAAGTCCCACAAGAGCGGATTTTGAAGATCATTTTATCAGTTTCCCTTCAATTCTTTAGTCCCGGCTCGCAGAGGCACAGCGGCTGCCTGGACTCCTTCGAGGGAATTTCATTCTCCATGAATGATGGTTTTCCTCTTCTGGTTATGAAAAGGTTAGAGCTAGAGCTTACAGTCAGTACTTCTTCAAGAGTGATTTACAGCAATTGCAGAAGAAGAAAATGGCCTGAAATGAAGATGAAAAGGAGGGGCAGGAGAGGGAAGTTTCTTTGCGTCGGTGAGTCCCGCCAAGTGGGCGGTGAATTTGGCAGAGCATCCTCTACAGCAGCACTGCTCACACCGGATAACAAGGCGACTAACAGTTCTTTGTCCCTTCTAGAACGTTTGCCCCAGAAAGGACCAGTATTGCTTACCACGACCAGTGAGATGGCTGTACCACCTGGCATCCTAGAGCGGACCGGAAGTGAGCGCAGCTCCGGGGCCGGGCTTGCAGGCACCGCCCCGGGATGGGTTGTGTGCACCCAGCGGTTGCACGCCTGCACGCTCGTCTGTGTTCCGAAAAGTTTGTGGTCCCTAAAGGTGGAAACTGCAGCTGAGAGAAGTTGGGCGCGCGGCGACTCTCAGGCCTCCTGGGCAGCCGCTCGGGGTGCGGGAGGACACCTCCTGCCTCTCCGCCCGAGTCCACGTGGCTGGGAGCTCCGGTCGGGTCTTTGCGTTTCTTGCCTGAGATCGTACACCCAGACTTTATTTAGGGACAAAGTGACCCTGGTACCCTACGTTATCTTGTGTGTGATCCTATCACCTCTGTGAGTAGTTGTGTCCCAGCCCCTTCTGGTCTTATCCGAGGACAGCTTCACTTTCAATGAAATGGACTGTTCCATGTTGCCACGCGAACATGTATTTTTGAAACTGTCTGTATTTGTGGTCCGTTAACACTGTTTTCTTATATCAGAAATTTTTCCGGTCAAAGACGGGAAAAGAGAGCTCAAGTAAAAATCACCCTAGATCCCAACTGGAGAGAGCCTGACCTGAGCTAAGCCCGGGCTGGAGGCGGCCTCAAACCCCCGGCCCCCAGCCTTGTCTGGCCAAACTTCAGAGTAACCAGGGGTCATTGTCAAAGTAAAGATTGGAGAAGATCATATTTGGGCTCAGGAGTCTTGTCCACAGAGAAAGATGTCTTACACTAGGGAACTTTCTTGGCAGTACTTTCTCGTCAGCACCAGGAGACCCCTGGGCCCAGGGAGGCACTGAGTCAACTGCCAGAACGTTGCCATCACTGGCTGAGCCCAGGAATAAAGTACTAAGGAGCAGATTCTGGAACTGTTGGTCCCCTCAGCATCCTGCTGGAGGAGCTACAAGCATGGGTGTGGGAGCACCGTCCTAGAGGGAGGAGCAGGTGGTGATGGTGTTGGAAGACTTGGAGAGGCAGTTGGATGATCCTAGACAGCAGCTGAGGAATCGAAGTGCCGTGTTCTGGGGGAGAATTTAAGTGTGTGAGTCCAGAATGGAGAAAGTGGGCTGGTTGCACTGCCGGGTGAATCCCTGGCTTTGGACATTATCTGATCACTGGTGTGGATGCAGAGATTCACGCTTAGGAGACTAACAGCCTGTAGGTGACAGCCAATACAAGTGAGAGAATTTGGAAGCCTTGAACTATTGCTTACTAGTAGGAAGTAAATAGAGAAATGGCTTTTGTGACATTAAATAATTAGGTAAAATTATAAACAATTACTGTTGTATAATTATGTTCTTTTTAATATAAGCTTGATTTATTTTAAGTGGAAAGGCAGATATACAGAGAGAAGAGACAGAGATGAAGATCTTCCGTGTGATGATTCACTCCCCAAGTGGCTGCAATGGCTGGAGCCCAAGCCAGGAGCCTCTTCAGGGTCTCCCACGCAGGCGCAGGATCCCAAGGCTTTGGGCCATCCTCGACTACTTTCCCAGGACACAGGCAGGGAGCTGGATGGAAAGCGGGGCTGCAGGGATTAGAACTGGCGTCCATATGGGATCCTGGTGTGCTCAAGGCAAGGACCTTAACCACTGCGCTTTTGCGGAGGGTCCAACTAGGTTCTTTTAATGACCATTACTTTTATCATTTTGAAATTTAGTCAGTATATGGATTTGAGGACTTTCCTGGTGTTTAGCAGCCACTCGACCGCTAAAACAGAGTATTACTCACACCAGTGATAGTCACAGCAAGTTGTAATTACAATGAGAGGCAGGGTGACCAACTGACCAGGACTGACACCCCTTACCCGAACAGCACATTTACAGAGTTTTTATAGGGGCAGTTCACATGGCTTGCATAGTGTAGCAGGAGAGGAGGGAGGCATTGTGCGGTTCCCTGCCTATCTCAGCTGGGCATCCTGTGCCCGACTCCCCTCCAGTCCGGCAGTCCAGATAACCAGACTCAGGCCTTGGCAACATCCATGAGATAACCGGGCTTGGACCTGAATCCCTGGAACTGGGAACCATTTCGTGTTGAAGGTTACGTAGGAGGCTCAGCCTGCGAGCCTACTAAGTCTCATACAGTTTCATAGCCAAGCAAGCAAAGCAGGAGTTACAGAAGTGAGAAGTATTGCAGTTAGCAATGAGCCATGTTTACTCCATTTTGATTTCAATTCTACACTGGTAACAAACAGGGAAATAGAGAATAACAGCAAATGCTGAGTGACAAGATCTGAATGAGCCCTCTAACAGGCTCTGTCACTAATTAGCTGTGGAACCTTGGGTGTATTACACTCCCTCCGGGACTTGCATGTCTATCTGTACAAGGAACAGACGAGCTGCAGACACTAGATTGATCTATTCTTTTGAAGAGATTTTTACAAGTCTTATTACACTAGAGTTATTTTTTAAGGGATTAAGGGATTATATTGCCTTTAAAAATACTTATTTATTTTTATTGGAAAGTCATATACAGAGAGGAGGAGAGACAGAGAGTAAGATCTTCTGTTCGATGGTTCATTCGCCAAGCGGCTGCTGGAGTTGATGCAATCCAAAGCCAGAAGCCAGGAGATTCTTCTGGGTCTCCCATGCAGGTGCAGGATCCCAAGGCTTTGGGGCTGTCCTTGATCGTTTTTGCTAGACCACAAGCAGGGAACCGGATGGGAAGAAGGGCCACTGGCATTAGAACCGGCAGCACCCATATTCTAGATTTATTTTTTATTATTTTTTCATTGGAAAGTGATACTATGCCGATCCGAAGCCAGGAGCCTCTTCCGGGTCTCCCACGCGGGTGCAGGTTCCCAACTGCTTTCCCAGGCCACAGGCAGGGAGCTGGAAGGGAATCGGGGCTACCGGGATTAGAACCGGCGCCCATATGGGATCCTGGGTGTGCAAGGCGAGGACCAGGCCGCACCAGGGCCGCACCAGGCGCCGCACCAGGCCCGATTTACTATACATTTTAAGAAGGATCCTGTGGTGACCGGGAAGTTGAGACAAGTGCAGGAAACCCACTCAGCTTATGCTTCCACACGTACCACCTGTAGGGCAAGCCTCTAGTGACCTAAAATAAAACACCCCTCCCAGAGGCCGTATTTAGCTCATCTCTCCTTCCTTAATCTGACAGCTGTCGACATAAGACACCCCGGTTTAAATATTTGCATACATTTGAGAAGTCAGATGCTGCTCGACTCTCAGAGACAGTCCACCTTGAAAACAGATGGATTATTCAGATGGAATATCACTATAGAAATGGCAGATTTAAGTAATATTGTAGAAGTTGACATTATTGTGTTCCAGGTTAAGCCAGCTCTCTGCTGTTGTTCCTGGGAAAGCAGTGGAAGGTGGCTCAAGGGACTGGCACCTGCACTCATGTGGGAGACCCAGTGAAGCTCCTTGTTATTGGATTCAGATTGGCCCAGATCCGACTATTGCAGCCAATTGAGTGAACTAACAAATGGGAGATCTTAACAAATGATCTTTCTTGGAGAATATTCTGCGTGTACTTGTGAAGAATTTTGTTTGTATTAGAATGTCTTGTGCATTTGGTCTGTAATGTTATTTTCTTAAAGATTGGTTTTATTTGAAAGGTGGAGTTACACAAAGAAAGGGAGAGATCTCCCATTTGTTAGTTCACTCCTCAATTGGCTGCAGGATCTTTTTCCAGGTCTCCCACCTGGGTGGTCAGGGACCATTTTCTGTCGCTTTTCACAGGCCATCAGCAAGGAGCTGGCTGAAAGTAGAGCACCGTGGACATGAACCCGAGCCTGTATGGAATGCCTGGTGCAGACAGCAGCTTTACTTGCCACATCACCTCATCTGCAGCTGTTTGCACTACCCGAAAGCTTCTCCCGCTGGCACATCACCCTGGGAAGCCAGGAGCTAGAGAGCAGAGGGGGGAAAAACCAAGAACTGGAAAGAAAACACGCAACCACCGCCGAGTGTGTGGAACACCAACTTCGCTCTTCGGAAATCCAAACTCTTACTCCTCAATCACCCCAGGGGCCTGTCTGTACCTGTGAGCAGCTCTCGGGATGCAGTATCTTCTCGGGATGCATTGCCTTCTTGGACTTGGAACAAACGATTCACTGTTGAGCGCGCAGCAGGCTCGGCTCCCCTTCGATCTCCAGGCAGGCGCGGGCCTTAGCATACGTCTGGGTTTCATTCATGAGAATGGGAGTCATCGTGGCAGAACTGGACGCAGAGCTGAGAGGGTCGCCCAAGGTTGGGGGCTTGGGGGAAGGCGGGGAGATGTCTGTCTTGTTCACCCCGTGGTGATTTCCATTTACTGTCCGAATGTCGCCGTTCTAACCGCAAACAACACTAGCAGGTGACTGCGGAGAGACGATCCATCGTTTGCCGGTACCGGCTTGGGAGCCGCTCTGGCACCGCCAGGGTAAAATCCGGAGCCAATTCTGATGGCAAGGGCAGGGGTTTGCAGAATAAAAATAGCAATTCACATTCCACGTTACCCTGTCACTGTGTGATGCTAGAGAAAGCGGCTTAGCTTTTGTGAGTATGAAGCATACAATAATGATAATGGCGAGAACAATTTTATTGGTATAATGCAGCATGATGTACAAATGGTCCAAAATGCCCTGACTCTCAACACCTGTTATACATTTTCGCCACCCTCCAGCAGCAGGACCACGTGGCCTAATGGATAAGGCGTCTGACTTCGGATCAGAAGATTGAGGGTTCGAATCCCTTCGTGGTTGTGGCTTGCTTTTCCCCATTCCATTTTCGAAGTGTCACCATACCTCGCAAAACGCACCATAATCCTTTCGCATTCCACTCTCCAATTTAGGATAGTACACAAAGCAAGCGCCCAGGTGTATTCGGTGTCGGAACCTGAGGCATGTTCCTTGTCCTAGTGGATTCCCTGCCAGGAGAAGGTGGGTTCAGTCAGCTGGCAGACACCTTTGTTAGGGAAGCCCTGTTTGCCCCATCTGGCTGGGCGGTCACCCTCCCGTCCCCATTAACCCAGAGGAGCCACGCCGTTAAATATCTAATCCACAAACACAACCAGAAAGCGGCTATGTCCTGAAATTCTTGTCTTTTTGAAGTTAGAAACAGAGGTTGAGAAACACCAGGTTTTAAAACCCACTGCTGACTGGAATGGATGCCGGTGACCGGATGCCTGGCCGGACCGGCTTCCCAGCCCTCTCCACTTACCGGGCCAACTTAGGAACCCAGCCACTTCCTTGTCACCACTGTCTCCCACCGTCTGCATTGCCAGGAAGCTGCAGCCAAGAGCCTGAGCTGGTCAGGAAACTCGGACACTCACTCAGATACGGTTTTGTTGCTTTTGGATCCCAAGTCACGGTTAAACAATGTTTCTCCATCCCCAGATGTTGCACTTTCTGCTAATTCATGCATGTGTGCATCATTTCAGTCGGATCTCAGATGCATTGGCGTGTTCTTTCCTGAGCTAGTCTGCAAGGGAGCTTTTATCACAGGCAGCAATCCTGGTTTTCTCTTCACACTTCTACCACGAAGTAGCTCAGACTACTTTGAAATCTTTCTATGGCTCTGGAAGCTGCGAAGTTCAAGATTCAGACATTTGCAGTCTCAGTCCGCACATGTCAGAAGG
The DNA here is from genome assembly GCF_017591425.1 of Ochotona curzoniae. Lineage (NCBI taxonomy): Eukaryota > Metazoa > Chordata > Mammalia > Lagomorpha > Ochotonidae > Ochotona > Ochotona curzoniae. The sequence goes on from NW_024466930.1 coordinate 783,127, forward strand.
GCAGAGGGACAAAGGTGTGAAGGGCTCTTTGGCACATTTTTGAACAACATCACTTAATTATGTGCTGAAGACCTCTTACTGCCACTACAGCAACAATTAAATTCCAACACACGGATTTTGCCCAGCACCTTCAGTCACACAGGCTCATATACCAGGGACCAGACTGATCGGATTGCCTTGAAAAGCTGTTGCTTTCTTTGCTCTGTGCTGTAGATTTACCACGTCAACATTGCCACACTGAGGATATTAGCCCTTGAGAGACTTGTTTAAAACATACCCAAAACGTAGCTTTTTCACTTTTTTTTTAAACAGGTTTATTTACGTTTAAGGTAGAGCGACAGAAAGAAAGTGAAACAAGGAGAGAGAGAGTACATCTTCCACTTGTACACCAATTTCTCCCACAATAGCCAGGGTGGGGCCAGGCCACCACTAGGAGCCAGGAATTCCATCCAGGCCCCCACATGCTGACAAGGACCTAAAGGCTTGAGCCATCATCAGCTCTCTCTTAGGCTATATGTTTCATCAGGAAAGGATTGGAGATAGAGGTGGAACTTGATTTTAGATTTGCAAAAATGGGATGTGTTAGATGATGACCACTGACCGTCCGGCTGCTGGTGGAATAATATCAGCAAGTTGTCCATAGCTGTAATTCTGGAAGCTTTATTGGAAAAGCTGCTGCTGGGACCCCCTTCACACAGAGCAGAAGGGAGATGGAGGCGAAAAGGACGGCTGAGATATGTATTGAGGACTTTTATACTCCTCTGGACACTTGGGCTGGCAAAGGGGCTATCTATGCCCTATTTTGGTAAGGAATATAGGTACAGGTGGAATCCCACCAGGCCGGTGACGTAACTGGCTCCCGTGGCCCCTCCTGTTCCGGGCTGAAGCCTGGGAGATATGCCTAGAGCAGACCCAGCCCCTCGCCTCCAGTGTCTTAGGTAGCCGTCAAGATGCGGCATTCTAAGAGCAGGAAAAATCCACTGTACCTACCACTACTACTTACCTCACGTACTTTATTATTTTTTTTTTAATTTTCTACAATCAATTCATTCTCAACATGACTTTTCAGAAACATAAACAACTCTCAATGTGGTCAAATCCTTTAAAGAAACTATCCATTCTGATATTTTTCTTAGTGGTGACTTCTATAGAGTTCTTATTATCTTTCTTTAAACTGATTGCTGTTTAGGAACTACACAGGTTCTCTAAGAATGCCATGCATGTGTCTATATGGAGCTTTTATTTCTTCATCATGGACAGTCATCTTTGTCTTCTTCCTGGTCTGGGTCTCCATAGGTTTCCCCCTCCCTTTTGTGGGGGGGCTTGTGACATTTTGACGGAGAACAACTTCTGGGGGTCTTCTGGTGGTTGCTTCTCTCTCTAAGTGGCTTTGGAGCACACCCATTCTGACAGTTTGGTTAAGTACAGAACACTTTTTTTTTTAAAGATTTATTTATCTTTATTAAAAAGGCAGATATACAGAGAGGAGGAGAGACAGAGAGGAAGATCTTCTGTCCGATGATTCACTCCCCAAGGGACCGTAATGACCGGTACTGCGCTGATCCGAAGCCGGGATCCACATGGGGTACAGGGTCCCAAAGCACTGAGCCGTCCTCGACTGCTTTCCCAGGCCACAAGCAGGGAGCTGGATGGGAAGCGGGACTGCCGGGGTTAGAACCGGAGCCCATATGGGATCCCGGCACGTTCAAGGTGAGGACTTTAGCCGCTAGGCCACACTGCCGGGCCCCAAAACACTTCTTAATGTAATAAATTTATCTTATTTTTGATCATACATATTTAAGAAGGATGCATGCCCTTGCTGACTACCGACTACAATGAGGAGGGTTGGGGAATGGGGGAAAATGGATAAGACAACTGCCTCCAATCTCCTTTTCCTTCCTGTATCTTGAGAAAATGGGGAGATAAGGGGAGAGGGCTGCTTCCAGCGGCCCAATCACATCAGTTACCAAGGAAGGGGAACAAGGGGAACAACCACCTAATAGGACATTTGTTTTCTCTCTCTCATAATTTTTGACATGTTTTTATTTTTGGTTTTAATGGGTTCTTCTATGAAATGCAATGTTTTTGGATAAAGTCTATTTGCTGATTGTTCAGACTTGTAGAGCACAGAGCAAAAACGAATCTGACCTAGTCCTGGTATCTTAGTGAGTAGGTGCTCAGTAGGATGGTCCTCAGGAGTATTAGGTAAAAGGTGATACACTGAACTTTTAGACACTGCAATTGCAAGTAAGCTACCCATAACATTGTCTATAACGGACACTATGTAGAAAAATAATAGGTAAACTGTCAGCAATCACTCAGGTGCCTAAGATCTGTAAACTACTTAAAATTTTGTGTGTGTGTACTTCTCAGCATAGATACTTATTTGCCTCTCTCTATCATAAATGACAAAGAAGATTAATTTACTTGCCCAAAAGATAACTAGCATCTGGAAGATGCTACTGGAAAGGACGATGGACCTGCTCGTCTAAGTTACTTGCAAAATGAGGCAAGGAACAAGACCCTGGCTCCTCACTCATGCACGTATTTAGCCTAGATATGAGAAAACTTTGAATCTTTCACAGCATGAACTCTGAGCTTGGTTCAAGGACTCAAGAAATCAGAAAGTCACTCAAGGGTTAGAATAAACAGCCCAGGGTTTGTTGCCCCACTCCCCCAGGAGTTCCAGACTGAACAGGAGCAAAGAGGAGTTCTTGCTTGGAACAATGAGAAAACCTAGAAAAGTAACCAACCACGAGGTTATCTCAGACTTTTTCCATTTTGCTTAGAACTGTGCTAAGTGCTTACATCCACATTAGTATCTATGTAATGAGCCTCACTGGAATTTAGTTGCTAATGACAACTGTTTCTTCTGTTTATACTGCAGGTTAACAATTTGAGCAATGCAGAATTAAGGGCATTATTTCCCTAGTTTTGCTAGAAGCACTCATGTGGTTATAGGTTGACAAGGATCGAATGGTCCATGATGGTCTCATTCACAGGTGAGCCTGAGTGACTGTGATGGTGGGGAAGGCTGGACTTGCTCCATGTGGCCTTCCCCATTTGGAGACTAGGTGGGGATTCTGCATGTGGTGGTCTCAAGATTCCAAGGTGACAGGGGGTAGTGGTTGAAGGGCTTCTTGAGGCTCTCATTTCTGAACTTCTGACCATAGTATTCTAATGGTCAAGCAAAACATAGGTTACACCAATGCCACACAACAGGGAAGGTAAACAGACTTCACTCCTTCATGGATGCTTTTGCCAACGCACTTAGAGAAGTGTCATGCCATCAGGAAGGGCAGGAATTTGTGACCCTCACTCAGCTGATGATTTATTATCAAACAGCACTATGAATAGCCCCTCTTGAAATGTCCAGTGTATATCTTGGTAAGTAAATTGTCTACTTTCATTTCTTTACCAAGTATAATCTTGAGATCGTCTGCAAGTCCTGGTTTGGAAGCTGTAGTTACACAATGGGCAGCTCGGAATAGGAGCATCTGAAGGTAGCAGGGACTGGAAAACAACACAAGACTTTGGCCCTGGGCAGTGATGAATCCTTGGTAAAGAGGAAGGGAGTTCTGTGAGTGCCTCCCTGGTGTCTCAGATCATGTTTGAAAACCAGAGGGTAATATCTAGTGGTTTATCCTAAAGCTTACTGGTCAATGCCGAGGCTATAATTGCCAGTGTGCTGTCTGAGATTCAACACCTGTTTGCCTGTCACAACTACAAGCATTACAGATTTAGCAAGGCTGATAAGGGTGCCCAGAGGTAGATACAGAGGAGTAAAGACATTTAGGTAAGGAAAGTGGGTTGAAGCACAAACCACATTTCACAGTCAACAACACGGCCAGGATGATACGGCCAGGATGATTATTTTTTATTGGAAAAGCAGATATACAGAGAGGAGAGTGAGAGAGAGGAAGATCCTCCGTCTGATGATTCACTCCCCAAGTGAGTGCAACGGCCGATGCTATGCTGATCCGAAGCCAGGAGCCTCTTCTGGGTCTCCCACACGGGTGCAGGGTCCCAAAGCTTTGGGCCCTCCTCGACTGCTTTCCCGGGCCACAGGCAGGGAGCTGGATGGGAAGCGGGCCGCCGGGATTAGAACCGGCGCCCATATGGGATCCCGGGCGTGCAAGGCGAGGACCTTAACCACTGCGCCACCGCGCCAGGCCCAGGATGATGATTATTATTATTATTATTTTTTAATTCAGATGTACCTGACTACTGGGCCTGAGATCAGATTGGTCAGTTTGTAGTTGAGATAAACATCATGATTATTTGCTATAGCAACTGTCCAGTACCTTTGAGGAATTGGAGGAAGGTAGGCAGCAAAAAACGAGCAGAAGAGGGTAGTTAAGCACGGGTTTCTTCAAGGAATATACAGGGGTTCGTTTAACAATGATTTCTTCAAGGAAATGATGATGAATGGCAAGCAGGATCTGGACATCCAAGTTTGTAGGAGAAAGGTTAGTAAAACTGCTCCAGGTGAGGATCGAACTCACAACCTCGGCATTGCTCACAGCCATACTGTCTTATAAGTACCGCGCGCTAACCGATTGCGCCACTGGAGCCACAGGAAGTGGAAGTTGGAGGTCGTGTAAATCAATACTTTGCAATTAACAGTAACTTTTATCATAATCCCTCTGACCTACACCTTCCGATGAAAAGCCACAATGAAAGGAACCCCGGATCTTCCTCCCACAACTCAGACGGACGCCAGGGCCTGACGGCTGCAGTGGCGTCTTGCTTTTCCTCTCCTGTTTTTCCCACGCTCTCTTGGACATCGTTTCGTTGAAACGGAGGCATATTGACTGCACAGCTGCAGAGAACCGAGATGGCTGCGCACCAGATTCAGACTGATTTGGAGCGAGTCTTCCGCCTGCACGGAACCGCTGGCGGCTCCCAAGGCTTTGCATTCCCTCGGAGCCCCACCGACCCTTCTGCTCTAAATCCACCTTCCCACCCAGTCACTGGCTAGTTTGGGGGTGTGGGGAGGTTACCATGCTATCATGAAAAATTCGCAGAAGTTGTATTTTCTTCCGTTTTAAACGTGTACCTGGAACCAAGCTATGCAAAAGTAGTAACACAATGAAGTAGTTATTTTGCTACAGACTCTGTTCACTTCTATTTTAGGGCATTTTTTTTCCCTTATAATGTTTACAAAAAAGATGAAAGGTCATGAACAGGTTTGTATTACGGTTACTCAACAATGTGATCAAAATGACCCTTTCACCTACGTGTTCTTCTTTATTTTTGCAAGTCAGATGAAATAAAAAATGTTCCCCAATGAACTTGACAGGGCAGAGTTGTCTGTGCAGTCATCAAATCAGTAGGATGTGCTAACCCTGCACAAGGAGGGAAGGAACATATCTAAAAACTTCAAGAGGCCTGAGCAATCTGGGGATTCGGGTATTCTAAAGCATCAGATCCAAAGTCTCCAGCCAGTGGGACAAGGTCCTATTTCTTACCAATCAAGGCAAGAAGCTGGCACAGAATACATTCCATGTGGGGAATTTAACTGTCTTTGGAGCTCCACTCTTTTGATGATCAAGCGAGATCTTAGTTTTTCTGTCCTGGAGTTACAGGACAGGAAGGCTTCTTTCTCTAAAGCACCAGGTCCCTCCAGGAGGGAGCATCCAAGTCTGTTATCTATGATTGTCACCCCCAAGGATGTTTCTCAAACTTACAATGTATCATATGTGCTAGTGGGCATCTTTCCATTCATGTGCCACGCTGGTTTGGGTTTGATGTAAGTTTCAACCATCCCTGCAACTTTGTTCCAATGGCTGCTTGTGCTGTATCCATCATCTGATTTTTATCAGTTTCAAAAATGTCAGCCTAGCATCATCTTTTTCAGATCATTGTTTGGTACCCAAAATTGCAGATTGAATTCCCTGGCATTCAAACTCCAACTTGGAGATTTGCATTAGGAGTTTATTGTAACATCATCTGAGAATTAATACTTAGATGGAAGGAGGACAGGAGAAAAGCAAGATTTGCCAGAGGGAAAAACTGGGCTGCAGTGCAAGATCCCAGACACTCCAGCCTACCCTTTGGGAGAGCTCACTGCAGCTACCTAGGAAGGTCCTAACCTGAATAGTGAGGCCTTGACCCTGCCGCCCCCGCTGGATTTCATGTAGGCTGCCCCAGAAAAGGGACAAGCTTGGCCTGAGGTTATTTCCCAAAGAGAACTGACAACCAGGGGCCTTCCAGTGACAACCTCCTAAATATATTTGGGGAAATAAGCTCTTTTGTCTCTAAGGGGGAGGATGGAGTAAGAAGGAGGAGGAAGATAGAAGAATGCAAGAACAAGACATAGCTCTTAGATGCTGCAGAACATCTTTGATTGGAGACAGTAACAGGGCTGGTGGTAAGTCTGAGAAATCTAGGGTTGAGATGGGGAAATTCTACCCTATGAATGATCAAGAACCTTCCTGCCATGTTCCTTAACTGAACTGTACCAAAAGTCAGACAGTAAGAACTGACTTGATGGCTCAAAAGAGGAGGAAATTGCCAGTACATTTCATCCAACGGCACCCACAGTGGTAGAAAGCAGAAAATGTAACTATAGCCCCATCACTATTTCTATATTTTTGATGTGGAAAGAAGAAAAGGAGTTAGCAGAATGTACGGGGGGCGGGGGTGGACTCTCTTAGGGCTATGACAGTGGGCGGGGCCATCCTAGTGGAAGGATGGTGAGTGTGAATGACTCGATCCAAAGGAGGTCTGAGAAAGTCAGTTCTTTTATTCTTTACCCAGATATCTTGCTGGGAGCAAAAGCAGCAACCTTCTGAACAGAGATACTTGCTGGAGAGCGGAAACTTCCGCAAGAAAGAGATTCCTCACTCAAGTGAAGGCCATTTAGGGAAACAATGTGACGAGAAGTGGATTTTTTTTTTTTAACCCATAAAGGGGGTTAGGGTCTTCCAGTGCTCAGCTGCCTCCAGCTCCACCGTCCCCTGTAGGCTTGGATTGCTTGCTCTGGTACGCCAGGATGTCTGACTTGACCGTGCTGACTTCAGCCAGGTGGAACCAGCGCATAACAGGGACTCCGTCAGGCCCCACCAGGAACTTTTCAAAGTTCCATCTGATGTCGTGGACTTTTATGGGTTCCCAGGAGATATGTTTTAATAAGCCTAGTGTCCCAGAAGGATGAGGACAGGAGTGCTGAAACAGGGAGATGGCAAAGGCAAGCGACAGCGTCATGGGTGATCGGATGTTTTCATTCACTAGTCATCTAGTTCCTCCCTCCGTCACGTACACACTGTAATCTGCTATTCCAGGGAACCCCTTCAACCATCATGCCGACTACCGAGACTGCCACAGATTTCATAGCAAAAGTCTGTTCATCACAAAATCGCGAACACCACGACCAAGCTATGTCACCTCAGTATTTTAATTTTCCTTTCTACAAGGTAAATGACAGATTAGAATGTGATTTCCTAAGTTCTAGGGCTCCATGGGCCAGTTAATTTGGTTAAACATATTTTGGATACAAGATTGACCTACTAAAATTTTCTATCAAATCAGAAAAACTTAAAACAGCATAATTTGATCAATTTAAAAATAGCCTTATAGGAATAAATTACATGTGGATCATAAACTTAGAATAAAGCCTATGCTTTAAGCTGTAAGTCAGAAAAGTTTTGTTTATAATACCTTCCTTATACTGACCTATGCTCTTCAGCTCACTGGAGACATACACAGGCTAATTCCAATAAAACGTGCAGCAGTTAAGAATAATTGCCTCTAGTGATCCCTTAGGTCCTTTTAGTTCTAGCATTCTCTATAGCTAAAAGTTAGTGCTTAATAAAAGGTACAGTATTGCATTATATCTATTTATTTCTATGTTTCTATTGTCCATATAAACTCATTAAGGGTGGCAGCAGGACCTTATTCAGTGAATATTCTTATTTAGCCTGCCTTATAGATACCAGGTTCTTGGTAGGTACTTAATAATGGTACCTTGAGTGAATGAATGCCCATGACAAAGAGAGGGTGGTTATAATAAAGCCGCCACTCACCAGAACTATCTTCACTATTCAGAGTCCAATCTCAGTAGTTATTAAGAAATGAAGATCACTTTCCTGTGGCAATCTAGCAATTTCCTCCAAAAAGATCAAGTTCACTTCTAGGCACCAGATGTAGTGTTCTTTTCCACCAAACAAACTCTAGACTTGGAATATTAGGCAAAAGGAAGAGCCTTGGGAACAGTCACTCACTCACCTTCAGGAAGGTGAAGATGCTCTGTTCATTTCTCCCATTCACATCCCCTTTCTCAAATAGCTGGAAATTTGGAACAAATCCTCTGCCTGGACGGACGTACCTGCAATGAGTCATAGTGTGCCCAGGAAGTGCCAGGATGTGAGCAAGTTATTTTGGGACATCAAGTTTTGAAAGATCAGGACAGGCCAGGGACTGAGAGAAAGTGACTGGGAAGAGAAAGAAAACTTTTCCCCCGAAACTTTGGGCTTTCGTTTCCATTGTTCTTCTGTTCTCTTCAGTTTGTCATCATTTCCTCACTCCTGTCCTCCACAGTCCATCTGGTCACATCCGGGGATGGAGATGGAGTTCTGGACATTGTCAGATTCTCAACAAGGTGTTAAAATCAATTTTCAGATGTCCCTGAATCTAGCAGTCTGCTATCCTTCCACCCCACTCCAACAATTCCTGACATGGAGGGACCTGGGGACACCAACTATGGTAAAATCTCCTAGTGGATTTCTTACTTACTTGAGCGCAGGAAGAATCTCTGAGTTCTGTCCTGGTTCTTGCTTTCCAAACTGGTTGCATGGAAAGCCCAATACAACTAGGCCGAAAGGTTTCAGTTCATCCTGAAGTGCATTCAGTTCTACGGTTAGAGAAGGGCCGACAGGTGGCTTACCTAGAGAGCCTGCCTTGTGTAGACAGATTTCAGGTTACTGGCTTTACAAAGCAAGAAGCATCTCTTGATCAGAGGGACTGCTGATGACACAGTGAAGCTAGACTCAGCCTTCAGATACACACTCAGAACTCTATATTCCAAGATGGTGCAGGCCAAACCTGTACCACATCTGAATCCCCCAGAGACCTCCTTAAAAAAAAAAAAAAAAAAAAAAAAAAGGTGGTCCAGGTTCCATCTCACAGAAGTTTTTTAATTTCTCCATGGTGGGGTCCAGTCATCTTTCTTAGCCAAAATTCTGGGGCCCGGCGCGGTGGCGCAAGTGGTTAAAGGTCCTCGCCTTGCACGCCCGGGATCCCATATGGGCGCCGGTTCTAATCCCGGCAGCCCCGCTTCCCTTCCAGCTCCCTGCCTGTGGCCCGGGAAGGCAGTCGAGGACGGCCCAAAGCTTTGGGACCCTGCACCCGCGTGGAAGACCCGGAAGAGGATCCTGGCTTCGGATCAGCATAGCATTGGCCGTTGCACTCACTTGGGGAGTGAATCATCGGACGGAAGATCTTCCTCTCTGTCTCTCCTCTCTGTATATCCGCCTTTCCAATAGAAAAAAAAAAAAAATAAATCTTTAAAAAAAATATTCTGATGATTTTTTTTTAACAACAAAGGTTAGAACAGTGCTGCTTTTCAGCTTGTTCATTGGAGATGAGTCTTTCAAAGGGACCCCAAGAACTGAACTTCTCTGCACTGGCTGGTTCACCCAGAGTAGCGTTGAAGTAAACCTGACAGCGGTGAAGAGAACCAGAGAAATGTCGAATGGAGCCGCCTGATGTCGTTCAGCAATCCTGGGGATGCATTCTGCCTGAACTATTCCACATGTTCTGCCGCAACAGCGGCTTCTGTTTTCTTCCTCCGCAGCCAGGGTGTTTGCTAACGTGACTGTTCAGACCTTCGTCTTCATGTTTTAGCTCATCCTTTCTGGGATAGATGCCCTGCGCCACATCCTAGCCTGTGCCAGTCAGACTCCGCTCAGCCGCTTGGTATCTCCTCCTCTTCTTTACAAAATGCAAGATTCTTGGCTGTTGCCGCATGATGCTTCAGAACCTCTTCCCAAGGTTTCCCCTCTTGTTTATCATAATTGCAAATAAACACAAGAAATGGGGAAGCCAGTCTTGGAGCCCTTGAGCAACCACTTCAGTTTTTTTTTCATCTGTCATGTACAGAATAGAAACTGGATAACTTGATTCTTAAGATTGTACTAATTAATACAATGGATTATGATTCAGTAAATATTATTCTGCCTTTAAAAGTAAAATGAGGGTCTGGCGTGGTAGCCTAACACCTAAAGTCCTTACCTTGCATGCACTGGGATCCCACATGGCAGCCCTGTTTCCCATCCAGGTCCCTGCTTGTGGTCTTGGAGGACAGTTAAAGATGGCCCAAAGCCTTGGGACCCTGCACCCATGTGGGAAACCCGAAAAGAAGTTCCTGGCTCCTGGCTTTGGATTGGCACAGCTCTGGCTATTGAAGCCACTTGGAGAGTGAATCAACATATGGAACTTTTTTTTTTTTAAGTCAAATGAACATGAAAGTATTTTATTCCTTTTAAAGACACAAAGTGGTGGGCCTAGTGCCGTAGCCTAGCGGCTAAAGTCCTTGCCCTAAACGCGCCAGGATCCCAGATGGGCGCCAGTTCTAACCCCGGCAGCTCCACTTCCCATCCAGCTCCCTGCTTGTGGCCTGGGAAAGCAGTCAAGGATGGTCCAAAGCTTTGAGACCCTGCACCCACGTGGGAGACCCAGAAGAGCTCCTGGCTTCAGATTGGCGCAGCACTGGCCAAATCATCGGATGGAAGATCTTCCTCTTTGTCTCTCCTCTTCTCTGTATATCTGACTTTGTAATAAAAATGAAAAAATCTTTGAAAAAAAAAAGGCACAAAGCAGAAAATAAGTTTCATACCAGGTGATTAACTGAGGAAAGGACAAGCAGCAGAACATGGAAACCACCCACAAATTTTATAAACATGATAGCGTGGGTCATCTGAAGGAAGAGGAAATAAGTAAAAATAATTTTTCCTTCCGACACTTATTTATCTTGAGGGCTTTTTTTTTTTTTTAAGATTTATTTTGTTTCTATTGGAAAGGCAGATTTATAGAGAAGAGAAACAGAAAAAGATCTTCCATCCATTGGTTCACTCCCAGGTTCCAAGGCCTGGGCCGTTCTCGCCTGCTTTCTCAGGCCACAAGCAGGAACTGGATGGAAGTGGAGCATCAGGGACATGAATTGGTGCCCATACAGGATGTCAGTGCATGCAAGGCGAGGATTTAACTTATTTTAGATTTTGAGCCTTATTCATAGCATTGTTTTTAAAACTAAAAGAGGGCATTAAAAAAAAAAGATTTACTTCTTTTTGTTGGAAAGACAGATACACAGAGATAAAGATCCTCCATCCTCTGGCTTACTCTGCAAGTGGCCACAATGGTTGGAGCTGAGCCAATCTGAAGCCAGGATCCTCCTCCAGGTCTCCCAAGCGGGTGCAGTCTCCCAAGCTCTGGGGCCGTCCTCCACTGCTTTGCCAGATCACAAGCAGCAATTTTGTGGATCAAGTGGAGCAGCCAGGATACGAACCAGCTCCCACATGGAATCCCAGACAAGCAAGATGAGGACAAGTCCATCACTCTAGGCCTCATTTTTAATTAGTTCAAATACATGAAGTACATTTGTCTTTTACACAACCCATCTTATTTGCTATTAATTGGCTTTTAAACAAATGGTCTAAATTTTGGAGAAATGAAATTTCTACTTGAACATCTGTAGGAGAAAACAACAGCTGTTAAAGAGCTGGACTTGAAGGGGAAGTATTGCCCCGTGGCCTCCATGACCTGCCCTTTCTACAGACAAATGCCGTCCCAGATGCGAGGTATCTTTTCTTCTTTGTTTATTAGTGTATATTATTCTAGCAAACTCTCAGATACATGGGTTCTGTCTTCTGTAGTTGCCAAGGAAACTTTTGGAATCTTCTGACAAGATTCTAATTCTTGGATGGTGGAACCTCAGAAAATGGAGTGGCAAGAATTTGAGATCAGCAATTTTGTCCCCACTAAATGGCCAGAAAATCAGTATTTCAGGGTTTGTGCGTCACCTGGTCTCCATCACTACTATTCACACAATGACTGGAATTTGCCTTGTAGTGTAACAGTAGCTGTTGATATATGTAATCTAATGGACCTGGCTTTCATAAAACTATATTCATAAAATTAGGCTGGCTGGATTTGCCAACTTCTGGCATGGTAAGGGGTGATTGGGAAGAGAATCAAAGACTGGGGTGAAGTCAATTGATTGTATTTATTTGGCTACCTGATTTGGAATAGAATCAACTGGTAATTTTTGTCCCGAAGACACAAGGCTTTGGAATCTTACCAGGATACTGGTCTGTCAGAGCGCAGTAGGTGGCCACGTTGATGAAGAGGACATACTTTCCTGCATACTGTCTGAACCGAATCTTTTCCTTTCCATCCAGAGTGAAGGCCTCGTAATCAAAGATGGTGCCTTCCACACCTTTGTCACAATCCATCTGGAAGATTTGTTTTTAATAATAATTATATTAGTAACAACTATAACATTTTGGTATTCTTTTAAAACATTCAGAGAATAATGTGAAGTGACGTCAAAAATTTCATCAAGAAATGGAGTTAAAAGGTAAGCTTATTTTGTTTTTTTGACATTTACTTATTTGAGAAACAGAATGATGGGAGTGGAACAGAGACACTTCTCTCTGCTGGCAACAGCCGTGGGTGGTCCAGCCAAATCCAGAAGCCTAGAGTTTTGAGTTTCGTTAGTGTCTCCCATGTGAGTGTCAGAAGCCTAAATACTTGGAGCATTCTCTACTGCTTTCCAAGGCACATTGGCAGGGAGTTGAATTTGGAAGAAGGGCAACCTAGAACCAGTTCCCCAAAATGGGATCCTGCCATTGCGGGCAGTAACTTAATCCACGGTGCCCTGGTGTGGATCCCAAGATCAGCTTGGTTTGATTCAAAAAAAAAACATTCAAAATCCAAACACAACTTTTTCCGAACAAATACTTTTAATATACCTTTTGAAGACCTTTGATATGGATGGATTTTTGAAATATTTTGTACCCAAACAAACATTATTTAATTCTGCTTCCAAAACTTTTTAAAGTAACCTGTTTTAACTGACACACACACAAACCAGACGAGAGTTATCTAGATATCAATCAATGACTAGACTAAAGATTGGGTCTTGTGAGTTAAAAATATAATTTTTTTTTAATAACAAGCAAATAAATAACAAAAAGTTGCTCTTTTTATTACAGGGATGTAGGCTTTGGTTCACCATCTATTTTTTTTTTTTTTTTTTTCATTCTCTGTAATTCTCTCTCTCTCTCTCTTTTTTTTTTTTTTAATTAATTACATTGTATTATGTGACACAGTTTCACAGGCTCTGGGATTCCCCCAACCCCTCCCCATACTTTCCCCCCATGGTGGATTCTTCCACCTTGTTGCAGTATTACAGATCAAGTTCAGTTGAGATTCTTTCATTGCAAGCATGTACCAAGCAAAGAGTCCAGCATCTAATTGTCCAGGTACATTCAACGGTTTCTTGGGGAGACTCTCTGGTCTGAAGGTAGAGCTGGCAGAATATCACACCATCTATCCTTTAACAGTTGGTTTAAAATGAAAAAGAACCCATGGTTGTCAGAGCACCCACTTGTCTAGGTAGGATTGAAGGAGCATTGTGGAAACCTTCCCTTGCCTTTTTCTTTTTCTTTTCTTTCTTGTGTGTGTGAACTGGAATTTAAATAGGGCTCTTAGTGCTAAGCTTTCATGATTTTTTTTTTTAGCTGCTTGCTTTAGACTTTCTGGAGTGATGTTGGTGTTGAAAATAAGTTATCAAAATATCAAATGCAATGCAAAAAAGGAAGGAAGGAAGGAAGGAAGGAAGGAAGGAAGGAAGGAAGGAAGGAAAGAAAGTGAAGTTTTACATCCAAACCTTTCAGTTAGATAAAGCAGAGAGGGACTGGCTAGAGAAAAGAAAGAAAGTCATTTTCTGATAAGGAAGATCCAAATTGAAGCTAAGATTAAACTACACATTTTGGAAGTGTAGTGGATTAGAAGGGATTTTGGTCAAATGCCGTCTGCCCCTGCTTAGCAAAGGAGGAATGTAAAACAACAAAACAACCCTGCCAACTACTGATACTGTCAGTAGCACCTACATTATAGCTACTCAGGCTTTCTAATCTCAGGAAGAAAGCAAATATGGATATTCTTCATGATTTGGATGTGTTGTCTGTCCTACTCCGCTCCATCAAATGTTTATGTACTGGGATGTCTTGGGAGGTGCTGTGGAGCTTTTAAAGGGTGGGACTTAAGTGAGAGAGTCTTCCATCAACTGAGGCTACATGGTCAGTGTTTAAGATATTTCTAAAGAACTCTGTTAGTTTCCATGAGCAGATTGTTGTAAAGGTGTGAGCCTCAGCTGGGAGGCGTTTTCTGGTTTCTTGTGTCAACCTGTGGTTTCTTCCTCCCACAAGGGCCCTGCATGAGACTTTGTGTCATGCTATTTGGAATTTTAGCTCCTAACAGTTACTGTAGTCTGATTCATATGTTTGATTATAGCAAGTAATGGTTGACTTACTACAAAGCTCTTGCAGCTTTTTCTAATGTGTTATGCTCACATATGCACAAGCAAAACTGGCCTATAGAAAGGGAACATTATATGACTGTGTCCAATCTTATCTCTATGATGCCTGGTTGTAAAACAAACATGTTTAAGTATTTGAATTTTGTTTTTGTAACTGCAACAAAAATTACATAGAGCATATAGGGGCTTAGTTCTAATACTGAGTGCTGTTGTAAATTTACTTGAACCTGTGTGAAATGTCTTGACCACTTTTATTCAGCTTTTATTAAGCAAATTCTACAGTTGGAGCATCCCCATGAAATTAGGCAGCACTAGGTAACATAAAACTCGTAGCATTTCTAGAAGTTTTCTGGAAGTTGTCTAATTAATTTCAGAGCTGGGGACTGGTGGGAGTTGGGAGAATGAGAGAGAGGGGAAATGGAGGGGGAATGGAGAGGAAAGGGATTTACCAGTGCTGTTTTGTAGAACACCTTATAATAAGCATCATGACAGTGTGCTCACCTACGCTTCGGGCAGATACCGTTCTCCACACAGTTATAATGAGAAATCAGAGACTAACCAAGGTGAAATGATTTTCCAAGACCAAAAGTGGCAACCTACTACGTGCATGAAAGCTGACTGCCCCCAACTTCATAATTCAGAATGTCTCTTTCATTGCCCTCATTTTTCCTGTGCACTATGTACCTGTTTTGTTTTGTTTTGTTTTGTTTCAGTAAGAGAATGAGACAGGAATTGGGAGTAGAACTAAGGCCAGAATTCGAGACACCTGACTTCAAACTCATTTGCTCTAGGCCTTTGGTTACTTTTTTCATGTGTGCTGTGTTTCTCTGACAGATCTCCGACCTCATCCAGAGAACTTGCACATGGTTTTTCTCCTCTCCCCGAGTGTTTTGCCAAGTGATAACTGAATTGGCTCATCCTCCCCACGCACAGGGATTCCTGTCTACACTGATCCTGACTGTTTCACACTTCAAATCCAGTTGTGATGCAAATACTGCTGTGAATGGAGCGACAGGCAGGGCCCCCACACGGAGAATGTGGATCAAAAGGAGCAGAAGCCATTTTTCCTTTAGCCATATTCAACTCAAGGAGCATCATTTACAAGAGTGAAGAAGATTCAAGAGAAAGCAAATAAAAGTTTAGGGGAACTATAAAGAGGGGGGAAAAACCAGTGAGAGTCTTGTAAGAAGGTCTGGAGGGAAGGACTTAGAAGGATGACAGAAGCCCTCTCCAGGGCTTACTCACCTTCATCGTCTCTGGCTTGGGGTTTGTCTGCACGAAGCCAACCAGGAGAAGAGAGACAAGACAAAAGGCTTGTAATTGTGCAGCCATGATTAGCACTTGTAGAACAATATTGTGCGAGGTCCTTGCACACCTCTGCAGACTTTTGATACTTGACCAGAAACTAACCTAAGCCCACACAGACCAATTGCAGAGTGGCAAACTCCCATCATCCAAGTGGGGCATGAGAATAATAGAATTTGAACCACATCCTCACTTAACTACACCCCCAGGAACACTCTGGGCTCACTAGAGCAGTGAGGACCTGGGATGCACATCCGTTCTGACAGAACTGTGAAAAATGACAGCAGCAAACCTCCTTTAGTTCTTACAGATGTTTGTCTTACCTGAGTGGACTGGAGTGTCTAGGTGCTGACTCAGGCTCCCAGACACTGAAGTCACAGCACAAGAGTAGGCACAGATTCATCCTAACATTATTTTTGAGATTAAAAAAAATTATAAGAGGATTGACCAACAAGCATGTGACCTAAAGTTGGTAAAAATTTATCTGAGTTGGGGAGATAGTCTCAATATATGTGAAGGCAATGCATTAATATATTCATTCTACAAATGCTTTCAAGTACATGTAAATAAATTAAAAAAACACAACAGTCCAGACCAAGAGAAAAATGAGCATTAGAGAAATAAGTGGTGGCATTTGTGGTAGGAGCAATGTTCTCTTCCAATAATCAAAGAACTACAAATAAAAATAGATGCATTCTGTGTTTATCAGGTTGGCATGGTGATAGTAAATTGGGTGCAGTATGGTGCTGGACATTCTTGTACACCAGGAGAGGGGATGGGCAGTATTAACACTGCTCACAGTCTAAACGACAGCCTGTCTTTCTGAATGCAATGATTTTTTTCAAGCAAATAATTTTCTCTGAACTTTTTGTTTTGAAATAGTCATACATTTTCAGAAATTTGCAGGTATATTTTGTCATCTCTGAGACTATCCAGGGCTGAAGAAGTGTCAGGGAAACGAGGTGAAAGTTCTTCTAAGAATAAAGGTGCCTTGCCTTGTAAGCAGCATACAAGCTTCATCCACTCAGTAATAGTTTCCAACAAGTCATTAATTAGTCTTGGTTAAAATTTTAGAATGGAGTGGGCACTGTGGTGCGGCAGGCTGAACTGCTGCCTTCCATTCTGCTATCCTATATGGGCACCAGATGGAGTCCTGGCTATTCTACTTCCAATCCAGCTTCCTGCTGGTGGACCAGGAAAGCAGATGGCCCAAGTGCCTGGGCCACTGCACCCATGAGGGAGGCCCGGGAGTAGCTCCTGGAGCTTGGCTTTTGGCTTCAGCCTGGCCCAGCTTGACTGTTGTAGTCATTTGGGGAGTGAATCTGCAGATGGACAATCTCTCCTTTTCTCTATAATTTTTTCAACTAAATAAGTATCTTTTGAAAAAGTTAGTGGGGGGTGAGGAATGCAAAGCTGGAGCCTTAGAATTTCTGCTTTATATGGATAACATATTTGTGTAAAATTTCCACACGCACACACACACACCCACCCTCTCCACTCCCTTCCCCCAGCTATCCCTACTAGGTGTGGTAGCCTAGTGGCTAAAATCTATGCCTTGCATGCACCGGGAACCCATATGGGCACCATTTCTAATCCTGGCAGATCCACTTCCCATCCAGCTCCCTGCTTGTGACCTGGGAAAGCAACAGAGGATGGCCCAAAGCCTTGGGGCCCTGTACCTTTATGGGAGATCTGGAATAAGTTCCTGGCTCCTGGTTTCTGGATTCTGATCAGCTTAGTTCTGGCCATTGTGGGCACTTGGAGAGTGAGCCAGCAGAGGGAAGATCTTTCAGTCTCTCCTGCTGTCTATATATCTGCCTTTTCAACAACAAAAAAATAAATATTTACAATTCATCTTCCCTGAGGCTGGTCAAGTCTTATTTTTTGGACCTTAGGTGCTAATGTCTGAGTAATCATGCACCTACATTCATAATCATTTGCCCTTGCAGGGCACCTCCCTTCTTTTATATTTAATCTCCATTGATTTCCAAACTGCCTTCCATCTTCCGCTTACCATACAGGTGTATTTAAATGGTTTAAAGTGCATTTTGTTTATATTCTTAACAAATTTGTACATTTCTCATCAAACTACCAGCTCCTAGAAGTTTAGCAAGTTAACTACTCACATGTTCCCCCTATTTGTACTTCAATTTCAAAGGGTTGGATTAATCTCTTAAATTTATGGTACTTTGTCATCATAAGGCTGTGCAAGGCTTCTCAATACATTATTAAGGGTTTTTTTTTTTTTTTTTTTTTTTTTTGTCTCCAATGCATCCTACTTTCCTACATCTCAAAGAAGTGGCAGGAAAGCTTACACAGATAAGAAAGTTGGCCTTATGTTGCAGCTAAGCATCTCACAGAAATAACATGTAGGAGGCTTGGGCAGCAAAATGATAACCACAAGAGCAAACACTGGTGTCACTACATTGAACCACAATGAATCAACAAAGAAAGGGATGCTGATAAGGACTTGGCTTAGTCAATAAGCTTGCTCTTGTTCTCGTGTATCCCTCTTTTCTTTTCCTCCCCCTCCCCCGGGAGGATTTGTGCAGCCAGCTCAGCTTTGCCAGTTCCTTTCCATCCAGCCCCCTCCGCCAGCTCTGCCTTTTCCAGATTCCCACACAAAGCTGCCTTCAACTCCTTCCACACTGGAGTCGGCTGGCTGATGGAAGCTGGGCATTCACCAGCACTCTTGGAAAATGCAAGTTGTGTGTTCTAGATTTCTGATCTCTTCTCAGAGGCCTCTAATCTGGGGAAAGAGCCCTGATCCAAGACAGCTGATCCAGCCACAAATCCCCTCAAAGCTCCTTTTGGCCTCTGGCTTTCCTGCTTCCCGCTCCTCCCCATGCAAGACTGGCTCTTCTACCTCCCCAGACTTCTCAGTTCCAAGAATCGCAGAGATGAAAATATCAAGCCTCAAAAGCAGTTCCTGACCCTTGCCCAAGCCATATGCCCTTGGGCAAGCTGTTCTGTTATTCGTAAAATTGGTAGAATGTCACAAACACCAACAGACTGATGGCTTTTTTTTTCCCCCAAAACAATTATTTATGTGAACTACCAGCATTAGACCTGACCCAAAGTCAACAATCCTTGTTAATCTAACAGATACAGAAACTGACACTCAAGTGGAGAAGCTAATTTAGTCAAAAAACACGTATTTGTGACAATAAACTTATGACTGCCGTTGCCCTGCTGCTATCAATTCTTAAATTTCCACGTTTATCTTTGCTTATCACACGAGCACTAACTTCTAAATTGCAAGAAAAACCTTCAATATAAACTCTAACTTGATGGTCACATAAAAGCCTATCTGTTCAGGTCTTTGTGTTTTAAGAACTCGTCTTGGGAGCTTAGGGTCAGAAAGAGGCTACAGAGAGGACACTGCATGTCACACCCCCCAAGCTGTAGCCCAGTTCTTGCCTCTCTTCAGGGTCATATGTCCAAAAAGGAGGAAATCATCTTCTTGCCTTCTCTCCTCTAGGCTCTCCCTCTTTGCTGCCTTTTTTTTTTTTTAACCACTGCTCTGTCGTCACTGAAAACCTGACATGCCTATCTGATGGTATCTGGCAGTTATCCTGGCAACTTCATTACAGTCTCAAATCCAGAATCTCCACATGGCATTCAAGGCTGTTCACCTCCTTGCTAGTCTTCTCTCCCAGCAGCTCCTCCCACGAATCTCTCAGATGAGCTGCAGCTCTTGCTTTCTTCCAAGTGCGACTGTTCAGGTTAGACTGTTTGATCTTGAAGTCAATTGTCACAAGAACTTCTTGTGATTGCTGGCTCACTGTAGATTGTATAGTATTATCAGAGAGAAATTTCAAGATGTCCTAAATTTAATTATGTGTCATCTATTCCTAATTGAGGTCTCTAGCATTTTCTATAACAAGTCTCTTTTCACATCAACAATTTCAGTTCGCCTTCACAACTGGCCAATTAAAAAAAGTAAAATGGGCACAAAAGTGAACATTATCAGCTCAAACTTACGATGGAAAAATTAGTTGAGGAAGGCAAAGTAAGGGCAGGCATTGTGACTCAGTCATGAAATCTCTGCTTAGAGCATTAGTTTGAGTCCAAGTTGCTTACTTGCTTGCTTTTTAAAGATTTTTTTTTACAAAGATTTATTTATTTTTATTGTAAAGTCATATATACAGAGAGGAAGATCATCTGTCCGGTGATTCACTCCCCAAGTGAGCACAACGGCCGGTGCTGTACCGATTTGAAGCCAGGAGCCAGGAGCTTCTTCCAGGTCTCCCACTTGGGTGTAGGGTCCCAAGGCTTTGGACGGTCCTTGGCAATTGAGCTGTTATTTGGGACCCCGAGTTTCTCTGCTTGCAGTCTGGCCCTGTGAATGTGCACTCTGGGAGGCAGCAGGTGACAGCTCAAGTAGTATTGGGGTCCCTGACATCCTCATGGGAGATCCAGACTGAGTTCTTCTCTCCTAGTATTAGTTTGACCCAACCCTGGTTTTTGCGAACATCGGGAAGTAAACTCACAGATGAAAGATCTCTCTTCATTTGTCTCTCCATGCTTTAAATACAAATTTAAATCAATAAAAAATGTTTTAAATAAAAGTGTGAATTAAATGTTAAGACATTTATGAAAATGTCATAACAATGTAGACTTAGACTATGAACTAGAGATTTTATTTTACATCCACTTACCTCTCAACCTTCTAAACTCAATTCTCCATATGTTTAGAAATGGAGGAAAGTTTCAGAGAGATTAATAGTTGCCTTTTTGAATTTAATTCTCAGAGGGTGGGGTGGGGAGGTGGTGAGAATGATGTGTTCTCTGCTAGGCTGTGCTCTTCTGTGCTGCGCCCACCTTACTGGGCTGCGGATGGTGTGGGAGCAAGAGCATCATGTCCACAGCCAACGGCCGGATTTTGAGCAACCCACACTGTAAAACACCAGATGTCCTCCTCCCCGGAAATCCTCTATTCGGTGACTCAGGCCCTTATTGATACAGGAAACAAAGATACTCCGAATCACTAACACACAGCAAAGGATCATCTGATGTAAACCTGAGCTGGCACGGGCGGAAGCAGAGTGGTGGCGCAGGTAGCCAGGGAAAACAACGCCACGCCTCTTTAGCAGGCCAAGTTCTTTCTGACAGTTTTCTGGTTATCATCTTAGTGTGTCACAATACGCAGGCTTATGGAATAAGCAGGGCAGAGACGATTACAGTTATTTACAAAGCAGGAAACTGAAACCCGGGGGGAGTTTTCTGGCTCCTGGTTAACTTCTCTGCGTAATAATTTTCCACTGTGTGGCTTGGCATCTCTCCTCTGTGCTACTCCTGAATTAACAAATTCTTCTCCTGGGGGGCAGATTTTGGAGCAAAATGTCTGACACACACAATCCCCCACAGGTGGACCTCATCATGTAAAAGCACTGTTGGCTTGGTTGAATAATGAACCTAAGGGGAAATAGTCATCCTGGGCAACCACTCCAAAATCAGGCTTTGATTCAGTGCTGCTGCGTTCCTGCTCTGATGCTTAGCCAGCACCGAGCAACTGCCAGTCATGTGGAGTGGGGCAGGGCAGTACCTCAGGCTCCAAAAAGGGAGTCTCCACAGTCACCTGCCAGAACAGGTGACGGGAGGGGAGGAGGGAGAGGAGAGGGATGAAAGAGGAGGGTGAGAGGGTGTGCATGGAAGAGGGGCAGAGAAGGAGAGGGTTGGAACGCACCCTGCTCTGCCATTGGCCACGCAACTGCAAACCGGCCTCTGCCAAGGGTTCTAAAAGGCTGAAACCTCTGGGGACCTAAGAGTTGCCTAAACTTGCAGGAACCATGACTCCACAGCTCTGGGCTGCCTGGCTTTTGTCCCTGCTCCTGGTCAGCTTTGCTCAGGAGGAGCCAGAAAAGGTGAGTGTCCCACAGGGGATATTGGATAATGTCAGTGTGCTGTGACGACCCTGCTCATCACAAAGGCCAGAAGTTCTCTCCTCTCCTCTCCTCCGAGACCAGAGCCGTGCTTCCAGTCTTTGCAACTTTCTGCCAACACTGTGGGGAGGGGCAGGGGGAAGGAAACCCTTGGTGCATTCCCTTTTCCATTTCCTCTTTTTTTTTTTTTTTAAAGATTTATTTATTATAATTTTTTAAATTACAAAGTCAGATAGGAGGAGAGACAGAGAGGAAGATCTTCCGTCCAAGTCCAATGATTCACTTCCCAAGTGACCGCCACGGTCGGTGCTGCGCTGATCCGGACACCGATGCTGGGTCCCAAAGCTTTGGGCTGTCCTCGACTGCTTTCCCAGGCCACAGGCACAAGCAGGGAGCTGAATGGGAAGTGGAGCCGCTGGGCGTTCAAGACAGGACTTTAACTGCTAGGCCATGCCACCGGGCCCTCCATTTCCTCTTGAAAGCTCTGGCGCCAGTCTGATCCACTCTTGTCGGTAACTTGGGACAGGAAATGAGGTAGTCATTGGGCAACAGATGGCATTTGTGGGAAGCTGAGCTGGTTGCGGGGAGGAGCTGTTTAATGTGCTTTAGGAGACTCGGTCAGGGAAATGGAAGTCTTCCCCAGGAATAATAAAGCACTACACCAGCAATAGTGTTTCCCAGTATTAATTCGTGGGAATGCAGCAGGAAGTTTGTTCGCAGATGTTAATGTTGCTTCAAATCTCCTGACACTTGATATTGTGCAGAAAATTTCCACACTGTCGCAAGTCGTCAACCTGGTAAGAAATGTGGGTGCAATGTGGGAAGGTTAGGAGTGAGGGGATGACTAGAGGGAAAAAAGACATTCAAGGGGCCAGCGTGTGGTTCAAGTCCTGGCTGTTCCACTAGCAATTCAACTCCCTGCTAATGTACCTGGGGCTCACCCACATGGGAAACTCAAATGAAGCTCCTGGCATTGGCCTTAGCCATTGTGACTATTTGGAAACAAACTAGTAGAAAATCTCTCTTTCTCTCTCTCCCTCCCACCCTTACCCCCCCCCCCCCAGTTTCTCCTTAACTGGTATATCAATTGGATAGAAGATATCTCTCCCTGTCTCTGTAATAAAATAAATAAAATTTTAAAAAGAAAGACAAAGGCATTCAATAACTCAGTCTCTTTTAGGGCCTTTTACAATTTTTATAGTTTTGATATGACTCCTTTCTCTAAAATGTGGTGAACAATACCTCATTATATGCGAGAACTTTGAAAAGTTCATGGAAAAGGAAATGAAAACATGATCCCAATATTTTAGAGTATAAGCATGTTTTTCATAAGTCACTCTGCATGAGTTTCTTGAGGACCCTTCCTGTGCAGTGTGGAGATTCCCAGCCCTGAGCCCACAGAAGCATCACCTGGGAAGCTGCCAGGAAGTATGAGGAGTTCTTTAGGTCTAAGGGGGAACCCAGGAATTTGCATTTCTAAAGTGCCCCCCCCAAGAGATGTTGATACAGGCCCCCAAACCTTAGCTTGAAGCTTTTGTAGGGACAACTGTGGAAGAGGGGTTGGTCAAGGTGGAGGAGCATCAACAAAACTGCTAGGGTGGCCTTCCACTCCTCCCATTACAGGTATAGAGCTTTACTGAAAATATCCCCAATTTCCAGAATTAGCTGACTGCAAAGTTCACTAAGACCTATATATAACTTTCTATTTCACTAAAGCCCTACTCCCACCCTACTTGCCAGTCAGGTGCCTCTGTCACCCCCAAACACCACTCTAACGGTGTGACTCCAGTGGCCCAATGCCTCCCTTGGATTGGTGGACCTCACCCGGAAGTGTGGCTAACAAATACTCTTTGCTTGTTAGCCAACTCTCTTCTTTTCCTGGGTCGACCATATTCAATACTCCAACCATACAACTTTAACTTTTGTTATTGGGTGCACAGCAAATGTAAGGAGTTGTATACAAAATGCTGAAAGAATGGAAGCTGAGTTAAAATGATAGCTCACTTGCTTTCAACCAAGATGACTACTTACTTGAAAGGGAAACCTCTGTGGGGAATCCAGGTCTTTGTAAGCTACTGCTGCCTGATTGAGTGTGAAGTCCCTTCTGTGGAAAATCATCCTAAGCATGCGAAGCTGTGCTCTATGTCATCCTTCCTTTTTCTGATAGACCTAAATCAACTGAAACAAAACTGGAAGCTAGACAGGAAGGACTGAGCTCTAGCTAGCCTGCAACTTTCAAAGATTCTACTTCACAGTGCACAGGGTGATATTAATGCTGGAAACAAGCTTTGGAAGTTGTTGAGTCCGAGCTAAAGTAGTGCAAAGACCAGGAGAATGGCTGCACACAAAAAAACCAGCTCACAGGATGATTTCCATGTGACTTTTCTTTTTAAAAGATTTATTTATTTTTATTGGAAAGGCAGATAAGATTTATAAAGAGCATAAGAGACAGACGGAAAGATGTTCTGTCTGCTGGTTCACTCCTCAAATAGCCACACTGCCAATTTGAAGCAAGAAGCCAGGAGCTAGGAACCAGGAGCCAGGACATTCTTCCAGGTATCTATGTGGGCACATGGTCCCAAGGCTTCAGGCCATCCTCTACTGCTTTCCCAGCCCCATGTAGAATGCTGGATGTGAGGTGGAATATCCAGGACTAGAAACGAACTCTGATATGGAATGTTGGAATCCCACATAATAGTTTAACCCACTGTGCCACAACACCAACCTCATATTCTATGAAAATAGTTGGGATATTGTATTGTTTAGGAATAATGGTAACAAAGAGTCATCTCTCTATGTTCAGTACATATATAACTTTTTCTGAATATTTTTGACTTACCATTGGTTGAGTTCATAGATATAGAACCCAAAGATAGGACAACCTAATGGTAGGCACAAATGTTAGGATGCATAGGCCTATCCAAGTTCAAACTTCCTTCTCTGCAAAGACAATGAAGTAGAGGCTATTGTTTTCAGTGTTCTGACAAGAAAACTCACTGATTTCATGTAGACTCATCCATAGCCAATTTCCCCTCCGTGTGGCAGACCTTAAAGGCTGAGATGTCTTGATACTCAACTTACAAATGCTATGGCTTTTCTCCATGTAGTTAAGAACCTGATCTGTCATGAGAGATAACATCTTGCCTCTTATTCCAAGTTTTGTCCACTCTTTAATTTTTCTCTTGACATGCTTTGGGTAGAAAAGTTTTCCTCTGTGCTTTGTACTGTATAATCCCTAATCCTTAGGCAGTCCAGGGTGGTTCTCAACAATGTCATGCTGAGAAGTGGGTACTGAGGATGAGTTCATGGGTGCTGGCGAGTCCACCATTGACAAAGCCTGGAAAGGCCCTTTAGTGGGTTCCAAATGCAGAGCCAATTATAAAATTGTAGATCCTGATTTTCGGGGAGCAGTGATTGGAATATCAAAGCACACAAATGAGCAATTCATGTAAAGTTTATGTAAGGAGAAATTCTGTCAACATCTGTTAAGAATACTTGAGAAGGATCATATGTCTATATTGGAGAATAAGGATGTGGGAGAAAAGTACAAGATAGAGAATAGGGGTAGATGATGGTAATACTCCAGAGGACAGAGCACTCTGAAGTACTTGCCTTGTTGTACATACAACAATGGACTTTAAAGGGTAAGTTATTCTAGTGTGACATCAGGCCTTGTGAGTATTTTTAGTTTACAAAAGTCCCTTTCAGTTCTTGGAATTTTAAGATATTACGTGAATGCTTTGAAAAACTCACAGATGTTGGGAAATATTCTTTAGCTTTTTCATGTCATTACATTTCAGGTGAATTGCAACCAAGGTGTGTCAGGCACCGTCTATGATTACAAAGCCAAAACCCTTGATGGAGAAGATATCCAGTTCTCCAAGTACTCCGGCAAGAACATACTCTTTGTCAATGTGGCCACCTACTGCGACTATACAGCTCAGTATCCTGGTAAGAACTCAGGTTTGAACTTTCTTGAAACTGGCTTTGTTAGACAGCCAGAGTCTAACTCCAGAAGATTTTGCTAATGTGTTGTTGGGACGTTGGGATAAGGGACCACGTGACAATTAAATCTGGCTATTGGCTGCAGTTTTGGGAACTAACACTTTCCGAAGTCCGATAGCAGCACATCTGTAATTACAAGTTGAATAAATTGTTCAGTACCTGAGGGAAAAGAGATACGGTAGGGAACCATGAAATTTATTAGTAAGAAGGTGTTAGGAAACCTGGGTTTGTGCTAAATGATTTGGGAGCTGTTTCAAGGAACAGAATCTTCTCTCTGGCTTGGATGCCTTCAGGAAATGAAGATGAGGCCACCAATGCAGTGCAGTGACTTAAACCACCAGCCATTGTGCCAGAATCCTATATGGCGCTGATTAGAGTCCCAGCTTCTCTATTTATTATCCAACTGTCCACTAATGTGCCTAGGAAAAGCAGTGGAGGATGGTCCAAATGCTTTCGACCTGCCACACGTGTGGGGGAACTTAAAGAAACATCCTGGCATTGGCATGGCTCAGTCTTGGGTATTGTGGCCATTTGAACAATGAACCAGTATGTTGATGGTCTTTGTCTTTACCTCTTGTAATTCTGCCTTTCAAAAGTAAGTAGATAAATATCTTAATAAAAAGAAGAAATAAATGAAGAAATGGGGGCAATTGCGTGATTAGATATCTTAATATACATACCTAGAAAATGAGAGGAACAAAGTAACTGAAGAAATGCAATCACTCACATTGTCAAGATTGGAGCAAAGTTTAACCAATTTTTGTGATTTGTTTTTGGTGATTTACACAAATTTCATATTTTGTCTCCATGTGGCTATAAATCTGAGATAGAATTATTTTTGTCCTGATCTATCATGGTCACTTGTTTTGTGACATTGATGAGCTACAAAACTGTTTCTTACATTTTAAATTTTATTTTTAATTTGTTTACATAGTTAAGAGGAATGCATTCCCATGCGGTCCTTCAGTTAGGATGGGGAAGGTTGAGGTATGGAGGAAGGTGGGCGGGACAGATGTTTCAGTTCTTTTCATTTTATTCTGATCTGCTGGGGTGGAAGACCACTCCTTGCTGTCAAACTACATCAGCATCCAGAGGGTGGGAGGGACAGTCATTTGATGATGCCTTAGAGTTCTCTAGTTTAGCCTGACTCAGTCCATCACCACCCCAAGCTCTCATGCAAACCACTGGGTGCTGCAGTCCCACAAAGGTGAACCCACAAGTCCCCTGTAGAATCTGTTCCCGGATGTGGTTCTCTCTCATTTTTGGTGGGTGCTATGGCTCAGGCTGATGTGTTCCACCCTCTCCTCTGACATTCATGGGTGATTACTGTGGTATAGCTTTGCCAGGCATGCTCCAAGCTCCAGCTCCTGTGTGTACCAGCCAGAAACTAGTGAGGCTACTTAGCCCAGCCTTGGTCTCCCACATGAACAGGTGCCTTGGCCTGACTCAGACATATCCTCCAGTTTCCCCCTCTAACCCACCCCATCTCAGCTCCCTTGATTACCTGCAAATGCAGTGTCCTCATTTGTGGAAGACCCCAGAAGTCATTCCTTCCTTGTAAAATATGCCTGCAGCAGCTCCCACTCCAACAAGTCAGCAGATCAACTTTACCAAGCAATCTGAAACTCTTAAGGTCTGGATTGATGTGTCCCTACCCAGCATTTCCAACTTCCTCATACATCTTTTTTTTAAAAATAATAAATTCATTTTGTTTTTGATGATGCTTACATAGTTAAGAGGGATGCATGCCCATGTGGACCACCAGTTAGGGTGGGGAGTGTTGAGGAATGGGGAAAAGTGGATAAAGTAACTGTATCCAGTCTCCTTTTTTCTTCTGGTATCTGGGGAAAGTGGAGAGAGAAGGGGAGAGGGCTGCTTCCAGCAACCTAACTGAATTAGTATCCTGGGAATGAAGAAAGACTACCTGATGTCATCCTGGGGTCCCCAATATGAAGCATATTTCAAGGATAACGATTCTGATGATTCTCGGATACTGTTGATTTCATTGCTCCAAGATTGAGAAAAATCCTCCCAAGGCCAACCAACTGACATAGTCTTCCTTAGAGTCTTGTCTGGGATAGCTGTTTAGTTCTAGATGTCTCCCATGAGCATGTGACCATATTGCACAGGCCTCAGCAGGCCCGGTGACCCAGTTCTGACACATGCACTCCATGATCAGACCACATAGCCTGTGATTTTCACTGCATTTGGAGTTCTGAGTCCAGTGATCCAGTTGGGGGTGTCCCCAAGAAACCTCGTGAAAGGTGACCCAAACCTGACTTCTGTGTGTGCCAGCAATATGGAGTCTGGCTCAGTCCATCACCCATATCAGCCTACACACACTGGTGGCTGCAGTCACCTGGTCAGTTCTGTCCCTAGCCCCATCTCATATGCAAAACAATGGATGCTGTGGTCCAGCTTAACTCTACCAACCACACACTCAAGACTCACATACACCAGCGCAAACGGCAGCAAAATTAGAGTAACCACCAATCACCCCACTAGGCCTGTTTCCTGCCCTGGTACCTGTGCATGCCAGTATATTCAGAAGACTAGGGTAGCCTATCCCACTTCCCATTCAGCTTTTGCATATGTCAATGGGCGTTGGAGCTTAACTCAACTAACCCCGCTATCCAGCCTATACTCATGCTGGCACATGCTACTGCATATCTCGCCAGGTCTGCCCTATCTCCGCTTCTCACGCAGCCCATCAGAGAGGTGCCACAGTCTCCCTACAGGGCCCACTCCCTGCTCTGGATCTTGCACTTTCCAGGTGGTTCTATGGTCTAGTCTGACAGGACTTGCCCCCAGTTCCAGCACTTGCCAGCTGATGCTTCAGCAAGCTCAACCAAACTGTACTTATTATGGCTCAAGTATGCACCAGTTTGGGAGCATACTTTGGCATGTGGCCAGCTCACATGCAGGCCAACAGGTGTTGTAGCCCTGCCCAGCATGATCTGTTCCCAGTCCTAGCCATCCTGGCTCCCACACATGCCAGTGTGTTATGGTTGGCCTGTAACCTGGACCAGCACCCTGCAGAGCTAAACCACACTTGCTGACAAGTGAAGCAACCCTACCCAGCCTGACCAACACCCAACCCTGACTCATATGCTCACTAGCAGGAGCTATGGCCCACAAGGGGCATTATCCAAGTTCCCCACACAGGCCCACTCCCAGACCCACATCTCACATGTGCCAACATGTGCTATTCCCTTACCTGGCAGTCTAGCAAGTCAGTCTGCACTGTCTTATTTTGTTGTTGTTATTTTTAAATAAGAGCCCTCTTTGCACTGGAAAGTGAAGTCACTGGTGGAAAACAATGCACAAGGTGAATCAGCAGCCACTTGGATGAGTTTTTGGAAACCTGTGTTTTAAAATACTATTCTGTCTTCTCAACTTCTGTAATCATGAACCATTCCCTTCCATGTCCTTAGTTCATTCATGTGATAAATGGATAAGTCCAGTGTTAATCCTTGCTTGTGCTAGGGCTTCTGACTAGCCTACTCCTGCTGTGTATTCTCTACCCACAGAACTCAACA
This sequence comes from Ochotona curzoniae, assembly GCF_017591425.1. Taxonomy (NCBI): domain Eukaryota; kingdom Metazoa; phylum Chordata; class Mammalia; order Lagomorpha; family Ochotonidae; genus Ochotona; species Ochotona curzoniae. The sequence continues at coordinate 812,403 of NW_024466930.1, forward strand.
GTCTCCAGGAGGAACTGAAAAATGACATCACTGTGTTGGGTTTTCCTTGCAACCAGTTTGGGAAACAAGAACCAGGAAGGAACTCAGAAATTCTTTCTGGAATCCAGTGAGTACCCTTCATAAGAACTCATCAAAGGTCTCTTAAATATTTTGCTTCATTTGCGTCTTCTAATTCTGTAAACTTTGAGAATGAACAGTAGATTAATGGGTCAAAGAATATCACCATATTGCTTCAAATTCAATCTAGCTTTATTGGTAGTGCTCAGATAATCTCAAAAATACTGTTTTCCCATTTTCTTAAACTAAAGACTTACTCTGTCTACACCCCCCACTTTAGTTCAGATTTCCTTTTATTGTGAGTTGGGAGTGGTTATTACCAACCATCCCTTTCTTAACTTGGATCTTCTTGGGACTTTCTGGTGCATTGCAGGTACGTGCGCCCAGGTGGTGGCTTTGTCCCCAACTTCCAGCTCTTTGAGAAAGGGGATGTGAATGGAAAAAATGAACAGCAAGTCTTTACCTTTCTCAAGGTGAGTAAACATCAGCCAGGCCTGGATTAGTCAAGAAGGCGTTTGCTGAATAGAATGAAGCTCATGTCTAGGATTGGATTTGGATTCTTTGGAAACAGACGTTCAGGTAAGTTCAAGGATTATGGCAATATCTGCTGAGAGGGCATTATCCATGATAGCTCCGTTGTTGACTAACCTCCTTTTTTGAATCATAAAGATTCATTTACCAATCAGTTTTCAGATTCCTAGTTCATGCAATGAACTGTGCTATAGAATGATTGGGAAGACATTAATAGGGCATATTCTCTTCCCCGAGACAAGCACAGAAATGGATAAGGCAGAGTATCGTATAATAAGGATCTTTAGAGTCACAAAATGTTAGAACCACAGGCTATCATGATGGAAGCATCCCAAATACTTGTCTACAAATAAGGTTGATCCCTGTTGAAATTTTCACCCATCAACACCAAACAGAAAAAAAAAATGACAATGAGAGGAGCTTTTCATAAAACTGATCTTATTATACATAAAGATTATCTTTTATTCTGATATTAAATTATGATGAATTACATCTTGTAAACAGATCTATTTCTCAAAAACAGTGATATCATAAGTTGTATGTGGCTCAAACTATTACTTTAATAATTCTTAAATTTGGAATCTGTGATTGTAATAGATTTTATTTTTCTTATTGTAAAACGAATGCTAGTTATTCTACAGTGGTCTCCAGAAAAACAAATGATTATTTTACTGGCCTATGAAGATCCAAACTCTGAAAACCACAGCCTTCAATCAACTAATTGGTTTTCATCTAAGGAAATAGAAACTGTGGAAATAATACAATTTTCCATGGAAACAGAAGACATTATTTTACTGGTGCACAAGGATAAAAACATAAGAAAAGAGGGGAGAGAGGGGAAAGAAGGACTGCTTTCTATTTAATGTTATTCTCTGACCTTGGGATGTTTGGATGGTAGTTGAATTAGAGATGATGGGTTGAAGTGACTGGGATTGACTGGAAGTATGATAGTCCATATGTTAAAATAGATGATGTTGAATAGCTTCTTTAGGGACAGGGATAAATTTATATGTCCATTTTTCACATTTCTGCTCCAGAACTCTTGCCCTCCAACATCTGAACTCTTGGGCTCACCGGACTATCTCTTCTGGGATCCCATGAAGGTCCATGACATTCGTTGGAACTTTGAGAAGTTCTTTGTGAATACTAGTGGAACCCCTGTCATGCGCTGGTCCCATAAGATTCCAGTCAACAAGGTCAAAGAAGACATCAAAAGCTATCTTGGGTAGTCCAGTGCCCGGTAGGAAGGGCAGAAGGAGCCGCCCTGCCTTACACTCACAACACTACCTAACAAAAGATCCTTTATTCCACACTCTTTTCTATTCAGGTTTCCATATGACCAAGTGATCCCACACTACTCCAGCAGCTGCTGTGCATGTGTGGAGCTGTGAGTGGGTGTTTGTGTTTGTATATGTATGTTTTATAGACATGTGTTTAAAGGTGAAGGAAAAGAGAACTTTGACTATCTGGTACTGAAATTTCAAATTTCCTCTTCAATTGATCCTGAAGGAAAATAGTATTGTACGGCAGATGTTTCAAACTGTTCATAGCCCTAAAAAAAATCAATCCCTAGAAGTCCCTGGAATCCATGTTTTTCCATCCTGATGATTTAAAGAAAGCAAGGTAAAACAGGATATTTTAGGATATTCTGGTATTGCTTAAACTCTTTCTCTTCTACTTCTTTATTCTTTATACATCTGTAGTTTTGAAATAGGACTTTGAGGGCAAAGCAAGAGCAGAAACCTAATCTCTATGAAAGGAGAGCCATCTCCAGGATGGACTTGGGTTTCAAAGACCCTTTGGGTTGGACCTACCAAAGCCTTAATGGGGTCAGGTGAATGGCACATGGGCCGGGATGTCCATTGATTCTAAATGATGGGTTTTAGCCTCAATCTGAGACTCCCTCAGTCTTAACCTTGTTCTCCCTGTCTCAAATAAACACAAATTCTGCAGCAACCTGGCTCCATGTGGTGTTTTCCCAAGCCCATATCATGTCTTTACTTAAATCCCTTCATCTCTCACTTTGTCTATGTTTTTTTGGTACTCTGTGCTAGAACATCAGTATTTTCTTCAGAGCTGCTGTAGTTGTGAACACAGGTCTCTTGGGATTGAACCCCTCCCATCCAAGTCTTCTGGCTGACCCTGACATGAGAGAAAGCCTCTCTTTACAAGGAATCTTCTCTTCTCAATACATTTTTGTTTCTAAAAAGAATGCATGTCACTGTTAAAATATAAAAACAGAAGCAGCAGAAAACATTAAGGATAGGGAAACAAAAATCATTCCTACTGTCAGATCTATAAAGGACCTGCTGGGAAGCCCTGTTTGCCCTGTGTTGTTTCATAATTTAAAATGTAATCTTTTTTAGATGGATGCATTCTTCAGGAAATCAGAAAGGAAGAAAATAGGATTAGATAAGGAAATGAAATAAAATTATTTTTCCCTCATTTTCATAATCATTTTGAATGCATTTTTATTGATTTAAAGTTGATGATGTTGGGGGAGTCAGGAATGGAAGATCTTCCATCCTCAATCCTGTTCCCCAAATGCCTGAATAGCTAGTACTGGGCCAGGATGAAGCCATGAGCCAGGCAGTCCATGCTGGGCTCCCTGGATGGTAGGGACCCAAGCATCTGAGCCATCAACTGCCACCCTCTCAGGCATGTCAGCAGGAAGCTGAAACAGAAAGGGAGAAATCAAAAAGACAGAAGGCAACAAATGCTAGCAAACACGTGGAGAGAGGACTCTTACACAAGGTGGTGGGGATGCAAACCAGTTACAGCTGTTGTGGAAATAGCAGGGAGATTTCTTTAAAAACTAGAAACAGCTTAGTGAAATAAGCCAAACCCCAAAAGACAAATATCCTACATTTTCTCTGCTATAAGGCCATCTTCACGCAAAATACGAGTCTATAGATGCATAGGTAAGCATGTATATACATACATTTATCAAGAATGGAGGCAAGTATACTGTGGAGATGCATCACAGTATGCATCTCTACTTCTGAATAAAAAACTCCCAATAAATTTGTTAAATATATCTTTTCCATAGGATGCTGGAATGTATAACATTGTTTATACCTACAATGTCAGGATACACTTAAATAGAAGAATGATGGACTATTGTTGAGGGGCTGTACTGTTGTTATAACGTAAAGAAAAACAGTGTGTGGACAGGATGGAAGGGGAAATCCTTGAGCTTAAGGAACTGTATCTTGATAAATTAAAAATTAAAAAAAAACCCATAAAAGTAGAAACAGGCTTGTCATATGATCCAGCAACTCCATTGCTGAGTACTTTGTGAACCAAAGAGGTTTATTTAGCGTTCAGTTCGTAAGCTGCAGGGCACTAGCGTCTGCCCACCTGCTAAGGGCTTCCGCAGCCTCCCTGCACCTGCACCTGCACCCCTCGGACCCCTCAGCGTCCCAGAGCCCTTTCCCCTGCCGTCCTCCCAGGGTCTTCGCTCTCCCTGTGCGCTGGGCTCCCTGCAGGTGCGCGGCAAAAACGCCAGCGGAGACAATCCAAGGGGGAGTCACGACAGAGGGACGAGGACCACGTAATAGTACCCCTTTGTGTGATTGAAGTTTCAGATATGCCTGAGTGACATAAACCAAGCCCACGAGGACCAGACAAAAGGTGGAAGGAAATCGGGTTGTGCAGATTCAGGCTTTTCTCGCTGGCGGATGTTTTATTGTCCCTTACGTTCCTGCGGGAGGAAGCTGACCAGGCAGTGGCCAACCCCGCGCCCCTGGAGAGCCGCTGCAGGTGGAGCAGAGCTTTGCGGTCCTTTTGGAAGCGGCTTTCGAGAAGCAACACCAGTAGACGCGGATCGCCCCGCCCTCCCGGGCAATTGCAGGCATCCCTAAGCGGGTCATGGGCCAACAACTGTGGCATAGAGGTCCTTGAAGACTCCAAGATACGCACACACGCACACATCAAGAACTTCAAACAGTTGGTGGAAGACGGGGTGCATTTTCCACGAACTTCGTGAAGTTCTCTCTCTCTCTCTCTCTCTCTCTCTCTCTCTCTCTCCATCCAGTCTTTACCATCGCTGTAGAGCCACGGCTTTGCGTAAATTTGTGTAGCGCTCCTTTTTATGATCTTGCCACCGCCTGATGCTTTCCTCTGTGTGGTTTTAGTCTCCAACTTGCGTGGTGAAGAAGGGAATCTTTTTTGGGAGTTGGCATCTTCTCCAAAGAGCGTGTAAATGCCTCTGTTTAACAGCTGTAAAGTGAGTGGAATTCAACCGCAGGGGCTCCTTCACGTGGCTCTATGGCTTAGTTGGTTAAAGCGCCTGTCTCGTAAACAGGAGATCCTGGGTTCGAATCCCAGTAGGGCCTGGATTTGTGCGGGTTTTTTTCCCCCCAGCAAATTAGCTTTTTCTGAAAGTTCTCGTTTGTTGGCCTGCTGTCAAACTTAATGGCCTCACAGGACAACCACGTAGCTTATAAGCTATTCTGCAGCAACCTACTCAGATCCCGGAGTTTTAAAGACAGTCTTAGGATGATGACCATTCAAATGCAAAACACTTCCAGTTATCACAATCATTTTTCACTAAAGTTTTGCATAAAACTATCATAAAACAGGGCCAATATTGTGACCTCATTAGTTCAATCATCATAAAGTATTTCTGAACACCTTAAATATGTTCTGTTTACAGCACCTCCAGACTTAAGGATGTATATTTTTGACTCCAACACTATCCAATTACAAAATTCACCTCTGATGAGAAGATAAAATAATGGATGCACTGCTGGCCAGTACGGAAAACTAGGGTACTTGCAGGGGGTAGGACTACGTCGCTGTGAGTAAAGTTCAGCTTGGGGAATTCTACCAAATAAAATGATTTAACCTTGACCCTAGGGTTTCATGGCAATTGTACACTTTTTTTTTTGTTAACCTCCCACTCATTCTTCTGTTTAATAAATATAAACTCTTGGTTTTTTTCACAATTCAGGCATATTTCTGATGTGAGAAAATAAGCACTGAACACAGCTAGTAAGTCACTGCTCTAAAGGGTCTTAAATTTTCATAGGGGCATTTCTTTCTCTCCCCCCACCCCCGTCTCTCTGTCTCTCTCACACACACACAAAATACACACACACACACATACGCACGGATTATGTGCAAGAAGCAAATGTATCTGAGTCTGCTGATGTCTATGGAGAAGCATAAAGCAAGGAAAGAGTAAGGGCAGTGTGTAGGGTGGGGCCTGGGTAATCACAGGCCCCTTCCTGTCTCTTGGATGACATTAGAAGTGACTGACTTCCCACTGTTCAATGGGAAATCTTTGCAGTGTGCTTACTATTGTTATTCAAAGTACCATGGTAGCAGGATCAAGCTCCGCTAACCTGAAAACTCTCCTCTCTGCCTGAGACCTTTTGATTAGGACTTTGAGGTAGGTAACACTGCCTGTACCCAAGCCTTAGCGGCTTCACTGAGAGCTAAGGGACCTGTGGCACGTTGCTTTAGCTCAATGGGCAGCCTCTTTCTCATTTGTGAAAGGCAGTAATGATAAGCTGACCTCATACAGCAGATGGAAGAATTGATGAGTAAGCACAAGTGACACAGCCAGAACATAAAAATCAAGTTCACTTCATTATCTCTAATTTGTTGCTACACTTGTTTGGAAACTAGTATTTATTTATTTTTAAATAGTTTTTGGTTTTTTTTTAATTGTAAGGGGAGATTTACAGAAAAAAAGAAGGGATAGAAGCAGAGATAGAAAGATCTTCCATCCACTGGCTCACTCCCCAAATTACTGTAATGGTTGGAGTTGCACCGATCTGAAGCCAGGAGTCAGGAGCTTCTTCTGGGTCTCCCACACAGGTGCAAGGTCTCAAGGCTTTGGGCCATATTTGACTGCTTTATTAGGCCACAAGCAGGGAGCTTGATGGAAGTGGAGCAGCCAGAACATAAAATGGCACCCGTAGGTGAGCCCAGTGCTTACAAGGGGAAGATTATCCAATTGAGCCATCATGTCAGGCCCCAGATATTATTTTCAATTTGTGAATAAGTCCAGGCATATTTTTGGTTGAATTATGTACCTCTCAAAGATGTTGAAGACTTAATCCTCAATAACTGTTAATGCGACCTGGAATGTCATCTGAAAGCAGGCACTTTTTAAAAATTTATTTGTTTGTTTGTTTTTCTGTATCTGGAGTAAGCAGAGATAAAGGGAGAAGCCTCCCACCCATCCCAGGTCCCCAATGTGGGGCATGCTCCAAGGGTTCTGCTCAAGTGGTTTTGACAGTTCAACAGTTTTGAATTGCTGTCAATCTCACCATTCCAAACACGATGAAATCTCTCCAGAATCCACTGGTTGACAATAGTCCACTTTGGAGTTTCCGTTTGCCCAGATTTTCATTGCCGACACGTGGCTGGGGCGGATATCAATTTGTTCTGTCCTCTGTTGTGGTACCAGGTGTCCTCTGCAGGTTCCGATGGACTGCCATATCCTCCATGTGCACTTGGATATGCTGTCCACTGCTCCGTCTGAGCCACTGAGGAGGCTCAGCTTTGACACATGGAACCTGCACTTCTCTTCATGGTTGGGGTTCTGAGATCAGCAGTTCAGTTGGAGGGATCTCCAAAGAAACTTTGTCTGATTCTTGAAACTTTTACCTGATTCTTGTGTGTGTTTGCCAGTTCAAGGTCTGGCACCATCTGTCGCCTCAATCAGCTTATGCACATACTGGTGGTTGCAATTACCAAGTCAGTTCTGTTTCTAGCCCTGTCTTCCACGTGAACTGATGGGTGTTGCAGTGCAGCCCGATCCTGCCCAACACACACTTGACCCTCACATAAACCATAGAGAGCTGCAGCCTAGTCAGAGTCACCCACAATAACCCCCACCAAACCTGGCCCCTACCCAGGTTCCCATGCTTGCCACTATGTACAGCAGACTTGTTCAGTCTGTCCCACATCCCATTCAGCTCTCGTACATATCAATGGGCATTGAAGCCTAGTTCATCCCAACCAACCCCACTATCCAGCCCACACACATGCTGGCAGGTGCCGTTTTGTCTAGCCATGCCTGCCCCTGGTTTTCATGCTCAGCAGTCGAGTAGCAACCCAAGAGGGAGGTACCCACTATTACCCTACTGGGCCACTCCCATTCCTGGAACATGCTCTCTCCAGGTGGTTCTGCAGTTTAACTTGACAGAATTAGCCCCCTCTTTCCATGCCAGCATCTGCCAGCTGATGCTGTGGCAAAGCCCAACCAACCCTCACCCACTCTGATTTATGCTTGCACCAATAGGAACAGTCAACCAAGCTTGGCTTTTCCCTGATCTAGCTCACATGAAGCCCACAGGTGTTGTAGCCTGGCCTGATCTGGTCTGCCCCATTCCAACTCATGCTTTCTGGTGAGAGTGGCAGTCCAGTAGGGGGCCCTCCACATTCATCCTGCTGGTTTAACCCCCCCCCCCCCTCAGTTCTCACATGTGCTGGTTGGGTACTATGGCCCAGTCTGGCATGGCCCCTCTTACTTCAGCATGTGCCTGTGGGTGCAGTAGCCTGGTCTGGCCCACCCTCAATTCCAGCTGACATTGGTGGGGGTTACAGCCTAGCCCAGCCCAGCAAGCAATTAATCCCAGCATACTGTGTCCTGGTATGTGTTGGGACCAAACCTGGCCTGATCCACACTCTGTTCTGGTACTTGGATTTGCCAGCGGGTGATGTGAACTGGTTCAGCCTGGTCTGCCCCCAACCTGTGCCAAATATATGCCTGTGGGTACCTTTTTCTGTCCTGGTTCTTGTGCTCACCTGCAGGGACTGTGTCCTGACAGAGGAGTTGCCCAAGCTCCTCCATCAGAACCTCTCCCAATGCCAGATCTCGGGCATGCTGGTGGGTGCATGGCCAGCCCGAATACAGGCACTTTGTAAAAGGAATTGAGTTTTAATGAGATAGTATTCAATTAAAGTGGTCTCTAATCCAGTAGATGATACCTTGATAATAGTAAAGAGGGAGATTTAGATACTGGAAGATAAAGTGGCAAGAAGATTCTTGAGAACTAAGGCAGAGGTTGCAGTTACTGACCGCAGGAAGGAAAGCCAAGCAGAGCTAACGTGAAACAGAAAGTGCAGCAGGACATTGCTTTAGATTGAATTCCTGCACTGGGCCACAGCAGCGAGGACTGAAGTTGAAATGGTAGAACGCTACACCACCAAGCTGAAGCTAAGCTAGTTATTGGAACTTAGGATAAACAAGTTGGTGTGACACAAAGGTCCATCCGCTTTACTCAGCGCACAAAAGAAAGAACTTGATCTAACCTGATGTCCATGAATCCATCATTTTCCTATTCTGTCTCATTGTCCTCACCTTACAAAGAAAGTGGCTTTGAAATAACTGATCCACTGTGTGTCTTTTGTTTCCCCTTTCTTCAGGCCCTATCTGTCTATACAAACCACTTTTCTTGGCTCATGGAAACATTCACTCTGTTTAGCAGAATCAAAGATTGTTTGGTTATAGAATTAAAAATAAAGCTGGTCAAAATCTTTAACCACTTTTCTTTAAACCACATTGCTTTAATTTTGCTATTTGCCACTAGCAATTGTCAGAAGCTGAATATGTGAGGAGGGATGCTTCCTTAGAATTCCACATTTTCAGCTTCTTTAACTATGAAACTGTTTTAAGCCACCCAGTTTGTGGTGATTTGCTATGGCAGTGTTAGGATCAAGCATCAAGCGTCGAAAGCATGATTTATACTAGCGAATAAACAGGTCTGTTATTTTAGCCATGTGACAAAGACCTTCAACAAAATACTAACTGCTTGCCAAAAATGTATTTTTTAAAAAAGATTTACTTATTTTTATTGCAAACTCAGATACACAGAGAGGAGAGACAGGAAGAAAGATCTTCCATCTGATGACTCACTCCCAAGTGACTGTAGTGGCCGGTGCTGCGCTGATCTGAAGCCAGGAGCCAGGAGGTTCCTCCAGGTCTCCCACTTGGGTGCAGAGTCCCAAAGTCTTGGGCCATCCTCGACTGCCTTCCCAGGCCACAAGGAGCACCTGGGGCTGGGGGACAGTCATTTGATGATGCCTAAGTGCCCCCAAGTGGGGAAGAATATTACAAGGGTGTTACTTGAGTGGTTTTGATAGTTCCGAGATGCTATTGGCTTCATTGCACCGTGGTCGAGAACATTTTTCCAAGATCTGTTGATGGGCCAAGTTCACCTTAGTGCATCCAAAGGATGCAAGGAACATGTTACAGAGCTTGGTCAAGAGAGTTGTTCTGTTTTCCATCCTCTGATGAGGCGCTCAGCGTCCTCTGCTGGCCTAGATGAACTGGCTGTTATATCACCCATGTGCATCTGGGCGTTGTATCCACTGCACAGGCACCAGCAACTGACGAAGCTTAGTTTCAATATATACACTTCATATATTTTGATTTTCCTTATGGCTGGGGTTTGAGTCCAGTGATGTAATTAGAAAGTCCCCCAAGGTGACCTCATCACCTGCACCAGCCACTGTACATACTAGTGAATCAGTGGCATACCTGGTCAGTGCTGCCATCAGCCCCATCTATGAAGTGAACTGACAGTGTGCTGTGGGCGGGCACCATGTCCTAGTCCAGACCATCCCCAGCTTTTGTGTGGTACAGTTAGCACAAATCTGACATTAACCAGGCTCAGAAGTCCCACAAGTTAGTGGGTGAATTTCTCCCAGTAATGTTACAACGTGTGTGGGTACAAGGCAACGTACTCAGTTACCAATAGCTGAGGGATTGGTATTATATTGGTATTATTTTGAATCACTAACTTTAATACAGATGTGTGGACTCAGGTTATAGTTTTACAATGTGCCGGAGTCTCTACCAAATCACTGTTGTGGTGACGGCTGAAGTTGAGTCCAAAATGGACCCAAACCCGGGATATCATGTTGATACCTTAGAAGCTTAGTGGGTAGGACAGTTTAAATACTTTGTGCTTGGGCAGCTCTCTGGAAAATAGAATAGTCGTGCCTTCTCTGAGGTTCGAACTCAGGACCTTCAGATTATGAGACTGACGCGCTGCCTACTGCGCTAAGAAGGCACCCCCTGTCTTTGTACCGACCCATGATTTTCTTTCAGTTTTCTTGTAGTAGCTTCACCAGAAAAGGTTGCAAAACAAGAATATATGCCATTATATTGTTTAGCATTGCTATAAGTATGTCCTAATTCTTGACAAAAATCATTTCAGTATTTTATCCTTTATTAAATAAATATGCGCCCCAGTGGATGTTCCACAATATCTTAAACATCACTGACCATGTGAGCCATCACATCTCATCAGATTGTTCACATTGGTCCACAGCAAGACACGTGAGAAGACACCACTAGAAGGTGACAGACAGGAACAAAAGTCCTGACATGGGTCTACAGGCAGGAAGAGTTGCAGGCTGCAAAAACAAGAGTGGAGCTTCTGCTGTGTCCTTATGCGGATGCACGTCAGGTTCCTAAGTGTGGTGGCTGTGCCTGACCAACTTAGCTGAAGGGCCCTTTCTAATGTGAATAGAAGGGAGGGAGAAAATGAGATGACTGAGAATGGTCTGAAAGAAAAACAAACTCTTGGGTTCCAAGATAAGGTCACCTGACCCAACTAGACTATTTTAAAAATTTCAAATTATAGGAGTCGGTTGAAAGTTGTCTATATGTTATCTATTGATTTAACTAAAATTCATTTGGCTTTCTTGTCAATGCGTTTGTTAATTTTGAAAGGTTTATCATCTGTAAAATGGAATGCTATTTGTCACTATCATGTAGGATGGAAAACTGAGTTCGAAAGGTTACTCATAAAAACTTTATGACATAAAAACTTTATGACAAAGAGATAGTAAGGTTCACTGAGTACTTAATGTGAGCCAAGTACTCCTTCAAGCAGCTGACATGCGTCTGTTCAAAATGAAGGTTATGCCATCCAATTTTCAGAGAAGTTTTACTGTCTTCCTTCTTCATATGACGAAAGTGAGGCTTGAAAACTTTAAGTGACTTGCCAAGAACTACTCACTGCTGGAATTTGAAACAATGTCAGGGCAGCATCAAGTGGGCCAGGCAGAGCTGAGGGAGAGGACACGTGGCAGGGAGGCGATGCGACGCGCGGGTCTCCCGCCGCACGTGGGGGTGGGCCTGCAGGACACTCCCCATCCGCGCGGGAGCGGCGAGGCAAGCCCAACGCTCAGGGCGAATTCACGCAGCCCCGAACTTTGGGAATCATGGCCCCCAACACGAGGAGTAAGGCGCAAAAGGCCTTTTTCAGAAGTTGTTTCTTTTCACAGATTTCACAGGAAGAAATCACATGCAGACGCAAAAATCACTTGGAGCCTGGGTGGGTGGAGATGGGGTCCCTCTGCCTTCGGCTTGTGGAGACCCAAAGTGACTTCCCTTCGGCACGCTCCAAGCACGCCTGAGGGATTAGAGACCCAACCCTGCCGGGACCACGATTTCTAACCATTTGTTCTAGGACGGAGTCCTTTTACTAAGTAAGCATTCGCATCTTTATTCTCGGATACCACAAGAACAGAGGACAGGAGGCAAACGCTAATCTCCCAGTTGCAAGGCAAGGGATCTCAAAGAGAGAGCTATTTGCAGGTTTTGCCGGAGCAGAATCCTTTCTGCATAAAAACAATAGGGTTTGTGCCTTTGGTATCATTTAAGATTGTCCCAAAACATTTTGTTATGTGGTAGCGTGGCCGAGCGGTCTAAGGCGCTGGATTTAGGCTCCAGTCTCTTCGGAGGCGTGGGTTCGAATCCCACCGCTGCCAGGTTTATTATTACAAAAGGAGAAAGCCGTCAGAAAGGAAAATGACACCTACTACACCTATTGTCATTTCTCTTGCTTTATGTCACCACATCTATGCTAATTTGCTACAGAATTCACCGAAATTGATATGGTATCTCACTATTACAACCAAAACAGTTGTTTTATTTTTGTTTGCTTGCTCCCTAAGAAGTGTCCATTTATTCCTTTTCCTGTAGTTTCCCTTTTACATTTCTTTCATTGACACTAATATATTTTCAGAGCCATTTGTTTCTTTTTCATGAGTGCAGTATTCACATGGTTTACATGTTTTTTTCCCTGTGAGGTGGCATTTTTTTTCTTGCTGAGATGTATAAGCTACATATTTAAAAAATAGATATTTTGTCCACAGTTTCTTCATTTCATTGCTCTTTATTCTTCTGCATTTTTAAGAGGATGAAGTTACATCCAGGAGGAATTTTTTTTTAACGCAATGAATGATGTCAAACTTACATTGGCCCCAAATTTCATAAAAAAATTTCTTTCCTACCTCAGCACTATAGAAAAATTCTGTCTTCATCTTTCCTGTAGTTATATTTGTGATTTTTTCTTTATTCTTGTAAAGTTTATATCTACTTGCAGCTTTTTTTTTAATCACAGGTGGCAGATCGACTTCAGATTTGTTTTTTCTTAGTTGGCTATCCAACTAGTTCAATATCATGTTTTGAATAATCCATCTATATCTATTGATGAGTTACCATTTGTATCACATTTTCATATTTATTTATTTTCCTCCATATTTGGAATTTTCATTTTGCTACATTCATCACAAATGAAGTCTTGAACCATAATTTGCCTTCCAATTTCTGGATATCCTTTTAAATAAGTTATTTGCTTAGCCTACCAATGATTTATTCTTTCTTTGGTGACACTGAAGGTCTGAGAGTGCAATATATTTGTTATGAGTTGAAATTTTCACTTATTTATAAAGTAACAGAGTTAGCTTCATCCATTTTACCAGTCTCTACTAGTACTATACATACATATACTATACATTTTTCTGATTTTTTTTATAACACATATTTTATTTTTTCTGTTTATTTTTTACTTTTTCAGGTTCTGAAAGTTGTCATAGTTGTATCTAATTTACACTTTCACTTCAGTAACATAAAGGTTCAACTTAAACTCTTGGCTACAGATTTGGCTGTATGCTTTCACAAGGCGTACAGTACATGGGTCACTGTGGGTCCCACCTTAGGCGTCAGCTGAAGATGAAGGCAACTACTCTTCACCCTTGAGCTCTGTAGTCATAATCACTGTAGATGCTTCCAAATTCACTGCTCAAAGGATCCATGAACGAAACAAGGTTGAGATTCCAGAGAATTCTCGTGAGCTTCCTACAATTCGCCTGGAATTCTTATTTTTCCTAACCTAGAGACACAGACAGATCCTCGATCTTGCCAGAAGCAGCCTAAGGAAATAAAGCGACTAGAACTTAGCCTGTTCGTGGAGGAGCTGAGACCAAGGCTAAAGAAAAACAAGCCCAGGCAGCGGACACTGGAGCGGTCCACACTGAGAAAGGGTTGATGCTCCCTGCCGTCTCCTCCAACCTGCTGCCTGCCACGAGCAGGTGCCCTGCCAGTAAGCTCTGAGAGTGCCCTAACCCACTTGTCTGAGACTCTCCGTGGAGGTCTTGTGTGCGGAGATGCCCATTTAAAGCAGTCGAATGAAGAACCTCAGCTGAAAAAGCTGAGAGATGCAGTAATGGCAAAGATTATCTCATTTGGAAATGGTGAGTAGCCCCGACTTCAGCTGACGGTGATCTTTTGGATTAACTGAAGCGCTAATGGAGCCCTCCCAAAGGCTTTCCATTGTGATAGTGTGGTAGTGTATCTGAATATGGAAAACGTGTTCTTGGAATGTGTTCAACTTTCCCAAAGCTACCCGCTACGGATCGAATGGACTGACGAGAATATTTAGTTTGATATCAAGGATGGATTCAGCGTAAACCAAATAGCACTTCCAGGCCCTATGGCTTAGTTGGTTAAAGCGCCTGTCTTGTAAACAGGAGATCCTGGGTTCGACTCCCAGTGGGGCCTTTACTTTTTCCTTGAGGGGAACTCTTCATTCATCCATATTTGCACGTATCCATGGTGTAGTGTGAACCAGTTTGACTACAAAACTGCCACCCATAAAATAAATGACATAAACCTTAATTAGCTGTTGAATTATGTTATAAAAAATTTCTTTTCTCCCAAGAAAACAGATTCAAAATCTACATTAGGTTATGCAAGATTCAACACCTGTTATAAGTGAAGAGGAAAGCATCTCTAAACTCTAATAAGGTCTGGCTCTCTGGCTGATTCAGAAGAGTTCTGAAAAGTTAAGAAGTAGTTAATCCACCAAAAAACGGTGGTGGAGAAGTAGGCTATTTTCAAGATGATGCTTGCATTTGGGGAACAGAGTATTTGCAACCCCCCTGATAATTTTACCAAAAGAACTAAGAACAGCTTATGATTGCCAGGGCTGTGCATCTCTGGGGCTGCACCAAAAATACAAAAGGAATAAATAAGTTGAAATATACTTTTCAAATATCAACACCAACAATTGTCCACCTTAGTTGAAATTTGTAAGGAGTGATAAACCAAAGAACGTCCTGCCATTCTATAACAAAAAATATTTTGTTGTAAAATTATGAGTGTAAATTCAACAGATTTTTAAAAATATGTATAGAAATGCTGTTATTGTAGTTTGACATTAGATAGTAATTTTAAATGAATAGCCTTTTGAAATGATCATTATAGACAACTCAACCTTTAATTTGAATAATTTCTTTCCAATTTGTCCAAGCTGTAATATAGGACTTTTAGAAAACAAGTTACCAAAAAACTTGTTTCCATGTTACATGATGCTATGCAAGCCATCTGGTACATCTGATTTTCTTTTTTTTTTTTTTAAAGATTTATTTTTATTATTTTTTTTATTGGAAAGGCGGATATACAGAGAGGAGAGACAGAGAGGAAGATCTTCCGTCTGTTGATTCACTCCCCAAGTGAGTGCAACGGGCCAATACTATGCCGATCCGAAGCCAGGAGCCTCTTCTGGGTCTCCCACGCGGGTGCAGGTTCCCAAAGCTTTGGGCCGTCCTCGACTGCTTTCCCAGGCCACAGGCAGGGAGCTGGATGGGAAGCGGGGCTGCTGGGATAGAACCAGTGCCCATATGGGATCCCGGGCGTGCAAGGCAAGGACCTTAACCACTGCGCCACGCCCACATGTGATTTTCAAAGCATTAAGTATGCTTTCTATTATGGCCTTCAGACATTTAGCTATGTAGAATATTTGCAAGTCTCTTTGACAACATATGTATGTTCCAGATAGAATTAAACTTTTCTGTTATTTGTCTCTCATAGGATTTCTGGATCTGAAACCATTATCAACACAGTGCATCTAACTAAAATTTTTGTATAATTGAAAAACAATGAACAAAAGGTCAGACAACTGTCATCGATGACAGGGATTGTGTATGCCTCAAACATTCGTAAAATAGCATAACGCAATAGATACCGGCCCACTATATCTCAGTGGCTCCTTTCATGACTCTTGCTTGTTCACAAACACATTAGACAATGCACAAGGGATTTGGGAACATTTTTCTTACATATTTGTAATGATGTTCAAACAAAATGGAGTGGTAAGTCTTGCATCTTTAACAAATACATATTAAAATCCTGACATTTGAAGATTACTAATATTTTGCGCTGTTTGTACCAAAGCTAACCCATATATTGAAGCCTGCCAAGAAGAAATAAAAATGAGAGCAAAAGACTTTCTTAAACAATGCTTTGCAGAAATTCTCCTATCATACAGGATCCTATATAGGAAGTAATACAAACTGTTATGAAGAAATGTAACTATCACAGATCTAGGAAGCAAATCCATTCAAGTGAGGAGAGGGAAAAGGTGATGAACTAAGCAACTTTGGAAATTGTAATCTTTAAAGACAGAAAGCCCTGTACACAGCATTGTACAGGAGTTGATTATGTTGTTGCCAGGGAAGTATAGATGAACAACTCCAAAACCATTGTGCACATATATTGGAACTGAACAATTAAATAGATGAGTGGTAGAGGATGAAAGCCAGATTTCTCCTTTTTGATGTAGAAGGTTACAGTCAAGAGAAAGTTAGAATAATCCATGTGGTCTGGATTAGCGTTTAAGACTTCAATATGATCTCATGTTTAGCACAATACATATTTATTTATTTATTTATGTACGATCATATATGTGTGATAGCTATAAGAACACACAAATATCATGTTACACACACTGAGATTTAGTAATTCTGTCAACTGAGAGTGCCTAAAAGCAAGAACATCCAATTTATAATAAGGAGACTCAATACAAAGATCTTGGCATATAATACCATTGTTTTATGAAAGGAATCAAGTCTCCTTGAAAAAATAGCTGATACAGGACTGGGGCAGGAGATTGATTAGATGAGACGCAATAATTTTATAGTGCCAGGAAGTAAAAAAGTGCTAAAAACTTCATAAAAATCACATTACACACACACACACAATGAGTTACATGGACACACATTGGAGCAACTAAGGAACTTTCACATGCCAAAGAATCTTTTGTGAATTGCAAGAATTCTCCTTCTGTATGCTGTCTGTGAATTCTAGCCACTTTGGCCACCCTGGGTACTGAGCTCCATCTCTGTTGTTTGTTGTTTCCTTGTTTGTTTCCCTGCCCTCTTGTTCAGCCTCTCCAGGTGTGAGTTGGGACAATCATATAGTTTAACTCATCTGCTTTTCAGAGATCTTTGTCCTGAAATTACATTGTCCAATGTCTGAAAATCATGCAGCATATTTTTAAAAATGTTTTTATTTGGGTATTTCTTTAATACCTACATTTTCTTTTTGTTTGTTTGTTTGTTTTTAAAGATTTATTTTTATTATTTTTTTATTCTTCCATCCAATGATGTGTATTTTGTTTTGTTAAACTATATTTTTTAGTTCCTATGTTTTCTAATGGAAGCCTGTGAATAAGTTGGTTACATCGATTCTATTCAACTTTGTATCCTCAGTACCTACGACAGCATGTGTTTAATAAATGTATGAATAAATAATAAATTGTGTATGTTCAATATACCTGCTTAGTTTCCCAATATTTTTAAATATTTATTCTATTTTTATTGAAAAGGCAGATTTGCAAAGAGGAGGAGAGACAGAGACAGATCTTCTATTTGCTTGTTCACTCACCAAATGATCACAGTGGCTGGAGCTGAGCCAAGAGCTTCTTTCTGGTTTCTGACATCGGTGCAGGATCCCAAAGCACTGGCCCACCCTCCTCTGCTTTCCCAGGCTGCAAGAAGGGAGCTGGATGGAAAGTGGAGCAGCCAGGTCACAGACTGGCACCCATATGCAGTCCTGGCACTTGGAGGTAGAAGATTAGTTAATTGAGCCATTTTGCCCTGCCTCCCACTGCCAATATTCTTTCTTATATATTGTTCTCTCATGGTTCATTAAAATATAATAATGCAATTATTTGTTTACATATCTGTCATGTTGGAGTTGTGCATTCTAATACTTAACACCTATTACACAGTTTGAGTTTAACTACAAACTGAGTAAGTACATCTTTTAAAATCTCATGGTTGAGATGAGCTTGACTTCAGGGCTTGGGTGGATGAACCTCCCAAGAATCTAGAAGCTGCTGGGGTATCTGAGCCAGGTAGGCCTCAATGTTAGGGGCCCTAGACCCAACCACTGCTGCCAAGTAGTGAGCAAATCCATCGGCACCAGGCTTCACCAGCTGTCTGTCCAGCGGTGAGCTCTGGTGTCTATGGGAGTGTGGAATTACCTCCTAGGGACATCCATGGATAAGACCATTGTATGTATAGATGAGGAATGAATCCTGAGGGACTCCCAACAACAGGGCCATTGTACTTACAAGTAAGTGAGGAGACTGAGACCTGGTGTTTTGGAGGGGAGAGACCAGAATATCTGTGTGGATCATATCAATGCACCAGCCCACATGGGGGTCCTAAGTAGAGCTTGTTAACATGGAACATTGCTGAACACCACATGCTAGTCCACACAAAAGCTAGGGCTGAGGGCAGCCAATCAGGACTAGATCCCAGTACTTGCTTGAATGTTGGAACAGGGGATGGGTCACATTAGGCAGGGTCATGTCACTAACCAGCATGCAAGAGAACTGGGTTTGTGGGTAGATTCTATGGGGGATATCTGAGCCAAACCCTGAGGAAATACAAGTTCTGTTGGTTAGCTCGAGTTGAGGTGGTGATAGGCTGAGCTAGATGTGACCATGGAACCTGCCACACTCACGGGTACAGGGACCGAGAATAATCTGGGCAGGTCCAGGCTTCAGTATCCGCATATGCATCTTAAAACACAGTGTGGGGTGGGCTTGGTTGCAACATTCACTAGCTCATAAAAGGCCAAGATGGAGGAGCAGGCTATGCTGGGCAAGGGCCTAGCACCTACTGGCATGCGTGAGATCTGGGTCTGGGAGTGGGCTGAGTGGGGGAACATAGGAAAACTCTCTTAGTGGGTCCAAGCTTGGGAGTCAGGCAGGCTGGTCACGGTGTGTGGGTTGATTTTGTAGGGGGCGGACTAGACAGGGCAGAGCAAACCTTAGCTCACTGGCAAGAGCAGAAACCAGGCTGGAGTACAGGTCATGCCGGGCTAGGCTGTCACACCTACTGGTTTGCATGAGCCAGGAAAAGCCAAGCTTGGTTGACTGTTCCAATTGGTGCATGTATAAGTGTGAGTGGGGGTGAGGGTTGGTTGAGCTTTGGTGCATCATCAGCTGGCAGTTGCTGGCATGGGAAGAGGGGGGCTAATCCTGTCAAGTTAAACTGCAGAACCACCTGGAAAGTGCACAATCCGGGAGTGAGAGACCTGGGAGGGAAATAGTGGGTTCCCCCCTCTTGGGTTACCACTGCCACGGGAAGGCACGAGAACTAGGACAGGGGCTGGGGTAGCTAGACAGAGAGGCACTCAACCACACCCGTGAAGGCTTGACTGTTGAGCTGGGTAGATGGATCCAAGCTTCAATGCCATTTGCCATGTACGAGAACCAAGGGGGATGTGGGTCAGATTGGACTGGTCTGCCACACATACTGGCAAACCAGGGTAGGGGGTTGGCCTGGTGGGGGTTATTGTGGGCCGCTCTCATCAGGCTGCAGCTCCCACTGGTTTAGGCGAAGACCAAGTATGTGCTGTGCAGAACCAGGCTGGACTGCATCACCCACTGGTTCCAGTAGAAGACGGGGCTGAAAACAGAACCAACCCAGCAATTGCAACTACCAGCTGACCGGGTGATGGACTGTGCTGGGCCCTGTGCTTGCTGGTGCATACGAGTATCTGGCCTGGGAACACCTCAGACGAAGTTTCTTTGGTGATCTACCCAATTGAAATGCCAGACTCAGAACACAAACCATGAAGGGACAGAAGATGGAACAAGTTAATCAACCACCTCAGTTATAGGTTGGCAACAAAATACTGGGCAAATAGAGACACTATGATGGACAATGTCAATTAATGGATTTTTCAACAACCTCATCGTGTTTGGAGAGGCAAGATTGGCAGCAATTTCAAAACTGGTGACCTATTGAAACCACTTCAACGAGTATCTTGGAGCATGCCCCACATGCGGGACTTGGGGTGGGTGGGAAATCAGGTGGGGCTTCTCCCTCAATATCCCCCTGTACCTCAGATATATGAAGGAAACAATGTGGAAATAATGGTCTTGCCCACTTTCCTGTAGCCCTTGACCCTTTATGCACAAATTAACCATGTAAAGATTGTTAAAATAAAAAATATTTTAAAAAAAATTTAAAAAAACACAAAAACAAGTAAGAGTTGTATAGCCGATAGGTAAAAACTGGAACAAGTAAGGTGTCAAAAAGAGCATTTGTGCCAAAGTGCATTTAATTCTTAACTATCTTCAATGCTAAGGCAAAAGGTGTAGCTTGGTGAATTAATTTTTTAATGTATAATTTTATAACATACTGCATTCATGTTTATCAAAACTTTTTCCTGGGGTGAATCCTTGCCTGAGTGTGTGCACTCACAGCACGCACAGGATCCTCACTGGGATCCTCATGTGCTGTGCAAGAACGGGGCAGGTGCTGTGGTTCATAGGATGCCTTAGCTGATGGGGGTTTAAACCAGTCCCTAGACTTTCCAACTGCAGCCGACATGTTCGTTTCACGACTCTTAGTACCGTTTTGTGGACACAGGAAAAGTGTTGTGAACGTGTTAGTGATAAGTATCACGGGCCTCAACCCAACCACTTTGACTTATGATAACGTGAGACGTTCTCCTGCCCTTGTGGCAGTTGCACTCATAGCTGTGTTCATAGACCAACAGCAACTCAGATTTCTGTGTGTTGGTGGAAAGGGTAGAACCATCAGAAGTCTTTCTTTACATTTACCTGAAACCACACTCTCAACATGGAAATTTCTCATGTGTACCCACATTTTAGAATGACTGGGGAGGAAAATCAACCTTCTGGTTTTACCATCATATTCTAATGTTAATCTGTAAATTGGACACCCCAAAGATCACCAGTGACCTCCAAATCATCAGACTTGGCAGTTGTTGTTAGAATCACCTTTATTTCTTTTTTTGTTTGTTTGTTTATTTTTTGTTTTATTTTGTTTTTTTCTTTTAGAATCGCCTTTATTTCGAATAGGATAAGGTGCCATAACCCTATGACTGTCAGTCTGGAAGAAGTGCCTAAGTGAGATTTGGTGACTTCAAAAAGAAAGCAAACCAGGAGGCAAACTTTACTGCTTCTTCCTTCTGTTCAGTTTAGGAACACAATGACTACTTCCACCCTTCACTCTCCTTAGGAAGAATTAAGACATAGAGCCAGTATTCTTAGAAAAAGTAATACATTTACAACAAATTTTATTCAGTTTATTTAAACTGAAATGGATTTATGATTATTACCTTTAAGTTGAGCAAATTATCTATTTTTCCAAAGCAAGGAGATGTTTAAAAAGTGAAAGCAGCCAGGACTCCTGCACGTGTGGAATCCTGGCATTGCAGGTCGAGGCTTTAATGGCTATGCCACAGCACTGGCTAAAATATTCTATCTTTAGACAGAGAACTGACTGGCAAGCCTGGAAAGTACATACTTGTGGTTCTATTTATCAAGCTCTAAGTGCATAGGTTCTGTAACCATGCACACCTTTGATCTATGCTCTGCTAAACTTCATTTATAAGTAGTTTCCAGTTGGTTATTTTTTCAGTCTAATTTTTAAAATATATTATTTCTTTTAGATGTGTAGTAATAATAAACAATATGTTATTTTATCTGCATAAATATAAATAAAATATACTCATAGTATTTTATGCAAGGAAATTGCACCCATTGCTTTATATAGCTATTGAATTCTTCAGTATGACTTGCCAGGTTTTCTCTATTCAATCTGTACTTTATCACCTATAACGTTCAGTAATCCTCCAGCCACCAATAGATGAGTATTCATAGCCTTTCCAGAACATTTTTTGTGGTATGTCTGCTGAACCTCTTCTCTGTTGTCTCTCTCTCTCTTTTTTAATGAGGAAGAGAAGTTAAAGAAAAACTTTCCAATCCTTAAACGCTTTTCTGAATTCTGATATAATATTGCTTCTAAAGAACCTAATACTGTGCTATTTGTTTAACATGTGATTTTTGTAAGCATTATTAAATAATAACAAGAATAGTTTATATTGGCTTAAAAGCATCTAGTCTCCAAGGAAGAGTTTTAGTCTCTAAGGGAATAAATAAATTGGCTCCCTAGAAATTGAAGTTTAGTTCTATAAATTACAAAGGTGGAATGATCCTCTGTTGTAGTGATTCCCTCAGCTTACATGTGAGTTTGAATCACCTGGGGAGCTAGTTAAAGTAGTTTCTTTAGTTTCATCCCCAAAGGTTTTAATGCTTGTTTGGCTAGGGACCTACAAGGGTGCATTTCTTAGAAGTATTCTAGGTGATTATGAAGCAAGTGCATTACATTTTCAAAACTCGGGTTTAAAAATATTATACACAGGGATAGGCATTTGTCAGCAGTTGTGAACATACCACTTGGAATCCTGGTATCACATATTAGAGTGCCTGGATTCAAGATCCAATTCTGCTCCTCATCCCTGATTCCCATTATTGTGTATTCAGCAAGACAAGTTACAGCTCAATCAAGTAGGATCCCTGCTACCTATATGGGAGACACAACCAACCCAATCCTGGCTGTTGCAGAATATGGGATCTCTCTCTCTCTCTCTTTGTACCCTGTTTTTCAAATAAACCAAATAAATAAACCTTGCTTTGAATGTATAAAATATTATACACAGAGCTTAAAGTAAGGTTCGTCCATGCCGTCTGCAATTCTGTATTAATTCATTCACATACTTGCCATCAGGGGGAGGAGGAATTAGCTACTGGAAGTCTTCTATATTCCAGTGTTTTCAGACACTATCTCATTTAATTGATCTAGCCATCTATTAAATATATATTATAATAATCTCTTTGAAGATGAAGATGCAAGTTCAATGAAGTTCATTGTAATATAGCCAGTAAAAGGTAAAGTTCAATTTCAAATTCAAACCTGCCTAACTCTGCAGCTCTTGCTTCATATATATGTATGAATATATATGAATATATATTCAATTTTATTAGAATCAAGGACAAAATTTATGACTAAACAAAATCAAGTGACCTAGACTGACCTCAAACTTTAAATTTATGAGTTAGGAAGCCTATATTAATCTCCTGTTTTGTGCAAGGAGAAGAAACCAGCCTAGTAAATTGTATTTTAAGTCACTCTAGTGTTGGAGTAATCAGATATTTATGTAGGAGATTCTCCATGGAGAAGGAACAGGCCATGTAAGAGCCTAAGTTAATATGCTCCATCATTTAGACTCTAGCCATCAATGTCTAGAGCCTTGGTCATGTTCTCTTTGTGCCCCTGAGTCTTTAGATTTAAAAGTAGGAAGGAAAGGGATCATATGGCACAGTCCCAAACAAGAGGTTACCCATCATGATAGCCAATAACTTTGGAAGGGTAGCCTAGAAAGGAAGCTTTGAGGCTATGAAGTGTCTTTTTGGATCCAATTCTTTACAAATATGCTTGGAAAATGACAGATTATGGCTCAAGTACTTGAGTTCCTGCCTCACCTGGGAGACCAAGATGGAGTTCTTGGCCCCCAACTTCAGATTGGCCCATCCCAGCTATTGGCCACTGAAGAGTTAACAAGTGAAAGGAAGATATCTCCTTCTTTGCCTCTCTCTCTGTGACTCTGCATCTCAAACCAATATTTTAAAAATACTTTCACTTTTAAAATAGTTAGAAATCTTTTGTTGTTGTTGTTCCATCTTGTTTTTTGGAATGATTCACTCTGAGAGGCTCTTACATGATGGAGATAGTTGAACAAACAGGAAGGGGATCTTAATTAGACTAGCAATGGTGCTAAGGACAGTTGGAAATGAGAGTCCGAATATTTTCCTTGAGGTGCTTTCAGTATGACTGAAAAGACCAAAGAAGCACCCAGATGCTGTAGATACAAGAGAGTCAGTGTTCACTCACAACATTTGCAGAGCATCCCTTTGGTGCTTGAATTCTGAAAATGTGTGAGCTCTGTAAACCTTGGGTAAACTATTTATCTTCTCAAAGCTTCAAGTTCCCTAAGTATAAAATGTGCACAGTAGTGCACAACATGGAGTTGTTAGGAGTGTGGTTTTCATTTAAAGCATCTAGAATGTGTTAAACACTTGCTATTATCACATTATTTGTTTGCATTCTGAAAATTGGTAGGGCTAAATCACACTCTCCCTTGCTATTAAGCATTAATGAATGGGAAAACTGATGCAATCTATACTCACAGCAAGAATGGGAAATACAAGACTGGTACCACTTCCCCAGGGAAATCCATTCACCAAGGACTGTCCCTAAGAGATCATTGTCACCCTGGCTGAGAATCTGTTTTATCTGTCTTTGTGTCACACTTGGAACCAATAGAGAATACTTTCTGCTTGCAGAATGATAGTCATCCTATCTTCCATACCAAGGTGACTCTTACAGGTGCACTGGCCTACCCACCTCTCTCAGGACCTTGAGACTCCGACTCTTCCACAGCCTTTCTCCCGGCTAGACTTCCATAGCTAGTCACCCACTTCAAACCAGTGCGAATGAGAAGAGGTATGTTCTGATGAAGCTTGTTTCTACACAAAACAGCCTAGATAGCCTTGGGTTTTGTTTGGTTTAAAAAAAAAAAAGTTCTGAACTTTGAATAAGATCAAATGAGATAAGATGCCTCAGTGAGTTAAATACATTTTCATTATACCAGATTAATGGCTGTTAGTCATTTACCTCAATTCCATAATTATGTCCAAAAGATCCAATGGTCTAGGAGAAGGGAAAGAATGAGAGAGAAGGCAGTCAATAAACATCACTTATATTAAATCTAATATTTTGAAACTCAACTTGAGAATCAAACAATATGAATGATGACAAATAAGCAAAAATATTGAGACTGTTTTTGACAGAGTACAGTGTTTTCACTTTTTTCTTTGGCCATGATATATGCAAATATACTGATGTTTTGTAAAACACAGATTCATTTTCTTTTAATTTTTAAAAGAGAGAAGCAGATACAGAGAGAAAGATTTTCCATCTGCTGGTTCACTCCCCAAGTGGCTGTAACAGCCAGAGCTGAGCTGATCCGAAGCCAGGAGCCAGGAGCCAGGAGCTTCTGCGTGCAGGACTTTGAGCTGTACTCGACTACTTTCTCAGGCCACAGGCAGGGAGTTGGATGGGAAATGAAGTGGCCAAGACTAGAACTGGCACTCTTATGGGATCCTGGCGCTTATACAGTGAGGACTTTAGCCACTAGGCTACCGTGCCTATTTTTCATAATACTGTTCCTTAGACTCTAGGATTTCCCCTTTCACCCTCTCCATTTCATCTCCCTGACACTGATTTCCTTTATATTATTACAATAATATAGTCCTTCAACAACAATCACAAGTCCATCATGTACATTGTAGGTATAGACAATGGTAGAAAGTCCAGCATCCCATTGTCAAGATATATTTAATGGTTTCATTGGGAGTCCATCTTTTATTCAGAGGTAGAAATGCATTCTGCTATATATCTTCACTTAAAATGTAGATTTCTATTTTCTATTTTTGGATACATCTCCCTTGCCACTGTCTACCTCTATATCCACCCCAGTTGCTGCCTTTGGTAATTCAACAGCTGACACAAACCACCCCAGACAGGGAGTCCTATAGTTGTATGATATTTTGCAAATTAGCATTGGTGAAATTGACCTACACTTGTCTGGAAGCAACAGAAATTCCTCTGGTAAACAGAACTTTGAGCTAATCCTTGTGGGCACACTGAGAATTTACCCTGTTTTAGGTCTCTATTATTAAATTGTTTATTCCAATCAATCCTCACGTATATGCCCCATTCTGTTAGCTTCCTTTTCATTATTGCAGCATCTTAGATTAAAATATCAGCTTCTTTTAAGTGCATCTTTTGCTTTACATCCATCCCTTGCTCTTGATTTTCATTGTCCAGCTAACATTCTCAGCATCTCTCCAATAGCCTGTCCTATGACCTCTCAGCTTTGTCTCTTCTTTAGTCCAGCAATACATTGCCATAGTAAACATTCTAAAGTATGCTCTAATTATGTCTTATCCCTTCTGAAAATCTGTCATTTGACCTGACTCCTTAGCATAGTATTAAAGATTTTCTTGTTTTAGAACCAAGTCATTTTTAGTAGATTTTTTTTTGCCACACCAATATGTGCATATTATGCAATTGAATTTATCAGATCTGCAAATGTGATAGACAGAACTAAGCATGTTTAATTCAGAAACGTTGTCTCTTTGGTAACAACTGATGATGTATGTTCTTTATCTGTTCAAACACGGCCTTTACCTGCTATGCTCCTTATCATAATTTATAAATATTAAGATTCTTTCTGGGTCTAGCATTGGGGCATGGAAGGTTAAGCTAACACCTGTGATGATAGCACCACATGGCCACCAGTTCAAATTCCAAACGCTTCATTTCCAATTTAGCCACCTGCTGATGCACCTGAAAAAGTAGTGTAAAATGGCTTGGGTATTGCTTCTGCAACCTACGGGAAGACCTGGATGGAATTCTGGGCTCCCGGCTTCAGACTGGACCAGCCCTAGCTGTTGTGCTCATCTGGGGGAAAGAACCATTGGGTGAAAGATCTGCCTCTCTCTATGTGTCTCTACCATTCTCTGTTATCCCGCCTTTCAAACAAATAAGCAAATCTTTTTAAAAAAAAAACACTTTATATGTTTTCTTTACTTAATTTCTATTTTTTTTCTTACAGATACAAATGTTCAGGATTAAAAAACAAATATTAACATGAGCTTGCAATGAAAAATAGCAATGCTTTTCCTCACTATTTCTCACTTTCCAGAGGAAATATGTTCTTCATAATTTCTCTGTTTTCTTCTATTTAATCATACTTCTTAACAACAAGCTTTGGTCTATACCAGGAAAAATCTCCTACCTCCTGGTTCAGTCCCCAAATGGCTGCAATGACCGGAGCTGAGCCAATTCAAAGCCAGGAGCCAGGATCCCCTTCCAGGTCGTCCACACTGGTGTGCAGGGTCCCATGGCTTTGGACCACCCTCTATTGCTTTCCCAGGCCACAAGCAGCAGGGGACTGGATGGGAAGTGGAACAGCCAGGACACAAAGCAGCACTTATATGAGATCCTTGAGTGTTCAAGATGAGGATTTAGCCACTGAGCCATGGTGCTGGGCCCAACATATTTAATTCTTATATGACAGAGAGACAGTAAGAGACAGTAAGAGACATAGAGAGAGGTGTTCCTTAGTCTCCAAAAATTCATGCATCATGCTTTTGGACTAGATTAGCATCAACAGTTTACATTTTCCTAACTGTTGAAATCTTAGTAAAATCCTATATTGGGTTGTGGTTACCTAGAAGTCTTCTCTCCATTCTGCCATCCCAAAGTGACAAGTTTGGGTCGATTCTTTTTAATTTTCTCCTTAGAGACCTGGCTTTTCCCATTTTTCTTGGAGACATGGCTTCTGGAGCCTTTTCAGTGCTGCTTGTTTCCAAGCTGTCTCATGAGACCTCTCTTCCCCATTGTCATGGAGGATTCCTTCATTTCGTGTAGGCTTTCTGACCTTAAATATCTTCTTTTTCTCTTTATCATTTTGGTGGTACATATCCTCCAGCAGCTTCCAAAGAAATCATGCCTGGAAAAGAAAACTTTGGGGATGCTGTATGTTTTAAAATGTCCCATTCCAGCTTCATTCTGTTTGGTTCCAGATGGAATTCCAGATTTGAAATTCTTTTTCCTCAGTATTTTTAAGTCTTACAGTCTCACTTTCCCAGTCGCTATGAAGACACCTTGTCTATTTTTTATTGACTTTTTGGTTTCTATGTATATTTTCTTCCTTCTGAAAATTTTTGGGGTTGCCTCATCTTGTGTAATCTGAAACCCTTTTAATGTAATGCCTACATGGCCCTGCTGTCCTTCAGTGTGGGTGCTTTCTTATGGCAAATTCCTTTTCTAATTTTCTCCCCTACATTTTGTTCATTTTTTCCTATTAAAACCTTATTGGGAGAGGAGGAAATACTTGTTCTCTAACCTCCAGGTTTCACAGAACAGAATAATTTTTATTATGTTGAATGAAAGTGGAATGTAGAGGAAAAAGGTTTTCAATTTGTCGTGTTGTCCATTCACAGCATCACAGAAGAAAGAGAAATTAATCATCTTGGTGAGTTTGACAGATAGATCCAAGGCTGTCTGGCTCAGCCACTTGCTTTTTCTCTGACTGAATCTGATCTGTCTGTAGGATTCGTTGTGTTCTATTCCTTCAGGGCCTGAATTGGAGGCACAGGTTCATTCACACATTTCTCTCCCTTCATTTTTTCATTTTCCAATGAATTTAGAAAGGAAGAAATGTTAATGCTTAAGACCCATTAAATTGATAATTAAAAGCTACAACAGCCAGACCAACAAAGGAAGACTGCCAGGGCTAGAAAGGAAAGTGGGTGGTGAGCATCATGAACACTGCATATAGTCTAATTCTAATTCTTGGCATACAACTCTTCATCATCACTGTCCTCACTTACAAAAGACTAACAGAATATTTCGACTTATTTTCTGTTACCAGTTTTTTAATTAGTCAAAGTGTTCAATTGTACACAAGAAACAGCAATTCCAGTCGTTGGAACAGATAAAGAAAAAAGTAGAAGAATGGTACTTCACAGAATCAAAGGGAAAGGTCAAGAACAAAATTTGGCCAAACACACACACACACACACACACACACACACACACACCCAGAAACAAGCCACAGCCAAGCCAATATCCCACCTCTGGAAGAGACTCTAAGAACACATCCTTTGGTGCGTCACCACAGGATGTACATCAGGAAGGCAGCTGATCTGGATTTCTGGCAGCCCCTTGTCCTCTTCATACCATTGTGTCATTTCACTACATTCAAATTCTAAGTGGAAGCATCTGGTTGATCAAATCTACCTCAATCAATTTTTTTCCAGCTGTCTGGGATCTGAGAGACAAAGATGCTCCCTCCTTCCATTGGCTTAAGACTTAATGTTCACTCATCACACAGGACTTTAATGTGGGAAACATAAAATCATTTTCCACACAAACAAAGCTTTTCAAATGTGACTTTATAAGGTTAAATGTAATAATTACTTCATACATGGTTGTGATTTCTAATGAAGGTATGCCCCATTTTTCCTCCATATTTACTTTAATTCTGCCAACTCAGAATTTTTTTTAATCACTCTCACCTTCTTTAATTTCAACAGATCCTTCTCATCAAAATTCAATGAAACACATGAATGAAAGTTTTCCAGAAGATTTTATTCTCATGGGCCTTACCAAATATCCATGGCTGGATCTTCCTCTTTTCTTTGTCCTCATGACCGCTTACTTGTTCACGTTGTTGGGAAACATTGCTATTATTCTGGTCTCTCAATTTGATTCCCAACTCAAAAGTCCCATGTATTATTTCCTCACCAACCTTTCCTTTTTGGATCTCTGCTTCACCACTACAACTGTACCTCAAATGCTGTTCAACTTAGGGGGGCCGAACAAAAACATCACATACACAGGTTGCATAGCCCAGGCCTATGTATTTCACTGGCTAGGCTGTACTGAATGTGTCTTGCTTGGCATCATGGCGCTAGACCGCTATGTGGCTGTGTGTAAGCCTCTAAGGTACTCTGTGATCATGGATCATAAACTCTGCCTGCACCTGTCGAGCACTGCATGGCTCACAGGTCTGGCCAATTCACTACTGCAGTCCACTCTCACAGTCCAGCTGCCTCTCTGTGGGAACCAGGTACTGGACCACTTCTTTTGTGAGCTGCCTGGTCTTATTAAGATGGCTTGTGTGGATACCACAGTCAATGAGCTTATTTTAGCTGTGGTGGCCACTCTCCTGATAATGGGTCCCCTCTCAATGATTCTTGTCTCTTACAGTTACATTGCCAAAGCTGTATTTCGAATTCCTTCTGCTGCTGGGAGACTTAAGGCCTTCAACACATGTTCATCACACCTGCTTGTGGTATCATTATTTTATGGGCCTGGCATCTACATTTATATGCAGCCCTCAGGGGACGGTCCGCAAGACCTGATCAAAGTCTTGACCCTGTTTTACTGTGTTATTACTCCTATGGCCAATCCATTCATCTACACCCTGAGGAACAAGGAAGTTATAGGAGCTTTGAAAAGGCTTCTGAAGAAGTTCATTTCATCTGGGAACGTATGAGAAAATGATGATTTGCTGTTGATGTGAAAGCCATACAGTAATACACTCCATCAAAACCATGTTCAAAAGTCAAATCAAGAAAACATCTATCTATGAAGAACACCTTCATAGCAAAGTCCCTAAAATTTAGTTTGAAAATGCTTTGAAATTTTTTGGTTTACTATCAGTGAAAAATTCTAAGAGTATTTGATATTATGAAATAAATCTTAAAAATATTTCTTGAAGTTTTCTGTCTCACTCTTGCCTTTCAAATAAATAAATAAATCTTTAAAAACATGCATCTTGCTTTTATAACTTGCAACTTTCTTGGATTTAATCTTCTAATACTGACTCTATTTTGATATATTTTTAATAATAATAATGTAACAAAAGAAATAAAATACAGACTAGAAAGATAATAAAATTATTAAGATACTGTATGTTTCTGTCAAAATTTGGATTCGTTTTCTTTTTATTTAGGTTCGTGGGGTGTAAGATTGTTTATACAAGCTCTTTTTTATTTAAAGTAGACATTTGTGGCTATAAATTTTTTCTTATTAGAATTGCTTTTGCTGCATGTCATCCAGTTTAGATTGTTATATTTGTATGTTCAGTTCTATTAATAAATCTTATATTTTTTTCTGATTCCATCATTGACTTTTTGCTTGTCCAGGGGACGGTTACTTTATTTTCACATACTTATATTTGTGAATTTTCCAATTCTTATCCTGTATTATTAGTCAGCTCTACATTACTATGATGAAATATTTGAATAAACTAATTAAAGAAAGAGGTTACTCAGTTCATTGTTTTGGAGGTTCAAGTTCAAAAGTGAGTGACCAGGCCGGCGCGGTGGCGCAAGTGTTAAGGTCCTCACCTTGCACGCCCAGGATCCCATATGGGCGCCGGTTCTAATCCCGGCAGCCCCGCTTCCCTTCCAGCTCCCTCCCTGTGGCCCGGGAAAGCAGTCGAGGACAGCCCAAAGCTTTGGGACCCTGCACCCGCGTGGGAGACCCGGAAGAGGCTCCTGGCTTCGGATCGGCATAGCATTCATCTTCCTCTCTGTCTCTCCTCTCTGTATATCTGCCTTTCCAATGAGGAAAATAATAAAAAGATACAGAAAGATCACTTGGTGAGCCAGGAAGTAGAGAGGCCATTCACTTGGGCTTTAGCCAACCCTCCTGTACAAACTATCTTCTGAGAGAATGCCCCCAGTGACCTTTGGACCTCCCAGTGTGTCTATCACCTAAACTCAAACTGCGCTTTCAACCTTCTTACTACCATTGACTTTCAGGAGCTAAATGATGTTTGAAGGTTTCCACTAGAGTTTGCATCGGAATTCACTGGGACCTCCGGCTGGACCCTGAAGAGGCAGTGTAGAACCGGCACGTCACCAGGGCAATGGAGCCTTAAAATATTCAAGTCACATAACATCCCGTATTCATCTCTAGTTTTATCACATTTAGGCAGAAAAGATACTTGACATAACTCACATCTTCAGCTTTTTTAAGTATATATTTTTAAAGGTTTTTTTTTTTTTTTTTTTAATTGGAAAGGCAGATATATACAGAGGAGAATCTTCCGTCTGATGGCTCACTCCCCAAGCAGTAGCAAGGGCTGGAGCTGAGCCAATCTGAAGACCTTAACCACTACGCTATTGTGCCGGGCCCAACTATGTTCTTTTAATGACCATTGTAGGAGGACATTGTGAGCCTGGAAGGCCAGCAGCACAGGATTGCAGTTCATTGGGCAGTATTTGCATGAAAACAACCAAATGGCTACCTTTTGCATACCTGTTGGGAGATAGTTCCCACAGGTCGAGTAAACAGCATGTAAATGAGAACACCTAGCGTGATGTAAAGACTAAAGGAATTCCAATCTAGAGTGCGATAACAGTTGATGGTTTTGTTTATGAGCTCGATACTTCCTCCCCTACCCAGTACGGACTCTCAGAGTATAAAGTCTGATGCCCCTAATAAACTTCAGCTTTGACCATCAGTCAGGGTCCACGCGTGTTATTATCAGCTCCGTGCACCAAGTCCGTCGCTGCGGGACAGCGACAGACCATTACTTTTATCATTTTGAAAATTAACCAGTATATGAGTTTGAGAACTTTCCTGGTGTTCAGCAGCCACTCGACCGCTAAAACAGAGTATTACTCACACCAGTGATAGTCACAACGAGTTGTAATTACAATGTGAGGCAATATGACCGACTGACCGGGACAGACACCCATTACCCGAACAGCACATTTACAGAGTTTTTATAGGGGCAGTCTTTCCAATTAAAAAGAAAGAAAAAGAAAATAGTCTTAAAATATGATAATAATAATTTAATAATGAAAGTACTATTTAAAGCTAAAATATATCCACACGATGGATGTATTATGCAGGTTTTTAAAAAAGAGGAGCATTTCTATAAAAAAAATTTAGAAAATTTTCTGGTTAATAATAAAGCAGCATATGGAAGTGTCTAAATAATATGATAACTTAGAAGGGTAAAGGAGGTACATACCTATTTTTGTTGGAAAAGTAATGGAAGAAAGTGAAAGGAGCAAGGAATGTAAAAGGAAAGATGAAAGAGGGGGCAAAGGTGAGAGAGGAGTTAGTGGGTAGTAGGCAGTTAGGGTATTCTGGGTCCCCCAGTAAAAGAGAATTTCCCCACCATGTCTTGAACTCACCAGGGCACGTCTCTTCCAAGGGACAGAGGTGCTATTAGCATATCAATTCCCCACCTGAAGTATCGGCCATCCCCTCTGGCCATTGTGGGAGGGCCTCAGGCTGATCTCTTTATCATTGAAAGGAGAGCAGGAAGAAGTAATACACATCTGCCTAAGGCCTGGAATGTCCTATGTCTGGTATCTCTGTGACCTTTTGTCCCAAGGCCAGGTACCTTGGAAACCAGGAATTTTCTTTGTTTATGGAGAAACATCTTTGAGGGAAACCTTTAAAAGGTGCATTCCCCACCATTCATTCGGGTTTTGCTTCTTTGCCTCCTGCCACTATGGCAGAGCACTAGGGTTCTTTTTACTTTTCCTCCTGCCACTATGGCAGGAGGTAAGGGTCTTTTCTATCTCAAAACCCCCTCCCGTCGCTAGGACGGGAGTCTTCTTTTCTCAGCCTTTCTAATAAATCCTGCTTTAAAACTAAACTGTGTCCGCATGAAAATTCTTCTTTCCTGCGAGACAAGAATTTGAGGTTGCTGCCATACTCGGAGTCAAAATTCCTGCAACAAAGGCAAGACAGGAGGAACAAAAACAAAACACTGATGAAGATGAGGGTGGTTGTGTACCAAATAAAGGATTCAGAGATAGAAGCCAAACTCTGGATATGTTGATTTTCAACCAAGGCAACTTTTTCATATTTAAAAAGGAGTTGCAGATGGAAGAAAACCTTGAAATTAAATACAAATAGTCCTGTTTATCAAGCTTATAATATAGGCATATAGAAAAAATTAAATCAAATCAGGTATTTGCACAGAATTCTGTCTATATTCCCTAACGACAATATAATTCAAAAACAATAAAATAAACAACTCCAAATTCTACATAGCGGACTGTTATTGCTGGTGATAGTGATATGCGCATTTAATTTCTAACTTGTAAATTTGCTTTGTAATTTTGCAGTTGTTTTTCTGACACAACTATTCGGGTGAATGTTTTGATGCTGTTGGGAATCAGGTAGGGAAAGAAGGAAAAACAGATTGCAATGGTGAAATGGAAAGATTCTGTGGATTCGCGTTTGGGAAGTATCCTGCAGAATCCTCATTTATATTTTCTAGTTCTAGCCCACTGATGGGACCCAGAAGCAATGACACATCCTAGTAGCAACGAGTTTGCTAGTTGTCTCAGATCTTGAATTTCCGTGTTCACTTCTCCATTAAGTAGAACCACGGTTCCCTGGAGCACTGGCCACTTCCAGGCCTGGTGGAGGAAATCTTGGCTATTGAATGAGCCTACCACATATCGTGTGGGAAAGGAAAGGGCACAAAAATTGCTGGGAACTTATCCAAGGGCATAGAAGCCAGTTTGGAAGGGCTACTCACATTTTAGATTATTTGAGCACCAAAACAACGACAACAGTTGTTTATAAAGTTGAATTTTAAAAGGACGCACTAATTTATTGCTACAGTAAAATAAGGGAGCTGGGAAAATATAACTACTACATGAAGACGAATTGTGCCTCCGTTTCCTCATCTGTTGAATGAATTAATTGGCATAAAGTACGGATAGCTGTGGAAGAGGATGTGCCGCCAGCACCGTGGCTGCAGAGGGCATTCCAGGAGGAGACCACAGATGTGTGGAGACCTCCGGGCTTGCTAGAAGGAACTTAGCCAGAACCGCTGTTCTACAGAGTGCGGGCCTCTGTGACGCACTTCCGGCCTTAGTAGTTCATCATTCTCTGGGCCGCAGTTGGCAAGGATTCAGAGGTGGTGTGATCTGGGCTTGGTGGCATCTCTACCCACGGATGCGTTGGTGAGCTTCGGATTTGGGCTGCGGCTCAGGGTTTTAGGAAGGGCGACCCACACCAGGCATGGGAGGTCGCGGGAGCTTCTGGGCAGAGTTAGGCGGGGCAGGTGCGGGGCTGCCCGGGGCTGGGAGGACTCCCTGCCCGCTCCCCTTCCCACCCTCTGGCTCGTCCCTGAGCTCCTCAGCTCCCGCCTGCCGGCTGGCTCTCCTGTAAGCCTGGAAGGCTTGGAATCCATTCAGGTGTCCAGAAATGTCTGTGTTCCCTCCTGTGTCCATTTACTTGAGCTGAGACAGCAAGCAAGGACGGTTTTAAAATACACCACAACTCTTGTTCATTGTACACAGTGTCTGTTGCTTTGCGAAACAAATACTTAAGTAGCGCCGGTGTGCCAAACGCACACTGTCCTAAGCACTGTCCGAGTTGGCTTATTGTTATCTCCATGATACCGTGTGGTATGAATACTCCCTATCTCGCTCCCTCCCGTGCTTGTGTTAATATCCGAGAAGAGAGTGAGGTAAAGTATCCTGCCCAAGATTGCACAGCTGAAGAAGAGGGTTCTCTAAATTCAAAATCAAGGCACTTTAGCTCCAGGCTCTGTTTTCCCAAAACTTGCTATGCTGGCTTCCATTCTCTAATGAGTTAGCTTTACAGCCATAACACGGCAGTTTACTTCTCTCATTTGACTTTTAGATTTCAGAAGTCCAGGGTTCACACTGGTGAGAGACCCTATGAGTGCAAAACATGTGGCAAGAACTTCATTTACCGCTGCAACCTTATCTAGCATCACAAAGTCCCCGCTGTGGCTGAGCTGAGCTAGCTGCTTGGATAAGGTAGGGCAAAATTTCTCAGCATCAGACCACTAGCCTAGGGAGCAAGGATATGTTGCTTAGTTGGTTTCTGAGAGAGCAAAAATCTTGGGAGCATAAAAAGTTCCAGACAAAGCCGGGGAGAATGCACTCATTGTTGCACTGGAAGAAACTGATACTTCCATATCACATCCAGACATCTGAGCTGCCTTATTCGATGCCTGCTTCTTGGAAAGCATTTTATTTTACTTTTTTTTTTTTATAAAGATTTGTTTTATTTTTGTTACAAAGTCAGATCTACAGAGAGGAGGAGAGGCAGACAGGAAGATCTTCCGTCCGATGATTCACTCCCCAAGTGAGCGCAACAGCTGGTGCTGTGCTAATCTGCTGCCAGAAGCCAGGAACTTCCTTCAGGTCTCCCTCTCGGGTACAGTGTCCCAAAGGCTTGACCCGTTCTTGATTGCCTTCCCAGGCCACAAGCAAGGAGCTGGATGGGAAGTGGAGACGCTGGGATTAGAACCAGCGCGTTCAAGGTGAGGACTTTAGCCGCTGGGCCACACCGCCAGGCCTGACAATGTATATATTTTTCCTGCTTTCTAAACACCAATAAGAAGCACTTGAGGTTAAATTTGTGTTTTATTTCAGCAGTAACTAGAAGTAAATTATTAATTTATGACTAAATTGATTTCTCCATACTTGAGGACTGTATTTTCGCGTCTTGCAAATCATTTTGTCATCCGACAGCCAGAGCAAATAGAACACCCAGTCTTAGACTCTGAACTTCCAAAACCATGAGCTTGTCTTCAGTATTTTGTTATAATAACAAAAAGCTGTAGATTTCAAGCAACTCAGCTAAGCTTAATGTAAAAGTGGCTGAAGCTCCTCGGAGAAGTCCTCATTATTCTGAAACAAACAAAAAAGGTGGTGGTCTGGGATGGACATCCAGTGATCCATCCATTTGTATTACCGTTTACAAAACAGAATAAAGATTTAGACTTCAGTTTATCAAGGTTGTAATCTATACTTAGAGACAAAATGAGGCCAAAGTCTTGAGGCTTCTTTATGCCCACCCTATAGAACTCCATCTTTATATTCTTTGATTATGACAAATGTTTCCTGTCATTTAAAGCCTACTTAGTTCTGATTTTCATGTGTAATTTCATTTTATCTTCTGAGTAGACTCCTTTCTTCTCTCAGTGAACTAACTCCTTCTAAAATATTTGCTTTCTCCATATATGCTGTTTCTAAGGTATAAATGTTTGTGCTCTCCTGAAGTCACGTTAGAAACTTAATGACAGGGCCCAGTGCCGTGGCCTAGCAGCTAAAGTCCTCGCCTTGAACAACGCCGGGATCCCATATGGGCACCGGTTCTAATCCCGGCTCCTCCACTTCCCATCTAGCTCCTTGCTTGTGGCCTGGGAAAGCAGTCGAGGATGGCCCAAAGCTTTGGGACCCTGCACCTGTGTGGGACACCTGGAAGAAGTTCCTGGATCCTGGCTTCGGACCGGCATAGCATCGGCCGTTGCGCTCATCAGATGGAAGATCTTCCTCTCTATTTCTCCTCCTCTCTGTATATCTGAGTTTCCAATAAATAAATAAATCTTAAAAAAAAAAAAAGAAGCTTAATGACAGATGCAATGGCTTTAGGATGTGGGGCCTCTGGGAGAAACTCACGAATGGGACTAGTGTAGTACCCTGTAAGATCAGTGGTCCCTTCGCACCGTGAGAGGGTGCAACAAGAAGAAACACTCCTGAGTGATGGATCCTCATGAGACTCTACATCTTCTGCACTGTGAACTTAGACTTTCCACCCTCCGGAACTGTGAGAATCAATACTTGCTGTGTATAAATCACCCCGTTTATGGCATTTTTGTTACAGCAGCCCACAGAGATAAAATTCAAGCTTTTTTTTTTTTTTTAGTCTTTTCTGATTTTTCTTTTTCTTTTTCAACTGGGCCATTTATGAGAGAGTTGTAGACACTGTGAAACTTTGCTCCTAAATATATACATCCTGAAAAAATGACAATATCAGTATTACACAATATAAACTAATTCTTTTTGTAAGATTTATTTGGGTTTTTTTTTTAGATTTTTTATTTATTTTAATATAAAGTCAGATCTACAGAGAGGAGAAGAGATAGAGAGGAAGATCTTCCATCTGATGATTCACTCCCCAAATGACCACAACAGCCGGTGCTGTGCTGATCCAAAGCCAGGATCCAGGAACTTCTTCCGGGTCTCCTACGTGGGTGCAGGGTCCCAAGGCTTTGGGCCGTCCTCGACTGCTTTCCCAGGCCACAAGCAGGGAGCTGGATGGGAAGTGGAGGAGCTGGGATTAGAACCGGTGCCCATATGGGATCCTGATAAGTTTAAGGTGAGGACTTTAGCTGCTAGGCCACGGCGCCAGGCCCTCCCACCTTTCTTATCTTTCTGTTTTATTTATTCTACTTTTTAAAGGGCTATTTGTATTATTTACTTTCAATTTTCCCCTTTCCTTTTTCTTTCCTGTTTTATTTTTCTTTCTAACTTATGCATTTTCCTCTCCCTTGGGCTTTTAAAAAAACACTTCTTTTCCCTCTCTGGTTTGTTTTCTTTCTTTCCCTTCTCCTGGAATAGTAGCCTAGTGGCTGAAGTCCTCACCTTCCATATGCCAGGATCACGCTGGTTCTTGTCCGACTGTTCCACTTCCCATCGACCTCGCTGCCTGTGGCCTAGGAAAGCAGTCCAGGATAGGCCAAAGTCACCCTGCACCTGTACGGGAGTCCCAGAAGAGGCTCCTGGCTTCAGATCAGCTCAGCTTCAGCTGCTGTGGCCACTTGGGAAGTGAACCAGCAGATGGAAGATTTTTCTGTATCTCCTTCTCTCTGTGTATCTGCCTTTCCAATGAAAACAAATAAATCTTAAAAAAAAAAAAAGGAAGAAGGAGTAGGAGAAAGAGAAAAAGAGAAGAAGTGGTAGTAAAAGCAGCACTTCTGCAACTGTTAATAGGGGACATTATTTCTGGGAAATGTTTCTTGGAAGGGCAGCTCTACAGGAGGCACTGCTTCCTTTGACCTTAGGGAACAGGTAGGATTAGGGCCAGCTGCTACCTACAAAGGTCATTTCAAATATAAGTAAGCCCGGTGCGGCGGCTGTGAACAGTGCCCCCTTTTGTTCTCTGGTAGGATAGCAAGTCTGTCAGCTGTATTTCATTTTTCTGTAAGGCTTAGTCCACACGGAGACAGATGTCTTGTCAGGGGGTGGCACCGCTGAGAGCAGAGCAGGAACCTAATGTATCCCTGCTGCAGTCCATGAAAACCCAGACACAGTGTGAACATCCAGACCCTGAAGCCCAGCAGAGCAGGACAAAGCAGAGAAATCCCAACACTGCACAGAGGCCCTTTTGTGCTTAGCGCTGTTTCCAGTCATGAACATTGAGAAGGTCTCTCAGGAAATTGATAGCTCAGCAGCAGATTCTCAGCCTGGTCTCTCTCTCTTTTAAAGATTTATTTTAATTATTTAAAAAGTGACAGAATAACAGAGAGAGAAAGGGATGTTTTATCCTCTGGTTTACTTCCCAATGGCTACAATGTCCAGAGCTAGTCCAGGCCGAAGCTAGGAGCCTGGAACTCTATCCAAGTCTTCCCACACGGTTACAAAGGCTTAAGCACTTGAGACATCTTCTGTTATTTTCTCAGAAAGCAGAGCCAGGAGTGGGACAGCCAGAACCAGAACCATCTCTATGATATGATATGCTAAGGTTGCAGGCAGTAGCTTAACCCACTGTGCCAATACTGGCCCCTCTCTCTTCTTTTAATATTCATATTTTTTTCTCTAAATTCTGTGTGTGTTTTATCTGAGATCACTCAATTTAATCCTTCTGATAGTTATCTTACTGTGTACTCAACTCCCTTTTATTTCTTTTACCCACCAGGCAATACCACTGTCTTTCACTTGGACTCTATATTCCCTCCTTCAATAAATAAACCTTTGTATCCATTATGTCTGCAACTTACTGTTAGAGGGGGAGAAAAGTGTACACTTATAAAGAGACAGATTAATAAGTAAATAATATGGAAAATGTAGAAATAATATGGAAAATTGTTACTGCTTCCTCTGGATTTGTTTGCATATTTAATTTTTTTAAATGAAAGTCTGTGTTGTTTAAAACCAAATTTCTATTCCATGCAACTTCTCCAGCCACCTGGTCTCCTTCTTCTACTCTGAACAAGACTGTCACTATTATTAGTTTCTTGTATGTCTTCCTAGAGATTGTTGTCTGATGATCCTAGAGATTGATGTGTGATGAGTGTGGCCCAGCCTTCAGACAGAGGTCAGAACTTGGTAAACACCAGAGAAGCCATAGTAGAGGTGTTGCTTGTAAATGTGCAGAGTGTGGGGAATTGTTTAGCAAAACTCAGCTCTGGTTCAACATCAGACTATCCTCCCAGGAGAAAAATCTGTTTCTGAGGAAAGCTGCCTCATAAAGTGCAGGCTGTGAGAGATGGTAGCTTTGTCATGATTTGGGGCAAAACTTCAGTCACTTTTCCGTAAGAACTCACTGTTTGCTGTCCATTGTATCAGGTGCTGTGGAGAACTAGAAGTATTAAGAACATCAGATTCCTTTTTGGAGTTTACAACCTAGCATGAGATGTGTGAAATCCACACCTTTTTAGTTAGATAAGACTGCAGAACAAAAAAAAAAAAAATGATGCTCAATGTGGCACAGAATAAACAAGTGGCACTTGATAAACAACAAGTGCTGTATATTCTGTGGGTCATATTTCTTTTGCCAAGTGTGATCAATTGTATTGACAATAAGGATTTGATGGAAAGAATTGGAAAGCAAGGATTAAAACATTTAGGTCAAGTAAATGTAAACAGAAGTAAAAGCTTGTGTGATCTGGAAGCAGTAGTGACAAGACCTGCAGAGTTCATTCACATTGAGCAACTAATGGCCTTAAATTTGAAAGTACTTGGAGACAGACTGTGAGAGGACTAGAATGCCAATAACTCTTGTTTATGGAGATAGTGTGTGATCGCTATGTTAGCTGCAGTACTACACAACTTGAATGCAGGTCTATGACTTCTAGGCCTGTCTGTTACACCAGTGACTCCCCAGTTATGATGGACATCAGGATCACCTATGGAACTATTTCAACTACCCTGAGTCCTTCTCACAGACACTCTGCTTCACTGAGCCTAGCATGAGGGTTGATGGTCCTAATTTTAAAAGCTCAGGACCACCTGATATGCTCTAAAATTTGAGAAATGTTATATTGAATCATAGATGTCTTCTTGGTTGCCTGTGAAGTGTAGAAGCTGATACAGTCTTATGAGAGTCCACGATAGATCTGCCCCAGTTCTTTAAGAGTGAATAGAAATTAAATGATCATTATGCCCAGAACTAGGGTTTCAAGGTGGCTTTCCTGTCCAAACCTAAAATGTTTCTACCCTGCATCACAAACTCCACTACACAACACAACTTCTCTCCTCACTTCTAGTTGGTTTGTAGGTTTGCAATAGTGGGATGGTGATAAAAGGGAAGGAAGAAAAACCAGAGTCCTCCCCACTCTTCAGTTTCATTCCTAATTATCTTTTCTACCTGACCTTATGTGTTTGTGGTATCTTCTTCCCACACAACCTAAGCAGTTGCCTATAGATGGGGAAACAAATAGTTTTAATTCTACTTTTGCATGAGCTTCTTGAAATTCTCTTGTATTCAATATTTTGTGAGCTAAATAGGCTTTATGAGTACCCTAGCATGCATAAAAAATCATATGTAT
This sequence comes from Ochotona curzoniae, assembly GCF_017591425.1. NCBI lineage: Eukaryota > Metazoa > Chordata > Mammalia > Lagomorpha > Ochotonidae > Ochotona > Ochotona curzoniae. The sequence continues at coordinate 853,567 of NW_024466930.1, forward strand.
AACATTTTAGTGAATGTGGTTTAAAACAATCCATCACTGCATTGCTGGGCCCTTGGAAATTTGGGACTGCCTGTTAACGTTCTTCAACAGAAGACCGTGTAGGTGTCCTTCAAAGTGTCTCTTTTAGCTTTGGTTTCATTCTTCTTCTCTTTTTTTTAAAGATTTATTTTTATTATTTTTTTTTTATTGGAAAGGCGGATATACAGAGAGGAGAGACAGAGAGGAAGATCTTCCATCCGATGACTCACTCCCCAAGTGAGTGCAACGGCCGATGCTATGCCGATCCGAAGCCAGGAGCCTCTTCCGGGTCTCCCACGCGGGTGCAGGTTCCCAAAGCTTTGGGCCGTCCTCTGCTGCTTTCCCGGGCCACAGGCAGGGAGCTGGATGGGAAGCGGGGCTGCCTGCTGGGATAGAACCAGCGCCCATCTGGGATCCCGGGTGTGCAAGGCGAGGACCTTAACCACTTGCGCCACCGTACCAGGCCCGGTTTCATTATTCTTTTAAAAAGAAACAGAGTTCACAGATAGTATATTGACAGATGTTTTCCCTTCTAGAACAGATAATTTAACATTTTGTAAGCTAATTAGTTAAGGAACATGCATTTTTATCCCTTTCCATTTTAAAGCCTACTGGCTAAAAGAGAAAAGAATCTCAGGAAGTCACCCTTCAACAAGTCTGTTACATGGTCTAGATTGCACCCATCCATAGATGAATGAGCCGTTATATTAGATAGTAGGTCATAAAATGTAGAAATTTTAAACTTTGCAGTGATTATTTCAGAATTCTGGTTTGTATCTGTTTATGTCCCTAAGTATTTACATATGCATTCCAGTCACTATTTTAAAAGGTACACTGAATTCTCTAAAAGACTTTTCTAGTATTTACAGAAATCACATTGCTTTCCTTCAATCTGTTGTGATGTAAATGGACTTCCTAATATTGAAACAACCTTGTGTTTCTGGAATACATTTCAGTTAATCATCTGTATTTTTATTTATGTGAGGAGAAAAAATGATATGGAAAGTAGTATACCTCTGCTTTTTCACTTCTCCAGATGTGCACAACAGCCAGGGTTGTGCCAGATAGAAGCCAGAAACACAATTCAGATATCCAATGTGGGTGGCACAAATCAAGTTACTTGAGCCATTATGGCTACATTCTGTGGAACGTGATGGCAAAAAAGTAGAACCTCATATGGAATCCAGATACTCCAATGTGATGGGCATGCCCACATGGCATGTACTATAACAGGGATGTAATCATCTTACCCACTAGGCAGAATGCTCATTCTGTCACATTGCATTCTTAAAATGCCTAATAAATTAACTTGCTAATGTCTTCATATGTATTCTCCAATATTCATGTGAAATTGGTCTGTAATTTTTAGATTGCATTTTCAGGTTTAGTTTTAACCCTTAAGATTGTAAAAAGAATGCTTTGTTTTCTGAGTACATCCAACAGGATAGCTGGGACAGCAGAGGCCTGTGGGATCCTGTTGAGAAGAGGCTCCAGGAAAGAGGGGAGGGCCTCTCACCCAGAGTGCACTCTTGCCCCCAGTGAGTCCTTGGATGTGCTTTCATACTTCCTGCTATATGGCGAACATCTGTGCTCTAGTTAGACAGTCATCCTAAATAAAAGCAGTGTTCATTATCAACAGCTCACAACAATGGTGCTTAGATCCAGGTGCCTTGTTAGTGCTCCTGGAACTCCTTGCTTGCTCATGTGACACAAGTTGAAAATCAAACCTGATCATTGTAACCCAAGCTTGAACTGAGCTGAACTGTGCTTGAACTATTGTTTTGCTGAATGTATATAAACTGGAAGCCTGGAAGTAAACTGTCAGTAGCTCATGAGAGCACTGTACTCACATTTCTTTTTGGTTGCTCTCCTGCCCAGGATCCGCAAGGTAAACTTGCACTCTGTCACGTTTAAAGTCCTAGAACAATTCAGGAAGCATTAGAACTATTGGTTTTTGAACCTGTGTGAAACCCTTTGAGCTGATGCATGTTTAGGAGATTGTCCTTTGGTAATTTCTATTCCATAGAAATGCTCAATTTGAATGTTCTATTCATAACATGGATTCATTTTGTTAACTGTTTGCCTAGGAAATGATTTCACTGAGATTTTCATATTTTCCTAGAATATACAATGTAATTTGTTGTTAATCTTTTAAGTAGCTTTATTGAGGTAAATTGATATATAGTGAATAGCAGAACCCTAACCCTACGGTTTGATAATTATTGATGTGTATACCTGTGAAACAGTCACCCTAATCAATACAGTGCACATATTCTACCTCCTAAAAAAGGGGTTCCTTTTGGTCTTTGATTAATTCCTCCTACCCTACACATACTATGTCCCCGTCTTGAAGCAGTCTCTGCTCTGTCTTCCATTGCTAGAAATATAAATAGCATTTCTTGGATTTTATATTAATGACCTTTCTCCCTCTCCCTTAATCTGGCTTCATTTAACGTAATTACTTTGAGATTTATTCATGTTGATATTATATTGATAATTCTTTTTTTTTGAGTCCCCAAACTACTTTGAACTTGTTTTCTCTTTTGTAAACAGGGATCATAATCCCATAACTAATTAATAAGCATAGGCACCTGACATAGTGGCATGTAAAGGATAATCAGTATAGGTTGGTGTAAGTCTCTGCACCTACTCTCCTGCTCATCAGACATCTGGCAATTCCCATGTTTTCCTAACAGCTATTTCTTTTCTTGTTTGCCTAAAGACCATAAGTTCAGTACAACTTTGATCCAGAATATACCCAGCATTTCAAATTTACCTTTTGAGTAGGTAAATTGCAGTTCCTATTTGTGATGTTTTGGAAACAGAAATTCTTTTTTTTTCTAAGATTTATTTATTTTTATTGGAAAGTCTGATTTCCAGAAAGAAAGAGAGACAGAGAGAAAGATTTTCCATCTGCTGCCTTACTCCCTAAGTGTCCATAATAACCGGAGCATTTAAGTAACTTCTGTTTGTGACTACGAACAACAGGATAACTAATTTGTTGTTCTACGTGGCTTTAGGGGGAGGCGTGAGTATATACATATTTCTGTTGGGAATATATTCAGGTATAGAATTGATGATCCATGACTATATACAACTTGAGAAGATATTGCCAGCTAATTTGAATCAGGGCTAAAATAGATTCTTAGCTCATAGTTATGTAACCTCCTAATATGTATCAGGGACCACCCATCTCTCAAAATCTGATAACAGATGTTAAGTAACTCTTCTGAGAAGAGCCATGTATTGTTCACAGTTGTATTCTAGATCATTAGCACATACTAACTACTCAATATTGAAAAACATAAAAAAAAAAAAAGAAGAAGCAGGGGGCTTCAAGGGGAATACCCTACCTAGGAGCCAGCAGAGGTCAGCTCTGCTGAAGAAAGATGTGCCTTCCCACTGTCTCCTTTTCTACTAGGCTGAGTTTCTTCTTCTGGAGGATGATTCTCTGGTGACACCCTAAGTGAATGGATTCCTAGTATCTGCTAAAAGAATCAGAATTAGGATTGGGAATTGGGTCCAGTGGCTGACACTCCACTTGGGACACTGTATTCCAAGCCAGAATGCCTGGAAAGTGACTGAAAACTAGCTGTTCCAAGTCAAAGTCTTCAATATTCTAAAGATAGAAGAGATTACAGATGCCAGGAACCAGGTGAGAAATACATCTTTTTATCCAAGATGTGTTTTGTTTGTTTGTTTAGTTTGAAAGGAAAAGTGAGAGGGGAAAAGAGAGAGAGGGCCTCCATCTACCAGTTCACTTCACAAATGGTTGCAACAGCCGTAGCTAGACCAGGCCAAACCCTGGACACTTGTTCTCCCACGTGGGTGCAGGGGCAAAGCACTTAGTCCAGCCTTGTCACTCCCCTAGGTGCAGTAGCAGAGAGCTGGAGCAGCCAGGATCAAATAGGTGCCCACACAGGATACCAGCGTCGCATATGGTAGTTCAATCTGCTTTGCCACAAAGCTGACCCCAAAAGAACTCATATATGGGAATATTTCTATAGCAACTAGTGAAGTTTATAAAAAATTGTTGGGCCTAGTGTGATGGCTAAATCCTCACTTTGCAAGCACCAAGATCCCGTATGGGCAGCGGTTCTAATCTTGGAAGCCCTGCTTCCCATCCTGCTCCTGCTTGTGGCCTGGAAAAACAGTAGAGGATGGCCCAAAGCTTTGGGACCCTGTACCCGTGTGGGAGACCTGGAAGAAGCTCCTGGCTCCTGGCTTCAGATTGGCTCAGCTCTGGCTGTTATGACCATTTGAGGAGTGAACTAGCAAATGGGAAAGATCTTTCTCTGTTTTTCTTTCTGTCTGTAAATCTGATCTGCCTGTCCAATAAAAATAAATAAAATCTAAAAAAAAAAAAAAAAAACAAGTACACTGGAAATATACATACTACTTGTATTATGGAAACTAGAAAACATTTCTCATTTGAATTCCTACGACTGAAATTTTTATTCCAATGAAAAAGAAAACCAGATGATCAAGGATGTTTAATGGAAAGCAGCCTTAAAAGTTAGCTTATTGGTTGAAGTTCTCATCAAGAATAACTACCCAGGAGATTAGGCAATGAGACCAAAGGTATCAGACACTAATAACAGAGTCTGAAACCATGATATTTGAGTTACATATTTGACCTGATTCCACGGACCTGGACGAAGTGTGAATTTAGCAGGGAGAAATTTTGATGCAGTCTGCAGAACGTTGGAAGGAGCAGGATAATGTCTACAGCTCTGGCAGACGTCACTTGTTTAATACAAAAGGAACGAAGAGGTTCAGTACCCAGATGCTTACCATGAGAGGACAGATCATTTTATTCTGACTAAATAAGTGACCTTAACTTGATAACTGCCTAATTAGATAGAAATGTTCTCCCTAAAGAATTCCAAATTAACTTCAGGGAGAAATGAACTGAACAATGGAATTCAATGGATGGTGCATATTCACAATAATATAAAGTCCAAGAAACACAGCTGGTCAAGAAACAAGGATCCCTGCTTTCACATTAACCCCATCTTCACCCCTACTCTGCCAAGCCCATGTACTTGGCAAAACAAAACAAAACACTAAATTGTACTAAAACTATACCACTTCAGAAATCAGACACAACACAAGGTTTCTTCAGTGAAAGTTCCAAAGAAACCTATATGGATGTAAAACTTTCACAGCTAAGTAGGAAATCTCACATTTAATACGTATTCGTTAGCACCGGTTTACAAGGCACAGAGAGGGGGATAAAAGACTTCATGAATCTAACCACCTGTGCAGGGTTGATTATGGTTAAAAAGAAGAGTCACAGAGCAGGCTCCATCATATCCATCACCCAACAGACATCAGAAGGTGCTAGCTGAGAGGAGTAACTGATCTCAAGTCCATGTAATTCCAGAGGGTGAGGAAACAAGCAGGGGAGGTCCCACCTCTCCCAGACAGTTCTCCCATAGCTTCGTGTAGCTTTTTCCCAATCATGTTCTAGACATTGCAAGGCAATTGATGTATTTTTAATACCTAATGATGTGTAATAGTAAATATAGCCCAAACCCACAATTTGTATAGATAGGAGTAGCACCAGAATAGCTTCAGTTCAGTGAGGAAAGAGCACCAACTCCATCCCATATGGCATGGATCACTGGGATAGAATTTTCTTGCCCTCGTGGCTCTGCTGATGTTGAATGAGGTTTGACGTTCGCATGAAGCCCTTTCCGCATGTGTCACACTGATAGGGTTTCTCCCCAGTATGGATTTTGTGATGTTCAAGAAGACCTGTATTCTGAGTAAAACTTCTTTCACACTCACTACATTTATAAGTCACAGGAGTTTGGGCATTTTCCAACTGACTTTCCATCTTAGCCTGGCATCCCCAGGCCTCTCCACGTTCAGACTCCTGAATCTTTTTACCCCCATGGACTCTCTGATGTCTCAGGAGATGTGAACTCCGCCTAAAGGCTTTGCCACACACAGTGCACCTGTATGGCTTTTCCCCTGTATGGATTCTGTGATGTTCAAGGAGACTGCAGCTCTGGCTGAAGGTTCTTCCACAGTCATCACACTCGTAGGGCTTCTCCCCAGTGTGTGTTCTTTGGTGTTTGATAAGGTCTGAACTGTGACTAAAGGCCTTGCCGCATTCTTCACACTCATAGGGTTTCTCCCCAGTGTGAACTCTCTGGTGAATGACAAGAGCAGAGCTCCCAATAAAGGCTTTCCCACATTCTTCACATTCGTAGGGTTTCTCTCCAGTGTGGATTCTTCTGTGTTTACTCAGGCCTGAACTCTGTGCAAAACTCTTCCCACATTCATGGCAAATGTGCCGCCCACTCCCTGCGGCATTCTGGCGCTTTCTTTTTAACCTGCCCTCTGGCTCCCCAGCTTGTGCACTAGTGGGAATCTGGGCAATGTCACCATCCAAGTGGCCTGGTGTCTGGCCTGGCTCTTGCTGTGGTTGTGGCTCAGCTGAAGGCAAGTTCCTGATCTTAGTCTCTATGTCACCACCTGAAACAACAAATGCCAGCACTGTTGATTACACACTCTCATAGGAGGAAAGTGCCGTGATGAGTAACATGGAGGCAAGATCACCAGGCCATGACATATATCAAAGAGGAGGGTTTAATTGCCAGAATGAGGATGAGAATAAAAGGCAGAAAAGGGTGCTTGGGAGAAGGAGGAGCACCTGAAATGGGAAGGGGGCCACTGAACAAAGGGTACTGGGAATGGAAGGAGGGTAGTGGAGACCAAGACTGTGCTGGGAAATATGTAATAGCTTTAATAGTGAGGCAGGAGCACACACTTAGAATTATGTCAACTATACCAACAGGGCTGATCAGAAAGCAACAATAAACAGCAGAAAGAAGTTCTGAAGCATTCTGTAAGAAACAGGAAAAATGTGTTTGGAATTTGGTCTGCAGTGATAATGGGTTGTTATCTCTGATGGTGCCCCAGGCAGACAGGTGCCCCCAAAGAGAGCTGGCTTTAGTCTGGAGAGATCACTGTACCACTGATTATCTATGTAACCTCAGACAAGTCAGAAATACATGCCTCTGTGCTCTGATATCTAAGGTCAGGTCTGTAGTCATTGTCTAAAGTCACCCAAGGTCACCTGTGGATACCCCCTTAGCTCTCCTGCCCTGTCAGATCTAGGAACAGAATGGGAGAAAATCAGCATTTACCTCACATGTGCTGAGGCAGACCTGCACGTATCCCATCCCACTTAATAGAACTAGAACATCAGTAGAGAGTAAAGCAAGATCAGAAGGATAAGAAGCTAGTTAGTGACTAAGTCTCAAAATTGTGGTTTTGAATCCAAATACAGTGGGGTTCAGCAGCTTTTAAGGACACAATTGGCTGTAATACACAGAATATCAAAAATCTTAAGAGACATTAATGTCTATTCAGCTTACCTAGGGAGATGAGGCTGTTACAACTCTCCAGCTTTTCTTCCATGTAAAGGTGCATCTGAGGTGGATCTGGCTGCGTCCACCCAGGATGGAGCATCTGGGCCCCACTTTCCATTTTCAGCAGCTCCTAAAGCAGTGTAAGAAAGGGACTGACCAAAGAGATGGAGAAGGGAACATCTGGGCAGCACAGACTGTCTCCCTTCCTCCCCAAAAAGTAATAATAAAGTAGAAACACTCCCAAGTGGACACCACAATGAAGTTAGACAATGATAAACAACATCGGGACAAATGAGAAAATGTAAGTCCAATCTAGGGTTTGAGCAGAGCATCTAGGATGAGGGTGAAGGTCGACTGGGGAGAGAGGAACCTTCACAGGAAGTACAAAGCAGCAAAGGGCATTTGTGGAGGGAAGGAGCTCCCGCTCACCTGGGCCTGTGGAGCAGCCACCATGTCTCCTCTGTAGCTCCCTCCCTGGGCAAGTCCGGAACCCTGGAGAACTGGGAGGGAAAGAAGCTCCAGATGAGATCTAGAAGAGACAGAAGCTCTGGAGGCTGGCATGCAGCCTCCTTGCCTGTGGAATCCAAGTTCAAACTGGATTAATAAAGCCCTGCCAGTCAACTTTATAGAGAATGTGCTCTTTTCCAAAATATGATCCCTATAAGATCCAATACTGTGTGCTCTACAAACATACAAAAACCATAGAAAAAAGGCAAGATGCTTGTCAAAAAGTACCGCAAGGAGCAAACATCAACAAGAAGCCTGTCTTTAGAAGTCAGTGTAGTAGCACAGCAGGTTAAGCCTTGCCTGGCCAGCATCCCATATCAGAATATAAGTTCAAGTCCTTGCTTCAGGCCCACCTTCTGCTCATGTGCCTGGGAAGGCAGCAGATAATTGGACCCCTGTTACCCATGTGGGAGACTCAGGTGGGGCTTCAGGCTCCTGGCTTTGCCTGGCCCAGACCACACTGTTGCAGCCATGTGGGAGACTCAGGTGGGGCTCCAGGCTCCTGGCTTTGCCTGGCCCAGACCACACTGTTGCAGCCATGTGGGGAATGAGCCAGTGGATAGAAGATACCACTGTTTCTCCCACTGTCTCTATCACTCTGCCTTTCAAGGAAATCTTTCTTTTTAATTTTTAATAAAGCTTCTCTTTAAAGAGCTTTTGAATTTTGCTAAGGAGGTAGGCGATAGGATTTGGGATCAATATTTTCTTTTTTTTTAAGATTTATTTATTTTAATTACAAAGTCAGATATACAGAGAGGAGGAGAGACAGAGAAGATCTTCTGTCCAATGATTCACTCCCCAAGTGACCGCAATGGCCAGTGCTGCACCAATCCGAAGCCGGGAACCAGGAACAACTTCTGGGTCTCCCACACGGGTGCAATGTCCCAAGGCTTTGGGCCATCCTCGACTGCTTTCCCAGGCCACAAGCAGGGAGCTGGATGGGAAGTGGAGCTGCTGGGATTAGAACCGGCGCCCATATGGGATCCTGGCGCTTTCAAGACGAGGACTTTAGCTGCTAGGCCATGGCGCCAGGCCCAGGATCAATATATTCTTACTAACAGGACTTTGTTTTGGTTTTAAAACATTTAAAATGGGCTAGATTGGGAGTAGAAAGGCAAAAATAGAAATCTAGTTTACAGGACTTGCTCAGATTCAAGGGAGAAAAAAAAAAATTAATGTAAGATTTCCTAAAAGAAAGCAAACAAACAGAAGCAACAGGAACTAGTTGATTGGAAACCTCTTGAGAAGCAAACCTGGCCTTGTGGATGGTGTATCCCAAGGGAACCCACATACACGTTCAGTACATTGCAGAACAATCACTCATTTTCTGTGGAGGGAATCATTATTTTAATAGCAAATTTGAACTTTACAAGGTTTATGCATTCTAATTAGTAACAGTCATACTGTCTGTGGAATATTCTGGCTGGCTTCACAACTTTGGGTTACTTTCTTCCTAAAACTCACTGCTGTGTCAAAGTGTATTATTAATCTGTGTATTTGCCATCTACATCTGATTATGACTGTCACAGGAATAAGGACCTGTCTCACCAACAGTGTGAACCCCAGTTCCAACAACATTAGCTACTTCACTGGAGAACTGTATAACTATATGGAGATGCAATTCTCTTACAGCCCAGATTTTAGTGAAATCTTACTATGCCTCGGCCAAGGGGGGGAGTTTTCCACCAATGTGTTTAAAACTGTACTTTCAGGCTGGATCTCAAAGGAGACTCAACCAGAGACAGGGAAATAAAGTATCTCTGGATCTTCCAGCACATTCTTAAATAAAATTGAATAAAGTCTACAGATTTCATACAGTCTAGACAGTGATACTCACCTCTGTCTTGTAGAGATGGAGATCCCAGAGATTTGTGCCTCAACAAAGCCTTTGCTGGTTGGAGCTGGCTACTTTGCGATCCCTGAGTTGATGTCAATAATTCCGTCTTGCAACTCAGCAGTTCTTGCCCCTGGCCAGCATGTGCAACCTAGAAATCATTCATTTTTATTTTTCACTCATCCATCAAATACTTTTGCAGCACTTTGTATAAAACTGGCACTCTTTCCAAAAGCATTACAAACATGAACTTACACAACACGAACATAGAGGTATTAGTATCATTTAAAAAAAAAAAAAAAGAAAGAAACCCAGGAAAACAGAAGCATAGTAAGAAGCAGCTTGCTCACAGTCATTCAGTTAATAAGTAGCAGTGCTAGGATGAGACCTGGGCCAGACTCCAAGGCCCATGTTCTCCACCATTACTCCATGCTTCCTCCTGCCATACAGTAGTGCTTTTATAAAAACCCCTTCAGAAATTGCTGATAAATTCCCAAATGCTGGACTGACAACAATGGTTCATTGGCTAATCCTCCCTTTGCAAGCAAGGGGGATCCAATTTGGGCACCAGTTCATTTCCCTGCTGCTCCACTTCCCATTCCAGCTCCCTATTTATGGTCTGGGAAAACATCAGAAGATGGAACCCTGCACCTACATGGGAGACTTGGAGGAAACTCCTGGCTCCTGCATTGGAATCGGCTCAGCCCTGGCCACCATGGCCATTTGGGGAGTGAAGATGGAAACAGATGGAAGATCTTTCTGTTTGTCTCTCCTTTTCATTGTAAATCTGTCTTTCCAATAAGAATAAATAAATCTTTTAAAACATTTCCTGAATGCTAATATCTTATTGGAAAAAATAGGGATAGTAACTTCTACCTTACAGAGTTGTTGCAGCTAGAATATAAGATCACAGTTTGTAAAAGCTCCTGACACAGAGTCCAACACATTTCCTTCACTAAGCCCTTCACAGAGCCCTTCACGTTCCTTCCAGACATTCACAGTTAACTACATTTTTCAAATTACTTTGCATGTGTGGTTAAGAAAACCTCATATCTTACACAAAGAATGAAGCTAAGCGACTTGAGGTAACTGTTCACTGGTATAGGGCTTGGGTGCAGTGGTGCCAAAGTTAAGAATCTTACTACAGATCACTGTTGGAAGGCCTGGGCCAAATGACCTCTGCAGGAAAACATGACAAATACAGCATGGTGCTGGGGAGACAGCCTCACTGAACAACAGAGGCCATGTGGGGTAGAAATGTATCCATTTTCTCCCAGGGGCTTATAGCAATGACCTTTGGACTCTTTCCCAAGTCATCCCTGAATTTGTTAAAAAAAAGAATTCTTATTTTCCTTTAATTATGAACAAAAGCAACACACCAACGTGCCATAGGCAGTGCCCAGCACTGTCACCAAGAAGGAATACAGGTGTTTTTTTTCTGGGCCCAGCATGGTGGCGCAAGTGGTTAAGGTCCTCGCCTTGCACGCCCGGGATCCCATATGGGCGCTGGTTTTATCCAGGCAGCCCCGCTTCCCTTCCAGCTCCCTGCCTGTGGCCCGGAAAAGCAGGTAAGGACGGCCCAAAGCTTTGGGACCCTGCACCTGTGTGGGAGACCCAGAAGAGGCTCCTGGCTTCAGATCGGCATAGCATCGGCCGTTGCGCTCACTTGGGGAGTGAATCATCGGACGGAAGATCTTCCTCTCTGTCTCTCCTCTCTGTATATCTGCCTTTCCAATAAAAAAAATAATAATAATAAAAATAAATTAAAAAAAAAAAAGAAGGAATACTGGTGTTTTCATATCATGTGACAACTAGGAGCCTATGGACAATGTCACTCACACCCACTACCACTTTGAAATGACCTGTTACTGGCTCTGGCCTAGGTCCTAACATTTACGGCAGTTAAGTAAAAAGCATATATACATCTTATCTTATGACAACTGTCATGCTTTTGCCAACTGAATTCCTGCAGGACTGCATTCTTCTGCAATCCTTTCTAGCTTCCTTTGTATTGAAAACCATTCCTCAGAGAAAGGTTCCAGGGGCTTCACCTGTTGCCAAAGAGGTGCACAACACAAGGAGACTGAGAGAGAAGTGCCCTCCATCTGCTCTCCAGGCTTCTGGAAGAAACAGACCCCAACTCTCAGACACCAAACCTGTACTTTTTACCTGCGGCGTCGGCTCATCCAGCTGCTGCTGCAAGTACTCCAACAGCACCACCACCTCCTCTCCACTCTCGGGGCGCTGCGTGTGCACCCAGCTCTGCAGGTCCCTGGGCAGGATGGTCAGGAACTGCTCCAGCACCAGCAGCTCCAGGATCTGCTCCTTGGTGTGCAGGTCGGGCCGCAGCCACCGTCGGCAGAGCTCCCGGAGCCGGCCAAGTGCCTCGCGGGGACCCGTGGCTTCTGGGTAGCGGAAAGCACGGAAGCGCTGGCGGGAGCGTTCGGAGCCGGCAGCGGCAGCAGTGGAGCTATCAGATAAACTAGACCTCTCTGCAAAGACAGAAGCTTCTTCCTCCTCCACTTTGATGATCAGAAGCTCCATCTGGTCCTCAGCAGGTTGAGCATCCAAGGATGAGCTTTCCCTTGATTCTCGAGCCATCTTGGGCCAAGGCAGTACTCAGGTCTCACTGTAGCTGTGAGCCGAATATCTGCAGGAAAGGTGGAAATCACTTTTATCAACCTGTAGACTTGCAAGCGTTTCCCTGTTTTCATGTCCAGACTCCCAGAGACAAAGCCAGGGTACAGGGTCTCCTCCATAGTCCGGGGCACCTGCCTCTTCATTGTCCGCACAGTGCCAAACCTGATTCCCACAATAAGCTTCCCAACGGTCCCAGACCCACAACAAATTGGGAGAGAAATATACACATATACACACACTCTGCCAGTGACTGGTGGGAACCTGGACCACTTCCTGGCTTTAAAAAGTTCCTCTTGGTGATTAGCTTAGGGATATTCTATGAGCCACAAGATCTGTGGTTGGTTGAATTCTAAGATGCCCTCAAAAGTCTTTCTCTCTATACTTTGCATATGATAAGATAGCAAGTCTGACTCACCAAGTGATCATAAGGAAACTAAATTGAAAAATCTGAATGAGTTTTTAGGTGGATTCTACTCCAGAGCCATCAGAAAACAGCTCAGTCTCATCAACACCTTGATTTTAGCCTCGGATGTTTCTAAAGGGAGAATCTAAGTAGGCCTACCTTTCTGACCTATAAAACTGGAAATAACGCCTACATTTTGTTTTAAGTCATACTTTTCTGGTCAATTACTACTTGGTCAAAGGAACCAATACATAGTCTCCTTTGTAGTCAAGGCCCTGCAATTAAGGGATGGAGAAAGAAAAGATGGGAGAGCCTGGACTCAGGCATCAACAACTTTTAAAACTTTCTAGCTGGCTCCAATATGTATCTGAGTTTGAGATCTAGTAAATTAAAGGGACTAAAAGGAAGTAACTGGCCAAATACAGACCATGAGACATAGCATAGATGACCAAAGTTATTCAATGAATAGACATTTTTTTAAAGGAGGGGTAGAGAAGGGGAACTGCACAAATTAAAAGATCAAATAGATATATCATGAAGTGTGAATCTCTGTATCTCCCTCTCTCCCTATTACTCTTCCAAACCTTTTTTTTAATAAGTGGCTTTCCACTTAAAATATTAAAAATGTGTTGCAACGAAGAACTGACAAATGTCTCTAACATCCAAAGAAACTGTAACATAAGTCACTCACCAAGTCTACTCAATAAAGGTAATGAGGTATAATAAATAGACAGATATGTAACAGATATGTAAAGTGTCTGTATCCGGTACTATTTTAAATGTCTAACATCTGTTAATTCACTTAATCCTTACAACCACCCACTGAGTTGGTATCAGGATCCTCCTCGTCTAGCAAAACAATACAATGAAGAACAGCGAGCTAAAAGAAGTGGTCAAAAGTCAGTAAGTGGCAGAAGCAGGAAATCCGACGCCCAAATTCTAGGTGTTGGCCAGTAAAACACCTTGGAACTGGCCTTGTCTCCAGGTGGAGCAAAAACGTACCGCGTCCCCTTTTCAAGAATCCCGCCCCCAAACGCCCCGCAGGGAGCGACCCAGGCGCGGGGGGACAGCCCAGGAGCACAGCCTGGCCACAGGGGCCAGGAGCACAGCCTGGCCACAGGCGCCAGGAGCAGCCCGGGCCACAGCCAGCCCGCGCGGGGCTCCGGGCAGCACGGAGAGCCGGGCGGCCGCCGCCTCGTCAGGGTTCGCCCTCCTCGGGGGAAGAGGCTGCAGGCTGCCGAGGAACAGGCTTCGCGCCCAAGCCAGGGCCCGCACACTCCCGCGACGAGACAGAAGAAAGGCAGGAGCGGCCAGAGGAGACCCACGGCCGCAGACCTGCACCCACACCGCCACGGGAAGGCCCCCCGGGCGGCCCTCACGCACCCCATACTCACAAAGTGTCCGAAACTAGCAAACCACCCGCGGGGCGGGGCCCGCAGGCCACTTCCGGGCCTCTCTAGCCGCCGCCTCGAGAGACACTCGGTCGTTTGCCAGCTTAGCATCTCGATTCGCATCTCCTCACCTCGCCCCGGACTTGTGAGACGAGTTTCCCAGCCAAGACCAAAGCGAGGAAAGCAGTGTGCAGAACTGCAGAACTGGGCTTACAGTGTGCAGAGTGAGGAGCATGTCAATTCTGTCAGCTTGTGTGGTCACTAAGCGATCCCGGGAAAATGCACAGAAAAGTGAGTGCCAAAGGTTACCTGGGGAACGCGAGTGATTAGCAACTGGATGGAAAAAAAGGGAGACAAAGTGTGACAGTACCCGTTTTTAATTCTAGAGTTAAGAGCTTTACCTTATTGAAACACTCATAAATATGCGTATCTGACTGCTTTGAGGTTTCTGTAGAAAATCTGCAATAACCAAACGCTTAAGTTTTGATGATTAATAAGGAAGTTCAGTAAGGTTGTTGGATTTAAAAAAAAAAAAACCTTCATCCATACTTGTATGTCCCATCACCAGTATTACAAGGAATAATTTAAGCAAACAGCAATTACAGCTGAAAAAAAAAACCAACGAAAATAATACTTTAATGAAAATATAAAACTTGAAGACGGAAAATTGTCATATACAATCTGTGTGGATGAAAACTCTGTCATACAGGTGTCATTATATCCTAAGTTAATATGCAATTCAATGCAAAATCCAAAATACCAGCAGTGCGCTCTGTTGTGGAACTTGCTTACTTAATTCAACTTCTTAGGAATAATCAAAGAAGATTCGAGGAATTTTTTGAGGAAGCGGAGGAGTTAGAGTTTGTCCTGAGACTGTGTAGTAATAGACGAATAGACCAATGAAGCAGATGGGAAGACAGAAACGACATGCGCGGGTGCTTGGCGTGTGACAGAAGCGGCAGTCAAAATCTGTGGATAAGGAGTGAGCTACTGGACATACAGGCCGGCTGGGCCGGAGAGTAGCTATTACTGTTGTTAATAATTATTTTTAAAGTTTAATAATTCATTAAAACTAATTGTCATGATTATAAGTCACACTCTCATTCAAGTCCTGGCCATCAACCTCCTCCGCCCTCTGAGGAAATGAGACTGTGTTTTATATACTTTGTGTGTAGTTTTATATAATTGTCTTAAACAGGACAAGAGAAACAGAAGCAATATATAGTTACTTTGTCTTTTGTAATGACCTATATTGACACTTTTTTATTCTGTGTAATTTTAGATTACTATCTGTGTCTGCTCCTTTCAAGCTGAAGAACTCCTGTTTGGTGTTGTGTTGTGTTGTGTTGTGTTGCTTGGCAGACAAGGCTGTTAGAAACATTTTTGGTTTCTGTTCGCCTGAAAAAAAAGATATTTCACAATTCTGAGAGCTACATACCAAAATTACCACAGGTACTGTCCCTGGAAAGCTTGAGTTTCCAATCAAAGAATAATAAGACAAATAGACTCCAATTTTCAGGAAAGTACAAGGAGACTTTAATCTAGTAGAGCCTTAAATAACAGAGTGATTGGAACCAGGCAAATTTCTGAACAAAGGAAATGAAACCTCTTCTGATAAGCCTTGCACTTTTGCTTTTAGTCATCACAGAGGAAGTAACACTCGAATATTCTCGGAATAGTCTATAAAATTGTATAAAATAGGTGACTTAAATATTTTAAAACATGAACACTAGGCACCCTAGAACACATGGAGAACAATACGTAACAAGAAGCTCTCAGCCACATGTCCCACTCTGCCCAGAAATTTCTCAGCCATAAAATAAAGAGGCTGAGCCCTGGTAAAGTACCGCAATTTTCTTGAACTTAGAGCATATTTCTATCATTGCTGTTTGATTTTGTCATCCATCTCTCTCTTTTTGTGGTCCTTTTCTGGAGAGTTTTATTTTAGGTCTTTACTTGAAACACATTTACCTGGTTCTTCTCGTGTCTCATAACTCTGCTGAGATCCATATACTTGAGAAAACAGCTACCATTCTCAGTCTCCCTTAAGGGGAAGACCCTCATCAGTTGGCCAAACTTTGTATTCTGGGGACCTCTGTGACATGTCGGGGAGGGAAGGATGTAACTTTCAAGTGTCTATGAGTAGAGTTTCTCAAATAGGCAAGCTATCTGGTCTGCTTTGTTAGGAGCTCATGAGCTCTTTCTCCTTTTGATGTCCTCAGAACCACTGCAACTTTTCTGGTTTCACAGCAGGAAGTCACCCAAGATCCCTGATTCTCATTGGCTCCCAGGAATCCATAGTATACTGGATACTAAGTACCCTGATTCAAGGAAGACAGATCCTGCCCTTTAACTAGATGTTCCACTACCTTTCCGCTCTCCCAAAGGAGAATCTTTGAACTGTGCCCATTATCCCAATGGTGCTAATGATAATGCCAGACACAGCAAATCACCCTCCACTAATTTTCTGTGTTTAGTGGCCTACAGACATCCAAATTATTCCACTTCCATAAGTGGTCCAAATAAAGTGAGACCAATCCCTTGGGCCATCCTCTAGATAGCTGCAAAACTGAACGTATATTACACCCTTCTCTCACCCTGAAGCATGGAATCATGAAGTCGGGCATTTTCTTCTATCATCTTTGAGCTCATTTAGGGAAGGGACTGACTTGTATGATATATAGTTCCAATGCTTGTGTCACTCCCCACAAACTTTGTATGTTGAAAACTAATCTCTAGAGTGATGGTTTTAAGAGGTGGAATCATGGGGCTGATGCCATGGCATGGTAGTTAAGCTTCCACCTGCAGTACCAGCAGTATAACAATAGGTGCTGGTTTGGGTTTCTCTGTTCTATTTCCAATCCAGCTTCCTGTTAATGCACCTGGGAAAGCAGTGGATAATGACTCAAGTCCGTGGGACCCTGCACCCACATGGGGGACATGGAAGAAGCTCCTGGCTCTGAACTTTGTATCCAGCTCTGGTCATTACAGCCATTTAGAGAGTGAACAACATGAGAAAGATCTCTCTCTCTCCCTCCCTCTCCTTCCTCTCTCTGTAAGTCTGCCTTTCAAATAAAACATAAATAAATCTTTTTATTAAAGATGTGCAATCTTTCAGGGATCAGTTGTCCAGCAAGCCTCATGAATAAAAGTAGTACCCTTACAAAAGAGGCTGGAGGGAACATGTGTGCCCTTTCCACCATGTGAAGTAGATTCTTCAACAGAGACCACATTCTCTGGAAACTTTATCCTGGGCTTCCCAGCCTCCCAGCAATGAGCAATAAATTTCTACATATAAGTTATCCAGAATAAAGTATTTTGTTGTAGCAAGCTAAATGAACTAAAACATTGGGGAATATAAAACTCTTCCTTCTATTCATTTCACTGCATCTGTTTTGGTTTTATGCAACTTCTCTACTTGGTTATGGAATTATCATAAAGATAATTTGGCCCATGTATCATTGTAAATCATGTTTCTAGGGGAGAACAAGTTCTAAAATGCTTTAATTTAACTCATTTTATGTCACTCTTAATCCAGAATTCTAAAGCAGGTTTATATGAAGGAATGAAGAGCATCAGAGTGGCAAATCTGTATTATAAATAGAAAAAGATTTACCCAGCTGTAGGCAACTGCCTAGGTTGCATTGTACCTAGGCAAGTGTTACACTGCTGGGAGAAAATCAGCTAATAGCTGGGCAAGCATTCTGCGCCTGGTTAATGGCAAATTAGGATTAACTATACCAGTTTGCTAGCATAGTAGCCTTTCCTTTAAGGATATGTTGGGGGAAAACACCAGCACACTGACAAACAGAGTCTGGGTACCTGTGTCCAAGAATGCATGGGCCCAGGCAGGCAGGCAGGACCTGGGCTGCATGACACACCACCAGAGGACTGCACTTGGGGACCTGCATACTCATGGGTAACGGGCTATGGATTGCTCAGGGAAGAGGGTCTGAAAGTGTGTGGGAAGGAGGACTGTTGAGGGAGAGTGTGGCATGTGAGCAATGACTTCTCGGGCATTTCCACCAATCTGAATATGGTACTTGCAAGTAAATAAGGGAGCTAAGACCAGGTAGGTGGCTTAGAGGAGAGAAACTGGAAAACCTTTCAGAGTCAAACCAATATACCCCAGTGTGGGAGACCTGAGTTGGGATTGTTCGTATCAACCACCATCTACTAGCACACAAAAAAGCTATGGCTGGGGGGCCTGCCTGGCAGGGCTTGACCACACTACCTGCCAGCGAGCTTTGGGACAGGGAGTAGACCATATCACACTGGGCCATGACACTAACCAGTATGCAAGAGAACTAGGTTTGGGAGCAGATTCTGTGGGGAATTTGTGGGCTCACTACTGGGCAACTGCCATACCAATTGGTATACCTAAGGGCTGGGGTGATGACAGGTTGAACTAGGCATGATCATGTAACTCCCCAACATTCATGGGTACTGGGGTTAGAACAGGTTGGGTGGTCCAGGCTGCAGCACCCAAAAGCATACCTAAGAATTGGGTATGTGGTAGGGCTGGGCCACAACATCCACCAGCACACAAGGACCAACACTGAGGAACAGACTGTGTCAGGTAAGGGCCTAGCACCTGTTGGCATACGTGAGGTCTGGACCTGGTAGGAGAACTTGAGGAACTCCCCTGGTGGACTCTTGCTTCTACTGGTGAGCACATGAATCAGGCCTGAGTGTTGGTCAGGCCGGGCAGCTGAGCAAACACATTGGGCCCCTAAAAATTTTTCCATCCCCTATTCTAGAGGAAAGGTTATAGATTTTTAACAATTCCAGAATCATTGAAATTACAAAATTACCATGCAAAGAAGCAGCAGCAGAATATAAAGGCAACAAATTAGGGAAATATTAGAGGTATGGCAATTAATAAAAATATTTATTATTTTTATGATTTTTGTGTTGTTCGTAAGACTGAAAAGTTTGTAGTACCAAGTAATTTCTATTTTAGTGCCTATGTTTGTATTTGTAATTTTGAATTAGCTATATCAAAAAGGCTTTTCCAAATTACACTGGATTTCCCTGCTTTTGTGTTTCGCTTTGAAACTTCCTAAAGGTGGAGATCTGTTCTTCACCCAGTTCTCACAGCAAACTCTTAACACAAAAACTGAATTCAATTAAAAATTACATAATGACTGAATGAATGGTTAAAAGATCAGGTCCGGCCAGCCGCAGTAGCCTAGCAACTAAAGTCCTCATCTTGCACATGCCAGGATCCCATATGGGCACCAGTTCTAATCCTGGCAGCTCCACTTCCCATCCAGCTCCCTGCTTGTAGCCTGGGAAAGCAGTCGAGGATGGCCCAAAGCTTTGGACCCTGCACCAGTGTAGGAGACCCAGAAGAGGCTCCTGGCTCCTCTGGCTTTGGATAGGCTCAACTCCAGCCATTGGAGTCACTTGGGAAGTGAATCATCAGATGGAAGATCTTCTCTCCGTCTCTCCTCCTGGTTTGCATCTGACTTTCCAATAAAAAAAAATCTTTTAAAAAAATCAGGTCCACCTCTGAACACATATTATCTATCCCTATCTCCACTTCTGTGTCTATCACCTGACTTACTATTTTCACCTGGAATACATACATTTCCTACTTGGTAATTATTCCAGAAACTCTTCTTTCTTTTCTTTCACTTCGTTTCCCATTTAAGTAGTGTTATGTAGCTACTTATTTACATGCCTGCCTCCTTAGATCTTTGAGAGTCCAGAAAACACAAGCTGATAGAGTACCCAGAACAACAATTTGGTATTCTCATTTCACTACCATTATCTCCCCTTTGTGAAATAAGACCAGAGGAAGGGTTCATACCCTGGAAGGAACAGGTGGTACTATATGATATTCTGCCCCAAGGCTTTGCGAAATCCATGACAGTCTGACTGCCAGATGCTGGGAAGTGCCTGACACGGAAGTCTTAAATTTCTCCTCCTTGTAATCCGTGGGGCAGTGCAATAGGGTAGTCATCAAGCCTCAATAACTTCCAGAATTCCTGGAAAGTCTTAGAAAGCTGCTGGGCTTAGGCGACTGGGCTTCGGACTGTGACGCATTTCCGGTCATTGTGCTTATCGGTTGTCCAGGTGCTGCTGCTGCCAAGCAACCGGATCTAGAGCTTCCCTGTACCGGGAAAGGGAGTCCAGGCACTTCAAGCGACCTGCAAGTCTCCGGCTAGATTTAAGGTCAGTGTCTTGGATAGGTGTGGAGGAGACGTCTGCGCAGGCGTGGCCTCAGCAGCCACCCCAGCCTGAAACCCCAAGGAGCAAAAGGAGGCTCCCTCTTGCCGTTCTTGGGAATAGTGGAAAGATTTCTAGAAGAGGATTGAGCTTTGTGGCCGAACAAAACCCATTTCCCCACAGTCATCTTTTACCAACCGGGCTGCAATTGCGAATGTAATCATAAACTCTCTTTAATATGGGTTAATTCTCTCCCTATCCCATTGCCTTATTGAAGAATTCTCCAGGAGGGTACTTTGTTTCTGTGTTTGCCTGCTTCATCATGGTATTTAAGATGCTCTTTTAAAAAAAAAAAAAAAAACTTACTTTTTATTATCTTTTATGATACAGTTCCATAGATCATGAGATTTCCCTTATCCCTCCCTAATCCCCGCCCCCTCACTAAATTCCCCTGTATAATTACTATAGTATAGTTCTTTGTACACTATCATGTGTCCATCATTGTAGACATGGACAATGGCAGAGAGTCATCCTATTGTCAAGATATAGTACATAGCTTCATTGGAAGTCCATCTTTGTCTGGAAGTAGAGATGCATACTGCATTGTATCTTCACATCTGGATATGATAGTCTGCATTACACAGTTACTATATATTCCCTTAAATGAAAAGCCACAATACAAAATCAACAACAGGAAGAAAAATAGAAATTTACAATGCCATGAAGTTAAATAACATGCTGCTAGATATGATAATCTCCATTACACAGTTACTATACATCCCCTTAAATGAAGATGCTCTTCTATTTCCTTATTGTAATTTGCATCCTTAGGGATTTATTTTTACAGTACAGGTGCTTTATGATTTACCAGATTACTGCTATCACTCAAACATTTATGAGAAAATGTTCTTTCATGCTCTTGCCCCATGCCTCTAATTCAGTGAATGAAAATCTGGACACATCAAACCCTGCACTTGTTTTGTTCTGTCTTTGCTGCCTGCACCATAGTAGGCACTTAGTGAATATTTGTTAAATAAATCCATCTGTGGGCTTCAGGTAATGCACAGAAATTGAATATTGAATTTAGGATGAACTTTTGGCTTTTATTTCATCATACTGTAATTGCATCTCATGAGCTGTAAGTCCTTATGTATTTTTAGCTGTTAGAAGATAAATATCTGTCCAATGATTCAACTGCTTTTTACGAAGACTGAGCTATTTCTCCTCTTACATGTATGCATTTTTCAAAATTAGTTTGGAGAATACAATACCTTAACTAAGTGGAAGTCTTTCCAGATTCAATACAGTAACCTCTCTCCCTACCTTTCTGTTGCATCCACTCTGCCACTAAAACAGAATGCCACTAAAACACCACTGTGGTTCACAACAAAGCTCTAATTACAATGAAAGGTAAGGCAACCAACCAACCTACCAGGACTGACACTCCTCACCAGAGTGCAGCCCCAAACAGCACATTTACAGAGTTTTTATAGGGGCAGTTTACAGTGGCTTGTGTAGTATAGCAGATGAGGAGGTGCTGCGTGTTCCCTGCCTAGCTCAGCCCACCTCTGATCCAGCAGTCCAGATAACCAGACTCGGGCCTTGGCAACATCTGTGAGATAACCAGTCTCGGACCTGAATCCCTGGGAACTGGGATCCACTGGTGCTGAAGGTCACGTGGGAGGCTCAGCCTGAGAGGCTACACAATCTCATACAGTTTCATAGCCAAGCACACCAGAAGTTACAAAGCAGAAAGTATTGCAGTTAGCAATGAGCCATGTTTACTCCACCTTTATTTCAGGTCTACATTTCTTTAGACTCTTGCTTTTTCTGTTTCTACTCGAGCCTTCCATCCCCATTCCTTCAACTCATTCCGTTTCAGGTATGTAAATATACATTACTAATAACACATGATAAACAATAAATCCAGCCTTCACAGTTCCCTTTAAGCCATTATTGGTTTGCCATTGCACTTTAAAATCCATTCTCTTTGGGGACCAGTGCAGTGGTTTATCAGGCTAATCTTCCAACTTGCAGTTGCAGCATCCCATTTGGGCACTGGTTCTAGTCCCAGCTACTCGTTTCTGATCCAGCTACCTGCTTACGGGCTGGGAAAGCAGTAGAGGGTGGCTCAAGTCCTTGGACTCCTACACTCATGTGGGAGACGTGGAAGAGGCCCCTGGCTCCAATATTTGGATTCAGATCAGCTTTGTTCTGGCCATTGTGGCCATTTGAGGAGTGAACTAGCAAATGGAAGATCTTTGTCTCTCCTTCTCTCACCAATAAAAGATTAGTTAAGAAGCAGTCTAATAAACAGTCAGCATGGACTCAAATATACCTTACTAGATAGGACAGACACAAAGGTAAGTTACTCCCCACTAAGGCATTGAAGATTTCTCTGCACACCCCTCCTAAAACTGTACCTCAACTGTTGACATATGCCTTGTTAGAGTTATAAGCCAGTTTAGACTACCCTAAAATCTGCCAAGTTCAGTAAAAATTATGCTTCAACACTATAAACTGCTAAATACTAAAATGAAAATAGACACAAGACAGCTGAATAGTACCCTATAGCCATTTTAAGGTGTATAGAAGCCGGTTGTATATAAACTAAAATTGAAATGTCAATGAAGTAGTCACAGGATGTGGTTAAGAACCTGCATTTTTTTTTTAACATATTGGTTACTCAATACCATGTCAATTAACTCCATAATGTTGTAAATTGTTGTTGATGTTATGTTGGGGCTTTTAATTGGTTGGGATGATATTCTGCCAGCTCAGCCTTCAGACCAGAGATGGTCTCCCCAAGAAACCGTTGAATGTATCTGAATAATAAGATGCTGGACTCTATGCTTGGTATATGCCTAAAATGAAAGAATCTTGACTGGATTTGAACTGTAATATTGCTACAAGGTGGAGGAATCAGTGGCTGAGGCCAGAGAGCCACAGCAAGAAGCAGATCCTGTAGCTGCTGGTGCTGGAGCAGTTCCTGACCATCCTGCCTGAGGAGCTGCAGGCCTGGGTGCGGGAGCACCACCCAAAGAGTGGGGAAGAGGTGGCAGCTGTGGTTGAAGACTTGGAGCAGAAATTTAGTGAGCCAAAAAATCAGCTAAGAGGAGAAAAATTGGCTTTCTTCAATACTAAATGAATGGTAGTGGTGGCAGGAGTGGCAATAGCCACATGCACTGGTTCTCTATATTAGTTTCTCCTAAGCTTTAATGTCTTTACAAACAAAATCCCAAACCAATGATGTCAGTTTTCATGAGTCAGGAATCTGGGAGCTCCTTAGTTCTCTGAATCCATGACTGGGGCTGCTGGATCCATTTTCAAGGTTGTTGGTAGGGAGCCTCAGCTGCACACTGACTGTTGGACAAGATCTTTCCCCAGGGCTGCGTGAATGTATTCACAACATGTCAGTTTGCCTTCTACAAAGAAGAGAGAGAAAGAGGAAGCTGCACAATGTTTTTTTGTCAGAAGTTATTTAACATCCCTTCTACCATATTTTCCATTTAGTAAAAGTGAGCCATCAGTGAAGTCCCACTGAAGGGGAAGGGGATTTGATTCCACCTTTCCAAAGGATTATCAAATAAAATGTAGCCATGCTCTCTCTGGGGCCACTCTCAATTTCCCTTTCTGGAATTAAACACTGTTTTTTTTCCATTGTACCATCTTTTTAAAAAATAATTTGTTTCATTTGATCTCTCAGAGTATTAGCTGGGGCTCCTAAAGTCCTTCTTTCATGAACCCAAATATGCCCACCTGCCTTCAGGCCTCAGAATCTAAGCATGGACATGCTGGAGTGCACTCAGAGGATGCGGTACATGTGACGGCCAAGCAGGAATCAGCTGTCATCCAGCATCAGCCCACAGTGACACAGCTGGTGGCTGGATACGGGGAAAAGGGTAAGACTGTGGAGTCTAGGGTCAAATTGCCTGAATTGGAATTTAAGCAGTGCTGTTTGGTAGCTCCCTGATAATGAGCAGTTCTGGTATCCTCATTGGTTCTTGATGCATCTGTGAAAGAATAATCATAGTTCCCCAGTGACTGATTTCTTTTAGGGTTTAATAAATATGTGTCAGCTACTTTGAATGCAATAAGCCTTCGTGAGGGCCTGGCAGTGTATAGCCTCTCTGGGAGCTTGATTCTGCAGGGTGATCCCTCCCAACCATTCCAGCAATGCTGATGACCTAATCCCATTTAACCAGGCCTCACACTGCACTGACAGCTTTGCATTTCTAGACTGTGCCTGTGGATATTTCTAGGCCCATCCTGATGGCACTCCCTGCCATAGGGGAAGACACATTGCCTGACCCATTTATTATTCCAGGTAATGAAACCACCATTCCTGAAAATCCAGAGATGACACTGAAGGAAGAAGCCTCTAAAGGAGTGAAGCACTAGGCTCCAGAGAGATGTTCTTGTGAATTCCAAGGACAGAGAAATTTGTACATGGAAAAGCAGCCAGGATACCTTGCTGGAGAAAGACATCACAGACGCAATGAATGTGGGAAAAGCTTCAAACAGAGTTCAGTCCTCATCCAGCATCAGTAGATCCACACTGGGGAAAAGCCATGCGGATGTGAGAAGTGCAGGAAGGCCTGAGGCCAGAATCACTGAACAAACATCAGCAGAGTCACTCTGTGCAGAAACCATGTCAGTGTAAGGAGTGTGGAAAAACCTTCAATGCCAGCAACGGCCTCATCCAACACACAAGAGTCCACACTGGGGCAGAAAGTGGGGAACCCTACAAATGTGGGAAGGCTCCTCCCCAGTTCAGCACCGGAGGATCCATATGGGAGAGAAGTGCCGTCAGTGCAGGAAGTGCAGCTAAGTGTTCAGTCAGAACGCAGGCCCCTGAGCACCTCCAAATCCGCACTGGCAAGAAACCCCACCGGTGCGGTCAGTGCAGGAAAAGCTTTAGTTGGCCAATGCTTCTGATCAAACATCACAGAAGCCATACTGAAGAGAGACCACATGAGTGTGATGAGTGCGGCAAAACCTTCAGTCACCACTGCAACCTTCTTAGGCGCTTTAGAATCCATGCTGTTCCTGAACTAACTCCAGGGACTCCCAGGCTCCTGAACGGGAGCTTCTTGGAAAGTAAGATTTTCAAGTATCTCATTCTGTTCTTGTCAGATTTATTTTGCTTTGAAATGAATGGTTTGTCTGTAAGCCTGGTGGTAGTGAATGGTGGGTGAATGACTATATTGGGGGCAGAAGTTGCCTCATATTCCTTAATACTGGATTTACTTCTTTATAATTTTCCTTAAAGGGTTGAAATCTTATTTGGAATCAAACTGGTAGAGAGGGAGTTCTCCCCAATTAGTACTGAAGTATTAGACAACTTTAAAAGACTAGTCACTTCATAAATAAATGAAAAAAAAAAAAAAGATTTATTGGGGAAGGGAGACACAAAGATCTTCCATCCACTGGTTCACTCCCAAAGTCACCACAAGGTGTGGAGCTAAGCGAATCCAAAGCCAGGAACCAGGGACTTCTTTCGGGTCTCCCACGCAGGTGCAGAGTCCCAAGGCTTTGGACCATCCTCGACTGCTTTCCTGGGCCACAGGCAGGGAGCTGGAAGGGAAATGGAACAGCTGGGACATGAACCTGGTGTGTGCAAGGTGAGGACTTTAGCCCTAGGCGACTGTGTTGGGCCTCACTGTATAGATTTTCTAAACTGGGTAAATTCAAGGGATATTCAGAGGTGAATCTTTTTATCTGCAGGAATTACATTTTACACAGATGGAAGTTTGGGAAGTAAGAATCAGTCACGTTCCCATGGGACATTAGTGCTGCTGCAGTCTCCCAGGAATATGCTTGATGAAGTCTGTGTTGAGTCCATCAGAAGAGGCAGCATACTCACTCCCTAAGCAGTGTTATCCATAGTGGGAAGTGTGCAGCCGTGACAGTTTAACTATGTCTCATTTCATATGTAACTTGATTCTCAGGATGAGTCAGTCTAACATATAAGGCTTCCATTTTTATTGGAAATAATGCCCAAGTTGATACTTTGGAATTTCTTCTCCTTCTAATCCTTAGACTGTTCTGTCAACATTATGGCTCACCATTGCCTTTTGGAGATTGCTTGGTACCTTTCAATGTCAGTACAAACAGCAGAATCAAAGCCCAAGGAACCTCTGACCCTGGAGAATTTAAGGGTTAATTAGGGAGACCGGCATGTTCAGGCCATTCACCGTTAGTTTAAAGATGTGATGCCGTGTGAAACAGTGGAAGTTCAAATCATGCCTCTCCCTGTGTAAGCTGTGGGACTTCAGGCAACAAATCTAAAGGACCCCGTGCTCCAGTCTCCCTCATCTGTAAACCGCCAGATGAAAACAGCAGAACACAAACCTAAAACATAGCTCTCAATAAATTCACATTATGATTTACACAAGAAATACGAACTAGCAAATGCAAGTGAATTTTAAGTATCATGTTAAAAACTAAGGGTAGTGTCAGTGCTAACATTCTCATAATTTTTTCCACATTCAGAATTTGAATCAGAATTTCAAAAGAAATAAACATTCAGCTTTTAAAAGTATACAAAGATAGCTTCCAGCTGGCTGTTGAAAGGTTTCTTGTTTTTTGTTTTCTTTTTTAATAAATCCTTCTTCTTGCTAAAAAAATATATATAGTTCTCTAAACCTTTTAAGTTTTTTTTAAAAAATTATTTTTATTTGAAAGAGTTAGAGAAGAGACAGAGCGAGAGAGGCCCCTAACCTTCATACATCCTCATCTACTTCTTTTTCCTTATTTTATTATTTTGAAGCAAGTCCTATATATACACTGTTTATTTATATTTCAGTATTTATCTACAGCAAATAAGAATGCTTCTAGCAGCATAGCCATAATACCTTTTTCACCACAAATTCAATAGTTACTGCTTGTGCCATTACACAGCGAGTGGATGTTCTTATTTTTTTTCTACATCTGAGTGGATCCAGTCCCTCATGGCATCCACAAAAAGTGCTCAGCTGGTATGTCTGGACTCTCTCAACCTGTCTGTTCCCCTTTCTTTCTTTTCCTCCCATTGCACTGCATTTGTTGAAAAAGGAAGTCTTTACCCTACAAATTTGTATAGTCTCCATTTTGATCACTTTATTTTTACAGCATTGTTTAACATTTATCTCTGCAGTATTTCCTGTGAATTCATAATTCTCAGGAGTAACTAATAATCTGGAAATCTGATCAGACTCAGGTTCTGTGGAGCTTTATTAATTATGGAGATCTATCCCCTGAACCAGACCACCAAATGTCCAAGAGACCCCAAATCTCAAACATTCTCAGCAGACTGAGAATGTAGCAGAAAGCAGACTTTCTGCTGAGATTTTGGGTCACTTTGTCCTCAGAGTGCCTGGGGAGGTGTGAGGCGTCTTCATTATCATCTCCCTCTTCCTTTGGAGATTGTGGCATGAACGTATCTGAGTACAAAGTTCTGTTAGACTCCATTTCTACTTGGATTTGTTTCTTTACTGGTATTGGTTCCAGTAATTCCAGTAATTATACGGCAGCTTGGAGCCTGGTGATTGTTCCCCAGATCACAAGGGATCTATCATTGGAGTAGCTTGTGTGCTATTGTTTAGTTAAATTCTAACTTTTACCAGCCTGCTTGTTTTGCAAAAATTTGGTATAAATTCCCCAGAAAAACTCAAAAAACAGTGCACTGATTCATCTCATCTCTGCATTCCGTGTGTCCCAAAGTTCTTCTCCGCATGGACGTCACAACTTGAGTCCAGGTCCCCACTAGAGGGACCCCCAACAAGACCCCCAACAAGGCTCCACCTTTTTGGCAAGACTACTGTCATGACTGCCGTTTTTTTCCATAAGAAAGAAATTCTAGTTTCTTTTTTGAAAAAAAGAATTTTTACTAATACATAGTAATTATACATATATTTGAGGCATATCGTGATGTTGTAATACATGTATACATTGTATGTTAAATATGGATATGCATATCTTTTTTCAAATATCTTTCATTACCTTATAGCTAAAACATTCAAAACACTTGTTTTTCTCTAGAAAAAGATATACAATGTTATCATTATAGTCATCTATTATGCAATTACACACCAGAACTCCTTGTTCCTAACTATAGCTTAGTACTCATTGAATAATCTCTCCATCCCTGCCTCCCTGGAATGGCTGGTTTCTTTTTGTAATGTTTATAGCTCCTGAGGTATATCTCCAGCCATTAACTCCTAATGGGTGGAAAAAACATTATATCCTAATTAACTCATCCTTTCTTTAATTACTAGAAAAATACAATTCATGAGAAGAATAAGTTTCTAATTAAAGGAACTTCTACCGTGCTTCAAAAAGTTAATGCAGATGGATTTAAAAAATAAACTTTTTGGTGCAAAAGCTTGAAACCCATGCATAATGAGGACTTCTCAAATAAGATTAAAAACTGTCTTGTGAAAAAATTACATGGACTTCAAAAACAATTGCACCAAAGTAATCTTTTAATTCCCATTTCCCACAAATGTTTTGTCTTTATTTAACTCGCAGTTCTAGAAGTTAAAGAACATGGTGCAGGTATCTGCTTGGCTCCAGGGAGTATTTTAGCTACATCAAAACATGGTGGGAGTATATGCAAGAGGGAGAGTGTATATTTTGAGACAGGAGCCAAAAAACCAGAGAGGTGTCATGCATTCTCTATAATAACTGGATCTCAGGAAATTCATCCACTCCTACCAGGTTGAGAATGGAGCCCTGTGAGCCAACCAGGAGACTTCATTTCTTTAAGATTTCACTACCTCAACACTGTCATCTTCTAAGCATCACCATAGGATTGGTTGGAAGCAATCTATTTGAAGGGCCTGGATTATATGAAGCCTTGTGTAAGATCACTGGGAGACATCATAGAGACTGCTTGCCACAACTGGGTTCCTACGGTAATTCTCTTGTGCTGGTGCAATGGTTCAACAGGCAAATCTTCCACCTGCAAATGCCATATCCCACATGAACACTGGTTCATTTGTGTCCCAGCTGCTCAACTTCCCATCTAGCTCCCTGCTTATAGCCCTGGTAGGGAACAGAGGATGGCCCAAGACCTTAGGACCCTGTACCTGTGTGGGAGACCCAGAAGCTCTTGGCTCCTGGCTTCAGATTGACTCCACTCCAGTCATTGTAGCCATTTAGGTAGTGAACCAGCAATGGAAGATCTTTGTCTCTCTGCAAATTTGCCTTTACAATAAAAGAAATATTAAAAAAGAAATTAACTCCATATGAACAAGAATTTCCATGTCTGTACTAAAGGACAGAATTATAGTAAAGACATTTATAAAATGAGGGAAAGATTCCATTTAAGCTTGGATCTTATTTTGAAATTCTTAAGCAAGAAGGCAAACTAGAGTATTAATTTTGCATCCAGTTGTTGATAATCATAGAATTCCTCATTAAGGCCCGCAATGGGAGTTCCTAAGATTAGATCCCTGAATATGAGAACTCAAGAAAAACTTGATTATCATGCTTGTCCTGTCTTGTAAAATCTGTAGTGGCTCAGCAGTGACTCAACTGTAAGAATCCCTAAGAACTAACCATAAGAGTGTTAGGATAACTTACTTTTTTTATTTTACATTTGAAAAGCAGAGGTTAGCTCCATCATCAGGTTCAGTTCTCACCGGCCATCAGTAGCTGAAGCCCTGAGTCAGAAATGCAATCCAGTTCTCCCACATACATAGCAGGAACCTAACTGAGTCATCACTGCTGCCTCCTAGGGCAATAAGGCTGAAAGGAAACTGGAACTGAGAATTAACGCAGATATCTTCACTGCTAGACTAAATCCTGCTTGTAATGGGCCCCTTTTAATGTATAAATGTGCCTAATAAAATCTCATCACTACTTGTCTTCATCTCAATCCCAAATTATCCTGCATTTTCCCCCTATTAAGGGGTAAAGTATTACTCTAAAGTACTTAAATGAGCACTTATTTGCATAGCTAAAATTTCCCATCAACTTGCAAGTTATACTAGCTATCCCAAATTAATTTCAGGTCATTTGGTTGCAAGAAAATTCCTGGAAGTTTATGTCTAGTAAAGGACACATTCCAGACAAGAAATAATTGCTATACAAGGCAGCAGTATATAGGCGCATCAAAGTGATGTGGATAGAAGTACCATAGTTGTCCAGTACAATATTGGGAGCAAGGGTCACATTTTTGGTAAACATCTACAGGGAACCTTGTCCATTTTTATGGCTGTAGCCCTACACAATCATAAAGGTGTTGCAATGTGACTTTTGTATGTAGACTTTTTGTTGTTGTACACAGAATCTTATAGGTACCAAACAATAACTTCAAAGTAGCAACCAACCCATTTTAGTGACAATAAATAACAGACCGATTCTAGAAAATAATATTTCCCTTGAGCACATTGTGCAGAATATATGAATCTATCCATGTACTGCACAATCTGTGCATGTCAAAAATTCAAGCATGAAATAACACAGATAAAAAAAAAATTCAAGCCTGATCAGATGCCTTTTTGCCAGGAAGAGGACCATAAATGGCAGGATTTGAAAGTCAATCAGATTGTGGTTATGACCACAGGAGTTAAGTCTTCTCTTTACCCTCCAAATTAATACCTGACTTAAACACTAAGGAGCTGTGATTGATACGGTTTACTTTTTCCATTTCTCATTGGATTATTTATCACTAATGACCCTTAATACAGACCCATTCACTCATCTCCTTAGGGAGCTCAACAGTGCTATGTTGTCAACATGTTATGCCTTCTTCTCATGATGACTCTTGTAATCTCTTTTGCTTTGTTTTGCTCATTCTTCACTTTTTTTTTTTTTTACTTTTGCTGCTAACTCACACAGACCTAGTAGGACCTACCTTTTGTATATGACTATCCAAAGGCACTGCTTTGCCTCTGGATTTTTTTCTCCACAGTTCTCTACTCAAGATTCATGTCAGGCTCTTCTCACCCTTCTCAATATCTGACACAGTTTTATCTCCAATGTTGGGATCTTTAGTCTCTCATCACCCAAGTTTTATTTAAATCATTATTTCCTTATAGATTCTGTTTCTATTTTGAACTCTGGATTTAGTGCCATTCTATGCTTACTGACACTGCCTGCATTTTTTAAATGGCATTTTCTAGAGAAAAATGTTTTTAAGGAAGAAGGATTTCATTCCTTTACTGCACAAAGTAATTTAACATATAAATGATTTTCCACACTTAACACAAAATTAGACAGAGAAAGGTACCACTGGAGTTCAACATTTTCACGGGAATTTTTATAACAGTATTTGAAACGCTATATAAACATCTGATTTAAAAATACTACTTGATTACTTTGATTATATACACCAGATTTTCTTTGGAGGAATACGATCTAACGTGTAGTTAAAATTTTTCTGTGTCTTGTTAAGGCCCATTATGTTTTCTTCATTTTATGTGCCTTAATCTGGAACAGTAGTGTCATGTCCCAAGTAGAAATGGGCGACACATCTTCGAAAATCCAGTAGGTCAAGAGGGGCACCAGGATTACAGGCTCTGTGTAACTGCCATGCGTTGTTCACAGCCACATCAATCATGTAGCTCACCAAAATTGAGTACCACTTCTTGCTTCTTATTCTTACCCTATATTTGGAAATAATTTGATCCATTTGAGCTACACCTTTTCTGCATTCATCAAACAATTTCACAATGGATGGCTGACACACCTGAGAGATCTCTTTATCATCAGCAAAACAGCTTATCTCACCAACAGGCTCTATGCCGACAGCATTGGAGCACAGACTGATAACATCATCACCATGCCAACGGCACAAAATTATCTCCTCGTTTTCTTCCACTCGAAAATCAAAATGCCCCTTCTTCGTTTTTCTCATGCGTTCTGTTTTCATCAGTGGACATTTTTCAGTTCTGTTGTCATAAATTGCTCCCGTCGCCTTCACCCCTTTTTTCTTCAAAGCTGACATTAGTTTGACACTTGTGAAGAAGCTATCAAAACACAGGTGATAGGGATACTGTCCCTTCTCCAAAAGAACATCAGCAAAATTCATTACTAGGTTTCCACCTAGCCCAAGGTCACAGTCTTTATCTGCCTCCACAGTTGATTCTTCTTGATAGGGCTCAAACCAAACCAGATAGCCCTGAGTGGTTGTACCACACCAAATTCTATAGCCTATTCTAAGAGGCTTTCCATTCAGGAATTGATCACTATCAATGCATTCACACATTGATTTATCAAAGCTGTAGTATTCTTCTAGGGGAGCATACAAGAGGAAATTTTTATTCATTTGCTTTATGAGAGGCCTTAATTCTGAAAATTTATCTTTCTGATCTAGATGGCTGTTATCTGCAAAATGCAAGTATGAGAAAATCAATTCAAATCTATCCCTCTGAATGGCGTTTCTAACCAGGTTCTGATCAGCATCAGACACTTCCCAATACATTTCCCTTCTGGGCCTCCTAACAAACCCACTCCAAAGTAGCACACCAAAAACACACCTCATTTCCTGAACTGTGACTTCCAAGTTGACATTTTTTTGAGAAGCATAATTATTGGTCTCGTTGACAATCAAATTGAATGTTTCATCATCAAAAAACAATTCAAAAAGCTCTACCGGGTTCAACTTTTCACTCTTGAGATTTAACAGACCAGAATCGAATCCTGACCAGCTTGGAAAGTTGGGTTTAATATCTCTCTTAGTCCAGTTCTCTGGCATACCAGACACCTTGAACTTCTTTTCAGCAGGCTGGGTCTCGGGCTCATTGTCCTCCTCCACTTCTGAGTCATCAGAAAAGGCAAGTCCTTGCAGTAACTCACTCACTCGAGCTTTGTCCTTTTTCCTCCCTTTTCGGGTAATGTCTCCCGCAGCATACTGCAGGGACGCAATGTGCATCCGGGCCCACGAGTCACGTGGGAGGCGGGCTTTCAGTGTGTTCAAGTGAGACACTGTCCTTTCAGTGGGGGCGGCAATACTACAAGGCAGGTGAGGTGCACAATCTCTGGAAAGCAAAAAGAATACATGCTGCACGAGCCTTCAGTCTCCTCTCATCGATGACAAATCAAAAGCAGACATCTTTTAACCCAAAGCAGGGGAGGTAGAGGGCAAGGGGGTTAGTTACTTCTTACCCTTCAAAATTCTTTAGGGAGGATTTCAGGTACAATGAAATTGGCCTTTCCCACTTTTCACCCACTCCTCATTTCATAGCTAATTGTCAATCTGGTAGGAAAAAACTGGACCTCCTGGGTGCAGCTCCAGCCCCTGTCCTCGGGAGAACAGGAGGCAAACACTGCATGTTCCTTTTTGCTCTACGCAGTAAGAGATCTGCTTCATTCCTTTCTGCCAGCACAAGCCTGTTTAGCTCTATCTCTGAGGCATGTTACCCAGTCTTATTTCTGTCAATAATAAAGTTGAGGCTTCCAGAATCATCTGTTGCACCCCTGGGTCCCTGTC
Organism: Ochotona curzoniae; assembly: GCF_017591425.1. Lineage (NCBI taxonomy): Eukaryota > Metazoa > Chordata > Mammalia > Lagomorpha > Ochotonidae > Ochotona > Ochotona curzoniae. The sequence goes on from NW_024466930.1 coordinate 887,339, forward strand.
AATTGTGTCTGTATTTGGATAAGGAAGGAAGATGCTATTTATCAGGTCTCCTCACACTTTTCACGGAATTTGTAAACACGGAGGAATTAGCCTCTCCTACCTCTACGTTCATCTTGTAGCCATATTTCTCTGGGGAAAAACAAGAAAAGGAACTCAAATTCATTGAACTGATTTATATGAGGTGTTAAAGAAAGTAAGCTAATTTTTTTTTTAAATTCTACACATGTGCATTTCATTCACCAGTGTTTTATCAGTACATTAATCTAGTTTCAAGAGACATGGCAGGAGGGACAGTCGTAAGAAGCATTTATTTTAATATAACTTATACTACATACATTTATTCTCTAAAGCATTTAGCATTCTGGGTGTCTTCAATTTTCTACCATATTCAACTCATTCATCTTAAGAGTCCCTTGACAGTCTCAACTTTGGCAGCAGTCTTTAACTCCTGTCTGACACTGGGCCTTTCCATGGCTGAACTCTACACTCCAAGAGCTACAGTGCATTAAGACAATCTGGTGAGGGAAATGGGAAAAAGAGTGAGGTAAGGAAGTAGGGTGGGAGACTAAAAGAGATGTACAGATCTGGAGTGGGCTACATCTTTCACATCATGCCTAGGCTGCTGCACAAATCTGGAGTGTCCTGACTTCAGGCTTTCTGAAGATTTATTCCTAAAGGCTTTGAGACATGGTTTCAGCAACCTAATACTAAACGCACAAGACAGACATCACAGCACATTGCTATTCTTCAGTTATAACTCTATACTAGGTCCCCGAATATTATATTTTTTCTTTTGGTGACAGGGCCTGGCTCAGTCCTCACCAGAATACTGAAAATTTTACCTCTTTTAAGCTTTAACACGTTTCTATTTTAGCTGAAATTCATTTCCCTACTTCCTTAATTAATGAATAAATGACCATGAGGAAAATCTCCACTTAATTATCCCACCTGTTTGCTTTCTCCTCTTACGTCTCTAAGGAGAGAGCAGCCTCGCTGGCCTGGGATTTGCTCCCCAGGTTTCTGCTTTAGGAGTATCTCATTCCCACAACTCACATTTAAGAAGAATTACTACTATCATTAAGTTTTCCTTCTTTTTCTCTTTTTGAACTATTTCTTGCTCAGTTTTAACAGAGGTTGCAAGTACCCCACCTGGCTCCATAAGTCCTCTTCCAGTTCTGGTACTTCTTTTCTAACTCTCATGGCAGCCTCACCTATAGACATCCCTCACATGTAAATCATCACAGGTTTGGCTTATCTACAGCTCCAGAAAAACATAAGGATGCCCAAGGAAGAACGATCAAGTGGGACACACTGGGTCAGAACAAGGTTCTCAGAAGTAAGCACGTGCTAACAGAAGGTTTTGTTTAATTACCTATATTGGCATCTGTCTTCTATGGTCAGAGAAATGAAGGTGGAAGTTGCCCTGCATTATTCCAGAGAGACACACTTTTGACTAATTAGTTTCCCTAGTTTCATTCTAATTTATTCTTAGATATACAATTTGATCCACTCAGAACCAGAACACTCACCTATTGTGTATTGCTGAAGTCTTTCCACTTTGTTCCATTTCTTTGGAAGTGTCTTGATTCACATTAGTCAATCCATCTTTAGTTACAACTTCTTCATCTATAATAATACATCAGTTATTGATATGTTACCTGTTACCATGATTATAGGGGAAAAAAAAAAAAAAACCCTGGGGGCTGGTGTGGTGACAGAGCAAATACATCTTCCACCTGAAGTGTCAGCATCACACATGGGAGCCAATTCAAGTCTCAGCTGCCCCACTTCTAATCCAGTTCCGTGTTTATGATCTGGAAAAGCATTGGACGATGGCTCAAATCCTCTTGGGCCTCTTCCACCATGTGGAAGATCCAGAGGAAGCTCTTGGCTTACGGCTTCAGATTGACCCAGCTCTGGCCATTGTGGCCATTTGGGGAGTGAACCAATATCTGGAAGCTCTCTCTCTCTGTAAATCTGCCTTTCAAATAAAAATAAATATATTTTTAAAAAGAAAAACCTCTGCAGTAAACTGAAGCGAAAAATCAAGATATATCAAGGGTAGTTTCAGGAAGTCTACAAAATGTGGTAGAGTATAAGAGGATGGTAAGAAAAATCAACAGGGCGCACAAGTTTAGCTGGGGAGAGGGCCCTAGAGGGCAGAGCACATGTAAAGAAAATTCAACATAGCCAATACTGTTCTTGGGAAAGAAAACTTCTATGGTTAAAAAGAGGGACCAAGCCAGAGCACTAACAGGGTTCCCACACATAAAGGGATATCTGAAAATGACAAATCCTATGGAATCCTTGATAGGGAAATAAAAGGGAAGCAAAGAAGGAATCACAGAGGGACTTGGAAAAGGATGGTCAGGGAAGCCAGGCAATGGAGCACAGGTGATAATGTGATCGGGAAGAATGCAAAACAATAAGGACCAGCCTGTCCTTAGTTATCAGACTGAGGTCTGTCATCTCTAGGGTTGAGCTCTCACCGAGGTTCCTCTTTGCCAAACCCAGATGTGACCACCCCTCCGGGGCAAGAGCTGCAGCCATTTCTCCCCTGGTCTTCATCACCTAAAAGGCAAAGGACAGTCTCTCAGCTTTCACCGTACTGTTGACCACACTATCAACCAATAGTACCTTCAGGGCAGTCTATACGGATTCTGTGGGAACCTTTATGGTTACAACAACGAGTGCCTACGCCACTTCATGCCAGTCCCATTCAGAGAGAGAAGCCAGAAATGCTAGACCTCCTGCAATGGGCAGGTCAGCCCACATTACGGCAAACTGTCCTACATCCTGCAGGACGTTTGGGTATAATGCTAAACCAACCTATAAACTGGATGCACTTAAGGTAAAAGTGTCAAAATACTCTACAGAATAAAACTGTGGAAAATGAACTTAATCATGCTATAGTGAAGGAAACTTACATGGAATAAAGATATCACAAAAGCTGACTCATCTAAATTTTCTATTCATTTTTATGGCATATTTCTATTATGTATTTAACTGAAGAGCATTTCAATACAATATTGCAGTTACTATAAATCCAACTGAACTGATTACAAATATATACTTGAGGATTATGAAACTTGGAACTTAATATAAATGTAGGGATCTCATTGAGTTTCACTAATATAATTTTAAAATATTTCAAAAGTAATAACAGATGCAAGGTTAGAAAGTTAAACACTGAAATCAGTTTATTCTGAAGTTATCTGTGGCTGTCTGTCTTTACCTAACATTTTCCCCAAAGCCTGATAATTTGGTTTTTATTACTCTCTTGATTTTTGTTTCATTTTCCAACATTTCTTCTCTCCTCCATTGCCCAAAGGATACAGTGCCTAGATTTTACAGATTAAATAACTGTTTTGATAAAGGGATGGAGGTGGAGATAGACTATATCTTTTATATTATCACTCCCCCACCTCTGACAGAAAGTGGAGAATTAATTTTGATACCAAAAAGCCCAATTCTTAAATCTTTCCCCCTTATCAATCCATTTGCCTCAAAGTTTGTATTCATCTCCTTGGGCTCTCACAGCAAAGCAGCACAAATGTGATAGCATAAAACAACAGAATTATATCCTCACAGTTCTAGACACTCTAATTCCCAAATTACGCTCTCAGTGGCACCACACTGTCTGACGCCTTGAAGGGAGTTCTTTGCTTCACCCCTAGCTTCTGGGGTTGCTGGCAATCTCTGGCATTCCTTGGGATTGCCCGGTAGACAACCAAACCTCTGCTTTGGTCCTCACATGGAATTTCCCCTGTGAGTCTCTCTTTAGATGGCCTTCCTATAAGAACACAGCCACTGGACTTAGCATCCAGCATGACCTCAGCTCAACATGATTACATCTACAAACATCCTATTTCCACATCAGGCCACATTCACAGGTTTATACGATTAGGACTTGAAAATATTCTTTGGGGGACATAATTCAATCCATATCTTAGCCCTACTTCAGTTAAGGTTATTTCCTTCCTTTAGTCAGATTTTTTTTAAAGATGTATTTATTTTTATTCAAAATTAGATATACAGAGAGGAGGAGGAGAAACAGAGGAAGATCTCCCATCCATTGATTCACTCCCCCCAAGTGGCCACAATGGCCAGAACTTAGCATATCCAAAGTCAGGAGCAAGGTCTCCTACGCAGGTGCAGGGTCCCAAGGCTTTGGGCGGTGCTCAAATGCTTTCCCAGGCCACAGGCAGGGAGCTGGATGGGAAGCAAAGCCTCTGGGATTAGAACCAGCGCCCATTTGGGAACCTGGCACATTCAAAACGAGGACTTTAGCTGGTAGACCACCATGCCGGGCCCTGGGTCAGGTTTTTGATTATTTGTCTCAATAATACTTTCTATTCCACTGTTTGCCTATGATTTTCTGGGACCTCTGATCCTCTTACTCTTCCTTCATTCAGATTTACCACTATATGTTAGTGTAAATGTCTAACCATTTTGTTACTTGCTCAGGTACCATTTTGTCCAAAAATCTGCATTTTGAAATATATAATTTTGGGGTGAGTTAGTTAGCTATACACTGAACACCGAGGATATAGAGGAGCGAGAGAAAATGTCCTAGTTCTTAGGCTGGAGAAACCAGAAACCCTTAATGACAAAATCTCCCTCACTCAGAAGCAAGGGAAGCACCCTCTGAAACCAGAAGCCTCACTCCTCCCCTCTCCCATTCCCTGAGCTTTCCTCCAAACATGGTATGACATGAGGCAAAAGCACTTCATTAAGACAAGTTCCAGGATGAGACGCCCACGATCTGAATAACAGTCATGACAAAGCAGCAGCAGCAGAGGAGTCAGGCCACCGGCAAGGTTTTCAGGGCGAGGAGTATGAGCCAACAGATGAGCAAACAGCTTAGGAAGCAGGAGGGCCACTGCTGAAGCGTCCACCAGCCTGTGCATCCTGCTTACCTGGAACATGGTTGGGTGAAAGTTGGGCACTGCTGCCTTGTGTCTGGAACTTTCTTCCTGGAGAAAGGCTGGTCCCTGGGAAGCAAACTCTGTAGAGCAAGAAAACCAGATGATGTGTAGGAACACCCTTTGTTGCCCACTCCCCAAGACTTGTGCTTGCTCAATCTGCAAAATGAGCTGTGGATCTTTCAACCTAATAGACCACTGCAACTATTTGCATGTGTCAGGGATTCTAAAATTCTAAAACTTTAGATTCCCCCCGCACACACACACAAAACAGAGTAGATAAACATGCACAACCAGAGCCGTCAGCTCCCTCCCAGCTCTCCTAACAATGAGTGCACCCACCGGCCCACCCTGGAGCCGCTCTGGGTTTTTTCTTTTTTTTTTTTTTAACGTAGATAGAACAGAATTAAGTGGTAGGTAAAGCTTTGGTCAAAGAATAGGAGCCAAAAATAGCTGCCTCTGTTGGCACCATTTAAGCTCTCTGATGTTTGGCTTTCCTAACTATTAAACAAGTGTGTTGAATAAATTAGCATTCTGATATTTTTCAATCCCTACACTTTTAAGAGTCTGCTTAGATACAGGGTGAGACAGAAAACAATGAAGTTCGTCAAGGGGTTCAAAATTGTTGTTATGAGTTAAGTTCTGAAGACCTAACATATAAAATCATGATTATAGCAAATAACAATATATTGCATATTTAAAATTTGCTGAGAGGTCTCATGTAGTATTCTTTTTTTTTAAGATTTATTTATTTTTATTGGAAAGGCAGATAAACAGAGAGGAGGAGAGACAGAGAGGAAGATCTTCCTTCCAATGGTTCATTCCCCAAGTGAGCTACGACGGCTAGAGCTGAGCCAACCCAAAGCCAGGAGGCAGGAGCTCTTCTGGGTCTCCCACGTGGGTGCAGGGTCCCAAGGACTTGAGCTGTCCTCAACTGCTTTTCCAGGCCACAAGCAGGGACTGGCTGGATAGGAAGCAGAGCTGCAGGGACGTAGAACCGGAAACCATAAGGGTGCATCAAGTACACCAAGGCAAGGACTTTAACCACTATGCTATGGCACTGGGCCCTCATGTAGTATTCTTATAAACACTCATGAGATAACTGTGAGGTGACAGATAATGACAAAGCACTGTGGCCATCATTTCATGATGTATATAAAAACAAAACCAGAAACTCAGAGACATACTGGGTCAAGTATCCACTAAAAAGACATGCACTGGGGTGAGTGGCTTAGCATGGTAAGTTAAGCCTCAGGCCCGGGGCGATAGCGCAGTGGTTAAGGTCCTCGCCTTGAACGCCCGGGATCCCATATGGGCGCCGGTTCTAATCCTGGCAGCTCCACCTCACATCCAGCTGCCTGCCTGTGGCCCAGGAAAGCAGTCGAGGACGGCCCAAAGCTTTGGGACCCTGCACCCGTGTGGGAGACCTGGAAGAGGCTCCTGGATCCTGGCTTTGGATCGGCATAGCATCGGCTGTTGCACTCACTTGGGGAGTGACTCATCGGACGGACGATCTGCCTTTTTGTCTCTCCTCCTCTCTGTATGTCTGCCTTTCCAATAAATAAATCTTTTTTTTTAAAAAAAAGTTAAGTCTCCACCTACAGGGCTGGCATCCCATATGGGTACCAGCTGGAGTCCTAGCTGCTGTACTTCCAACCAAACTCCTTGCTAATGAACTTGAAAAGCAGTGGAAGATGCCCCAGGGATTTAGGCTCCTGTACTGGGAAACCTGGATGAAGCTCATGGCTCCTGGCTTCTGTCTGGCCCACCTCCGGTCTAGCTCCAGATGCTGTGGCCATGTGAGGAGTGAACAAGCGAATGAAAGCCCTCTCTCTCCATCTCTCTCATTTTCTCTGTCTCTCCTCTCTATAAATCTGCCTTTCAAATAAAAATAAATCGTAAAAAAAAAGACAGGCATCTCTTGGTGCCTGGTGCCCGCATGCTCACCAGGCTCGCCCTCTGGCACTCACCACTCACTTCTTGGGGAAGATGTGGAGGCTCACACTTCAGGGGGGTCCCATCAGGCAGGAGCTGGAGATGCTGAGACTCCAGAAAGGTTCCTTGACAGTCTGCCACCACGAGGTGCATGTTCTGGCCTTGAACGTAGAAAGAGGCCTGGAGATGAAAAATTCACCTTGAAAAGGCATTCCAGGGGGAACTGGACTGGACAGATGTTAGGGATGACCACAAACTTTAAAGAAGCTGCAGGTGGGACATTTAATCAGTGGATATGGCCTCATATCCACGGAGAGCCAGACCCTCCTGTACATGTCAGGGCTGCTGCAGCAAACCAGGCAGATGAATACGCAGGATCCCCACTCAGAGAGGCACAAAAACAGATGGATTGGATCCACTGTGATGGCACAGCTAGTTAAATCTTGTCCTTGCAAATGTCAGGATCTCATTTGGGTGTGGTTTGTGTCCCAGCTGCTCTACTTCCCATCCAGCTCCCTGCTTGTGGCCTTAGAAAGCAGTCAGGGATGGCCCAAAGCCTTGGGACCCTGCACCCACATGGGAGACCCGGAAGAGGATCCTGGCTCCCCAGCTTCAGCTCAGCTAAGCTCCGGCCATTGCTGCCATTTTGGGAGTAAAAGAGCGGATGGGAGATCTTTCTCTCTCTCTCTTCTCTCTGTAAATTTGCCTTTCCAATAAAAATAAATAAATAAAATGGCATCTGGATGATAAACTAGGATGTGTATGAATAGATACACAGTCTCCAAATGTCTCTCAAAAATTGCTTAGTATGGGTCCAGCGCAGTAGATGAGCGGCTAAAGTCCTCATTTTTCACACTCCGGGACCCCATATGGGCTCCAGTTCTAATCCCGGCAGCCCTGCTTCCCATCCAGCTCCCTGCTTGTGGCCTGGGAAAGAAGTCGAGGATGGTCCAAAGCCTTGGGACCCTGCACCCGTGAAAGAGACCAGGAGGAGGATCCAGGTTCCTGGCTTCAGATCGGCGCAGCACTGGCCACTGCGGCCACATGGAGAGTTAATCAATGGATAGAAGGTTTTCCTCTCTGTGTCTCCTCCTCTTTGTGTATCTGAATTTGCAATGAAAACAAATCTTAAAAAAAAATTACTTAGTATGGGCCTGGTGGCTTGGCCTAGTGGCTAAAGTCCTCGCCTTGAATGCGCTGGGATCCCATATGGGCGCCAGTTCTAATCCTGGTGGCCCCCACTTCCCATCCAGCTCCCTGCTTGTGACCTGGGAAAGCAGTCGAGGACGGCCCAAAGCCTTGGGACCCTGCACCCACGTGGGAGACCTGGAGGAAGTTCCTGGCTCCTGGCTTCGGATTGGCACAGCACCAGCTGTTGTTGTCACTTGGAGAGAGAATCATTGGATGGAAGATTTTGCTATCTATCTCTCCTCCTCTCTGTATATCTGACTTTGTAATAAAAATAAAACAAATCTTTAAAAAAAATATTCAGTATGAGAAGGAAAATGGTAATTTGCTAGCGGAGAGATTTGACTAATACCACTGCAAACACACCACTAGTGGCATAAGCCATTGTTGTATGCCTCTAGAGTGATGGGCTAAGGAAGACACATCAGTTCTATGACGTGCCAGACAAAATGCACAAGCTGGGTCTTATCATGATGAAATATATAAGACAAGCTGAAATTGAAGGGTAAAGTGCCGGAGTCCACGGACACCAGGAGCAAAGTCTCCAGTGAAGTGGGAATACATCTTTCAGAAGCATCAATGGCATGACAAAGGAAGGCAGCAGGTTCATACAACTAAATGCGATGTGTAGTGCTGGCTTATATCTGGATCAGCAGAATTAACGCCATAAAGAACACTATTGGGACAACGCACTCAATTCAAAAATAGTATGCACAGGGCATAGCATGAAAAAAAAATGTTAACAACTGGTGAATGTGGGTGAAAACAATTCTTTGCATTTTGCTCCCAATACTTCTATATATTGCAAACTATCTCTAAATAAAAAGCTAATCTCCACACACTCTCATACATTCTCATCCCACCTGCTGTCCCATGTCTCCACATCCTGTCGCAAGATTCTCCAGCATGGTCACGGCCTCCTCCCCGCTCTGCAGAGGACACATCTGCATCCAGGCCTGCAGCTCCTCAGGCAGGATGCTCAGGAACTGCTCCAGCACCAGCAGCTCCAGGATCTGCTCTTTTGTGTGTATCTCTGGTCTCAGCCATTGATGGCAAAGTTCTCGGAGTTGTGCCATAGCCTCCCGGGGACTAGGTGCTTCCTGGTAGCAGAACTGCCGGAAGCGTAGGCGGCAAAGCTCCTGGGAATGACAGCTGCTCTCCTGTGTTCTGTATACCTGCTCCCAGGCAGGATCTTCCACCTTCACTTTCATGAGGCCATCTTCATTTTCAGGAGCAGACCCCGGTAAAGCTTCATACATGTTGAGTTTAGAGGCTAGAAAAAGGTTCACTTATTTAAGGTCTATGCTTCCAGAAATATTTTCCCAAATACAGATCCGAGGCATAATAAATCAGTAATATGTAAACTACAGAAGCTTCAAAACCCTGGGCTGAGACTGCTTGCCTCTTCTACTGGAAAACCGAATGAAAGTATTTCTTGAATACTAAGAGGGTTGAGTCTACGGCCATACCACCCTGAACGCACCTGATCTCGTCAGCTAAGCAGGGTTGGGCCTGGTTAGTACTTGGATGGGAAACTAAGAGAGTTGAACCCAGATACAGAAAAGAGATAGAGTGAGGAAACAAGGGTTAATACTAAGAATGCTTGAATCCCTTCAGCAGAGGAAAAGGGGTAACTTCACTCAGGAAGAACCACCTGAGAGCTGGAACCTCCTAAGTAGCTTCAGGGTGGGGGGCTGGTCACCAGAAAGACTGTAGCAGGATTAGTGTGCTAGGACTTCCAGCACCAGCCTCAGCGGAGGGAAGGCAGGCTGAAGGTTAAGTTGAGGACCAACAGCCAGTGATTTAATCTCCATACTGGAGGCTCCTTCCAAACCCAAAAGGGCAGGCCTTAGGGTTCTTCCAGGTAGTTTCGCAGGTGGACAGCACGGAGCCCACACAGGGCATGGTTGCTCCCTGCCCCTTCCCCACACCTTGCCCTAGGAAACTCTTTCACCTCTATGCTTGCTAAAACCCTCTGTAATAAACCCTGTGTGTTTATAAACCCTGTATGTTTTCTTGAATTCCAGGAGCCACCATAAGGAAATAAACCAAACCCAAATAAGGGGTAATGGAAGACATAATTTACCAGAAGCAAAGTGGAACAGCCATGGGCTTGTGACCGGTGTAAGAAAATGGGGAGCAGCCTTCTGGGGCCGAGTCCTCAGCCTGTGGGATCTCACTCTATCTACAAGCAGAATACACAGGATCTGAACTGAACTGGAGGACACAGAGCAGATGTCTGCTGCAATGGCTTGATCACAAACATCTAACTAACACGAACACAAACAAGAACAAAGTCTTTTGTGTTGATCGTTGCAGGGTAAGTGCAAAGAAAAAAGGTGTGCTTTTGCTACACACCTCCAAAAAATACTTGGATACTATTCTCGGATGAAATGCAATTCCCCTGGTTCGATTTTTGTCACCTTTTTGAGTGTCTTGGGCTGTCTCAGCCATACAGCTAACCACTGATCTAAACTCACAGCTTGCTCTTCAACAAATCACTGGTCTTCTCAGATAAAGTCATTGCCATGCTAACTAACCAAAAGTGTTTCCAGCTTCTTCCTACTGTACGGTATGGCTGTGCTTCCATAATCCCCAGAGCCAATGCCATCTCCTATGCACGTCTATATTCTTCCCTGATCACTCCGCCCACCACCCTCGACCCAGTCCTAATGTATGGACAGGGAGAACTTGTGTCCTCTAAGCCACGCAGGTGCACGTGCGGTGTGCCAAGGGACACTGAGTCCTCCCCCTCCATCTTTTACTACCGATGCCTTCACCCCCACCCACTTAAGGACTGGAACTGACAGGCTCCGTCAACACAGCACGTACCCGGTATTCATGAACTATTGGTGAACTTCTTGATGAAAGCACGCAGATGTACCTGAGAAGCCAGATGTCGGGGCACTGGGGGTGGAGGGAAGGGGAGGGAAGGATCGTATCTAACAATGCATCCCCACACCTAGCATAGCACCTGGCACACGGTAGACACTGCGAAGGTGTGTGCTCAACTGCAAACAGAACACGGATCAGGGAACGTGCACAATAAAGATGCAGCCGACCTGCCGGAACGCGGAGGCCTGGGACCCCAGTGTCGGGAGGGGCCCGGCCAGTCTCCCCCAGGGCCCGGGCCGCGGTGCCTTGCTGGTGGCGGGGTTCTCTCCGGCGCTTCCTCCCGCGGGGAGACGGGCTGAGAAGCGCTTCCCACGCCTGGAGCTGGAAGTCCACCGCTCCTCCGCTCCCGGCGCCGGCTAAAAACCCGCAGCTTCCGGCGGGCCCCTCTAGCAGCGCGGCGGCTCATCTCTCTGGTGCGCGGGGAGGACCACCGCAGCCAAGCCCCGCCCGCTCCACGCCTCTCGCCTTCGCCCTGAGCTAGACCCACCCCGACAGAATAGTCTAAACAAAGATAAATCTGTGTCTTGAGGGTCCTCACAGACTGATAGACAAGCTAGATCAATAAAGAACTCAATTCAGCTAGTTGTACAAATTATTCAAGTGTATAGGTTATTACGTAAAGAGTGAATAAGGACTGTAAAGTGGAAAGTGCCTCCTTCTCTAACCATTGTGTTTTTGTGTGTATCTCCCCAGGACTCCCCGCTATATAACATTCAATGAACCTCTAGTTTGGCTAAAAAAAGAAGAAGAAGAAGAAGAAGAACTCACTATATATGTATTTTAACACTTGCGGAATCACAATTTAATTTTCACTTTAGCTCCGTTCACTAAGGCAGCTTGGAGATTTTCTTCGTAACTTATTCTTTAATAACAATCAGACAACCAAACAGTACTCCAATGCATGGATATGCTTTGATGTACTGAATATTCCTGTTGATACACAAAAGGTGTTCTACAGGCAATCTGGTCCATGTCTAGGATAAACAGCTGCACGTTATGGCTGTTCCAAGTGCATATACAACCTTGCTATACAAGGCCAGGCGTTTAGCACAGTAGTTAAAGATGCCGCTACTCCGTGTTGGAAAGCCTGGGTGGGAGTTCTGACTCCTGATTTCAACTTCCTGCCGACGTGCACTGTGTCTCTGTAAGGAGGGCACCTGCTTGCCCACAGGAGGGAGCTGGAGAGAGTGCTGAACTTCTGCTCGATCGGCCCCCTCTGGCTGTTGCAGGCACAGGCGGAGAGCCAGCCTACAGCTTTCTCCGTAGTTCAGACAAACTTTGTCTTCCTGGCTTTCAAATAAATACAATTCCCGGGTCCGGCGGCGTGGCTTAGCGGCTAAAGTCCTCGCCCTGAACGCCCGGGATCCCAGATGGGCGCTGGTTCTAATCCGGCAGCTCCACCTCCCATCCAGCTCCCTGCTTGTGGCCTGGGAAAGCAGTTGAGGACAGCCCAAAGCCTTGGGACCCTGCACCGTGTGTGGGAGACCCTGCACCCACGTGGGAGACCTGGAAGAAGTTCCTGGATCCTGGCTTCGGACCGGCATAGCATCGGCCCTTGTTGTCACTTGGGGAGTGAATCATCGGACGGAAGATCTTCCTCTCTGTCTCTCCTCCTCTCTGTATATCTGACTTTCCAATAAATAAATAAATCTTTTAAAAAATACAATTCCCTATTAACATTTCAAGAGCATTGGCCTTTGAATGTAAAAGGGGGCTCTAATTGAAAAATTAGTAAAGGAAATGACCATGCCTTGTCATTAAATCAAAATTATACGCTACTAATTAACATATAAAAAGATGTTAAGACTATCCGTGGTTGTGTCAGAAGCTGCCAAAGTGTCTTCCACAGTGGCTGTCTCCTTTTGCATTCCCACCAGTAGTGAGTGAGAGTTCCAGTTGTTCATCACTCATACTAACATTTGGTGTTAGTATTCTAGATTCTGGCTTTTCTACTAGACATTTAATGGTGTCTCTCTTTTGTTGCTGTTGCCAAATATTTATTTGTTCCTTTGAAAAGTAGAGTGACAGAGAGAGTGGAAGAGACAGAATGAAAATTATTTTTATCTTAAGGATTTATTTTATTTATTGGAAAGGCAGACATACAGAGAGGAGGAGAGACAAAAAGGCAGATCGTCCGTCCGATGATTCACTCCCCAAGTGAGTGCAACGGCTGATGCTATGCCGATCTGAAGCCAGGATCCAGGAGCCTCTTCCGGGTCTCCCACACATGGGTGCAGGGTCCCAAAGCTTTGGGCCGTCCTCGACTGCTTTCCCGGGCCACAAGCAGGGAGCTGGATGGGAGGTGGAGCTGCTGGGATTAGAACCGGCACCCACATGGGATCCCGGGGCGTTCAGGGCGAGGACTTTAGCCGCTAGGCCACAGCACTGGGCCCTATTTCTATCTTTTGGTTCCACAAATTCCCACAACATTTAGGGATAAGCCAGGCGCAAGCAGGGAGACAGCAACTCCATCTGGGTTTCCCACATGGATGGCAGACCCCAAGTCATCAGACTGTCATCAGCTGCCTTCCCAGAACAGGCGCAGAAAACTGGGCTAGAAGCACCATTTGGCCAAAACTGGAACCAACCACTCCAGTTTGGGATGTGGGTGTTCCAAACTGCAGCTTGTGAAGAACTAGATGTTTTCTGCTTTTGTAATTCCTGCCTTAATTGCTTGGCTGGGGGCTGTGTGAACTCCAGGCCTGATAGTCTACGTGACACCGGGCAGGACACCTGGCAGGTCATGTAGGCAGACCACTCCTCAGGAAGGAGGTACCTGGTGTTTGATAAGATTCACCGCCCTATAGCTCATCGATTTGTACTTTTTGAAAGTTGCTTGCTTCAAACCCACCAATAGAAGCCTGCTAAATCATGACTGTATAATTAATAGCCTAAAATGTATAAGAACCACTGGGTTGTTCAACTGGGGGCTCCCTGGCTCTCTCCTTTTTTCCCCTCCCTGCAGATCCTGCAGCAGCCTAGACTGGGGGAGGTGGCTGGGAGACCTAAGCTAACCTGAATAAACCACCTTTATGCCTTAGCACCAACTTCAGACTTGAAGATTTTCTGGGGATTTCAAAATCCGGTACAACATTTGCCCAGTGGCACCAAAACACTAGGGTCATTTTTTTTTTCTTTTTGCATTAACTTTCATTTCTCAGATACATGGTTTGGGTCATCTTTTCATACTCAACATTTGACATCTTATTTAATCAGAGTTCTGTTAAGCTCTTTGGATCATTTAAAATTTGCATTATTTTTTTATTGCTGGATTTAAAGAATTTTTTCCTGTATGTTGGATAACAGTTCTTTAAGAGACATATCTTTTGCTGTGGTACATCCAGAAAATAAAATGTTGCATAGTGCTGAAATGAAATGGGCTATCAAGGCACAAAAGGACGTGGTAGAAACTTAAGAGAGACAGCTATTACTAAGGAAAGAAGGCCAATCTTGAAAGACTGGATATTCTTCCCCAGTAAGAGAATACACAAGTGTTACACTGCTAGGGGAAAAGCAGCCATTCTGGACCTGGTTAATGGCAAATTTCTGTTAACTAGACCAGTGTGCCAGCATAGTTGCTTATTTTATTTATTTATTTATTCATCTTTCCTTTCTTTTCCTTTTTTCCTTTCTTTCTTTCTAAGACATGTGGAGTAGGCAGAAAATGCCAGGCTGGGACATGCCACCCCAGCCCCAGGCTGGAGGGTGGGGAAGTAGCTGCACATTACTTAGTGAGGGGGTCGGGGTGGAAGCAGCTGAAGGCATGTTTGACAGGGGAGGAATGATTTCTGGGGTCCTCCATGGACCAGTCATTACACTCACAGGTAGGAGTGGGATGTAGTGGCTTAGAAGGGAAAAACCAGAGGGCATGTCTGGGTCAAACCAAGGCACTCACCCACATGGGAGACATGGGCTGGGCTAAATAGCATCGTTGGCTGCCCCCTTGGTACATGCAAATGCTGGAACAAATCTTTCGAATGTGTTGGAGCTGGGAACAGATTCTGTAGGAAAATTATGGGCTTACCTTTGTGGAAATGCAGCTCCCCACCCCCTAGTTTATGCAGACAATTGGGGACAGTGACTGGCTGAACCAGGCTGGACTTTGGAACCCACCTAACACTCATAGAAGCTAGGGCTAGAAGGGGGCTGGACTGGGCCAGCTCATGCAAAGGCCAGAACTGAAGGCAGACCATGCCAAGCAGTGTCACGCACTGGCACACATGAAATCTTGGGCTGGGAGCAGGCTGGGTAGGGGAACTGGGGAATGCCCACTAGACCATAGCTTCTGCTGGAGAGCAGAATAGCCTCAACTCAGGACAGGCCAGCGCAGGCAAAACTGCAGCACTCCCCAGCACTGTGTGGATCAGGTCTGTGATCACACCAGGCCCTGGCACTCGCTGGAACACAAAAGAGCCAGGACAGGGTGTGGGCAAAACCCATCAGCAAGAGCTGAGATGGGGGTAGGCCATGCCAGGCTGATTTGAAGCACCCAGCATGCACAAGGTTCTGGACTGAGAACACTCTTGGTAGGGGAACTCTGAAGGCTCCCTTGCTAGACTACAGCTCCTACTGGTTCGTGTCAGAACCAGGGTTGGTGGTTGATTCAGCTGGTCAATGCTGTAGCACCAATTGACATGTATGTGGCCTGGGTTTGGGGATGGGCCAGACTGGGCTAAGCTCTAGTACCCACAGAGGATACTGAGAATCAGAACAGGTGTGGATAGGCCAGGCTAAACCACAGCATGAAAGCCAGATCTGAGAGTGGGTCGGGATGGATGAGGCTATAGCACCCACCAGTGAGAGCCAGAATCAGTATGGGTCAGTCAGATTAGGCTGCAGTACCTGCCAGTGAGTGCCAGAACTAGGGGCTGACCATGTTAGACTGAGCTGCAACACCCATCGGCACAGGTGTGAGCTGGGCCTAGGGGAAGATTGGGTTTGGCCAGTCCACAGGACATACTAGCATGAGTGACAGGCAGGATGGGACACAGGCCAGGCTGGATTGGATTGAAACACCTGGTAGTTAGCATAAGGACTGGGGCTGGGAGTGAGCCAGGCTGCACAAAGCTGCTGCATCTGCCATTAAGAGCTAGTACTGGGGAAAGCCACCACATACTGGGCTGTAGCACCTAGTGGTTTGAGCAAGAACTGGGAACTGGACTGGTTAGGATACTTCAGGACTCCCTTGCTGGTCTGCTGCTTCCACTGTGTGAAAGCTGGGACTGAGGATGGGTCGATCTGGAGGTGGGCAAGGCTGAGCTAGCTGCCACAACCACTGGCATGCACAAAAGCTAAAATGGGTGTGAGGCAACAGGGCTAGGCTGCAGCACCAGCTGGCTGGCAAGTGCTGGAAGTAGGTGTGAGTTTTGTCAGGCTGGACCACAGCACCCCCTGGCAGGCACAAGGTCTAGGGCTGGAATCAGGCCTGGTAGGGGAACTGGGTGCGTCCACCTGCTTGGCTGCAGCTCCCATTCGTGGGCATGAGCACCAAGGCCAGGCTGGGAAGGGCAGCAGGATCCACTGACATATGTGTGGGCTGGATTTGGGGATGGTTGGTTGAGCATGGGTGTACATCAGAGCCAGGCAGGATGCAAGACAGATAAGCTAGGCCACAGAATATGCTGGCACATACAAAAGCTGGGTTTAGGGCAGTCCTGGTAGGGGTTATTGGGAGTTGCCCTAACTAAGCCATGGCACTTCTTGGTGTGTATGTGAAGACTGTGCCTGTGGCAGGCTGGGCTAGGCTAGGGCTTAGCTTCAAACAGTTTGCATGGGACACGGGGCTGAGGAAAGGACTGATCAGGCACCTGCATCCATTGGAGTGTGTGTTGGCTGGTGCAGCTGACAGACCAAACTTGAACCTACACTGAGTCAAGTCTAAGGTCACCTCAGGTAAAGTTTCTTGGGGGACTCACCAACTTGACCACTGGACTCAAACCCCAGTCACAGGGAGTCACAATATATGTGGTCTGATCTTGGGGTGCACTGTCAGGACTGAGCCTCCTCAGTTGCTGATGCCTGTGTAGTGGACAGCATGCCCAGAACATGACAACCAGCTCATCTAAGCCAGCAGAGGGTTTTAGCTGCCTCACCAGAAGATGGAAAGCAAAACATGTTGGACAACTCTCCTGGCCAAACTTTGCAATGTTTCTGTGTTTGTGGGTGCATATTGGGGTGGACTTGATCAAACATTAGACCTTGGAAAGATTTTCTCAACCTTGGTGCTGATATCTCAGAACTATCAAAACCACTCAAATAACACCCTCAGAACACTCTTTCTCAAATCAGGGTCTCAAAGGCATGATCAAATAACTGTACCATATCCCGGGATGCTGATACAGTCTGAGCAAGGAGTTTCCCCCCTGCAAACACAGGAGAAAAAAAAATTAAAACCTTTGTCTCACCCGTTTGCTATCCAGCAGCAAATGATTTGGTGCACAGAGCTGATAATTACACACATGAACTACTGAATGGTGGTCAACAGACAAAGTTCATTCAGCAAAAACTTGAAAAGACTGAGGGTTATGTAGGTGTAAAGAAAGAGGGTCTGAAACAAGCTGTGGTTTAGGTGCTAGCATGCAAGGGCAGTCAATCAGTATGAATCAGCAAACAATGTGTTCTTCTAGCAGGCTACTAATAATTAAACAGGATACGCTAGAAGAAACACCTCTCTTTAATCTGTTATCAAAAAATTGAGGATTAGGAAGTTCCTGTGCCCGTGTTTTTCCATTCCAGCTGCTTCAGGATCCTTTCCCTGAGTTCTTGGAGCTTCATCAGAGCATTATAGCTGGTTATAGCTTTACACCAACAGCACTAAGGTTCCTCATTGTCCTCCTATGGAATTGTCTTCCTGCATCACTCATCTTCCTCCCTGCCTCCACCCTCCCCACTCTAATTGGAGACCCACATGGGTGTGCATCCCTCTCAACTATGCAAATAATTTTGAAAATTAAATAAAATAAGAACACATTTTAAATAAATTTTAAAAATACTAAGTAGTGTATCATTTCAACAAAGTGACATTTTTGAAAAGGTGAAAGTATGGGACAGAAAAGGTTCAAGGTTACTGAGCAGAGAGAGGTAATTAGGTGAAGTTCAGTGAATTATTTTAAAAACACTGACACTGAGCCTGGCATGGTGGCCTAGCAGCTAAGGACCTTGCCTTGCACACCTTGCACGCACTGGGATCCCATATGGGTGCCGGTTCTAATCTTGGTGCATCCAGCTCCCTGCTTGTGGCCTGGGAAAGCAGATGAGGACAGCTCACAGCCTTGGGACCCTGTCCCTGCATGGGAGACCCTGAGGAGGATCTGGACTCCTGGCTTCGGATCAGCACAGCTCTGGATGTTGTGGTTGTTAGGGGAGTGAATCAATAGACAGAAGGTGTTCTTCTCTGCCTCTCCTCCTCTTTGTATATCTGCCTTTCCAATAAAAATAAATAAATCTTTTTTAAAAATCACTGTAACTCCAATGGTGGATAATCTTTATCATGTATTTGCCCAAACTGATAAAATGTACCTCAAGACTAAGGATTAATGTAGACAATGATATTTAGTGATGATACATCAATAAAGGTTTATCAATTGGTTTTTTAAAGATTTATTTATTTGTTTGTTTGTTTGTTTATTTAACTGGAGCTTCTTCCAGATTTCCCAAGGCTTGGGGCTGTCCTCTGCCTCTTTCCCAGGCCACAAGAAGGGAGCTGGATGGAAAGCAGAGCAGCCAGGACATGAACCGGTGCCCATATGGGATCCCAGCATGTGCAAGGCGAGGACTTGAACCACTAGGCTACCACACCAGGCCCAAGATTCATTAATTGTTAACAAATGTTCAAATCTAGGGGTCATTGTGAGACATTGCAAGCTAAGCCTCCACTTGAAGTGCTGGCATCCCATATGGGCACTGGTTTGAGTCCAGTGCCACTTTCCATTCAGCTCCCTGAACAGTAACAGAGTCCAAGTCCTTGGGCCCCTGCAGCCACGTAGGAGATCCAGAAAAGCTGGCTTCTGGCTGCAGATCTGTTCAGCTCCCGCAATTGTGGCCATTTGGCCACAATCAGCAGATGGAAGATCTCTTTCTGTTTCTCCTTTTCTCTCTATGACACTGCCTTTCCAATACTAAACAAATAAATAAACAGTGCAGCTCTGGTGGAGGAAACTCAGAGAACTCTGGACAGCAGAACACATGGAAGTTTGCTGAAAGGTGAACAAGAACACCTGAGTATGTGGCCTCAAAGGATGGAGGCTCCTGCACCTGAGGTCACTCCAGAGCCGGTTGTATATATCTCCCCATGAATGCTTAGTTGACTCCTTAAAACACTATGTACAGGGCCCGGCACGGTTTTTTCTTTAAAAGATTTATTTTTATTGGAAAGGCGGATATACAGAGAGGAGAGACAGGAAGATCTTCCGTCTGATGATTCACTCCCCAAGTGAGCGCAACGGAGCCAGGAGCCTCTTCTGGGTCTCCCACGCGGGTGCAGGGTCCCAAGGCTTTGGGCCGTCCTCGACTGCTTTCCCAGGCCACAGGCAGGGAGCTGGAAGGGAAGCGGGGCTGCCGGGATTAGAACCGGCGCCCATATGGGATCCCGGGCGTGCAAGGCGAGGACCTTTAACCACTTGCGCCACCACGCCGGGCCCCCGGCACGGTTTTAAAACACTCTGTACAGGGCCCAGCATGGTAGCCTACTGGCTAAAGTCCTTGCCTTGCATGTGCTGGGATCCCATATGGGCGCTGGTTTGTATCCCGGCTGCTCCACTTCCCATCCAGTTCCCTGACTGTGGCCTGGGAAAGCAGTCAAGGATGGCCCAAAACCTTTGGATCCTGTACTCACAGGGGAGACCTGGGGGAAGCTCCTGGCTCCTGGCTTTGGGTCAGCTCAGACTCAGTCACTTGGGTCAGCTCAGCCTCGACTACTTGGGGCATGAATCAGTGAATGAATGATCTCTGCCTCTCTTCTCTGTAAATCTGCCTTTCCAATAAAGTAAGTAAATCTTAAAAAAAAAAAAAAGCACTGTACGACAAACTGGAATATCTAGATACAATGTTTCCAGAGTTTTGTGAGCCATCATAACAAATTAATTGAATCTAAGAAAACTCCATGTTGCCAGCTGGTCAGAAAACACTTAGAACTGGTCTCTTACATGTATGAGAGCTAAATGGGATTGGGACAGACTGAATAAATCTGCTGTACATACTGGTATGCACTGGAACCATGGTAGGGGCAGGCCTGGTGGGGGTTATAGGGAGTCGCCCTGACTAGGCTGCAGCTCCCACTGGTTTACATGAGGGCCGAGTATGAAGTGGACAGGATCGGGCTGGACTACAACACCCATTGGTTCACGTGCAAGACAAGGCTGGAAACAGAACTGACCCAGCAACTGAAACGACCAGCATGTGCATAAGCTGATTGGGATGATGGACTGTGTCAGACTCTATACCGGCAAGCACACTCAAGAATCACTTCTGAGGGCCCGGCACGGTGGCGCAGTGGTTAAGGTCCTCGCCTTGCACACCCGGGATCCCATATGGGAGCCAGTTCTAATCCTGGCAGCCCCATTTCCCATCCAGCTCCCTGCCTGTGGCCCAGGAAAGCAGTTGAGGACGGCCCAAAGCTTTGGGACCCTGCACCCGTGTGGGAGACCCAGAAGAGGCTCCTGGCTTCGGACATCGACCGTTGCGCTCACTTGGGGAGTGAATCATTGGACAGAAGATCTTCCTCTCTGTCTCTCCTCTTTGTATATCCGCCTTTCCAATAAAAAATAATAATAATAATAAAAATAAATCTTTAAAAAAAAAAAGAATCAGATCTGGGATCACCTCAGACAAAGTTTCTTTGGAGATCCCTCCAACTGAACTGCTGATCTCAGAACCCCAACCATGAAGAGACTATGTCAGCCAGTGGATTCTGAAAAGATTTCATCGCAATTGGAACGGCGAGATTGACAGCAATTCAGAACTGTTGAACTATCAAAACTGCTTGAACAGGACCCTCAGAGCATGGCCCACATTGGGGACAGGGCGGAGGGGTGGGAGGCTGGGTCATGCTTCTCCCTTTGTTTCTCCCGACCCCAGATACAGGGGAAAAAATTATGATATTAGTGTGGGGAAAAAAAATCTACCATTAAATTGAGATTTATAAGCGCTTTAGTAATCACACACACACACACACACACACACACAAACTGTACTCAGAAGTATTTAACAATTAAAAAGAATTATGTAAGAAAAAAAAGGTGGTCTCTTATGGGGCCAGATATGTGGGACAGAGCCCCTACCTGTGGGATGGTCCGATGCTACCTTCCACGAGGTGTGATAATTGAATTAAGGAGCAGCTACTTGGTCTCCATGGCAGAGAAGCCAGCCTGCTTGCTCAGAGGAACAACTTCCTACACCTTGTGAGATCACAAATGTTACCTGTTATAATATAGCTATGAATATTTGTTTATTTCAATTTAACAAGTCTATGCATATGTGGGAGCAGGAGGTATGGAGAGAATTTTCATATTACCTCTTCAATTTTATTGGGAACTTAAAACTTCACTAAACAAAGTTTACCCCTTTTAAGATTTATTTATTTTTACTTGGAAGTCAGAATTACAGTAAAAGAGGGAGAGACACAAAGATCTTCTGTCCACTGATTCACTTCACAAATGGCAGCATTGGCAAGAGCTGAGCTGGTCTGAAGCTGGAGCTCAGAGTTTTTTCTGGACCCCCTTAGACAATTTTTTGAAAGTTCATTTTTGGTGCCTGGTACAGTAGCCTAGTGGCTAAAGTCCTCACCTTGCATGTGCCAGGATCCCGGATGAGGCTGGTTCATGTGTTGGCTGCTCCACTTCCTTCCAGCTCCCTGATTGTGGCCTGGGAAAGTAGTCAAAGATGGCCCAAAACCCTGGGACCCTGCACCTGTGTGGGAGACCCTTAAGAAGCTCCTGGCTTCGGATTGGCTCAGCTCTGGCCATTGAGGCTACCTTGGAAGTGAACTAGCACATGGAAGCTCTTTCTCTTCCTCTGTTTCCTTTCTGTAAATCTACTTTCTCAATAAAAATAACTAAATCTTTTTATAAGGAATTTTAGAAGATACTATATAATGGACAATTATGTGATTTTCCCCCCATTTTTTCTATACTACTTTAGAAAACTTATTTAAAGATATACTTATTTTAAAGTCAAAATTGCAGAAAGAGGGAGGGGTCTTCCATTCACTGGTTCACTACCCAAATGGCCACAACAGACAGGGCTGGCACAAGGTCGAAGCCAAAAGCTTCATCTAGATCTTCCACATGGGTGGCAGGAACCCAGACACTTGGTTTCCCAGCCCATTAGCAGGAAGACAGGTCAGAAGTGTAGCAGCCGGGATGTGAACCAGTGCCCGTATGGGATAGTGGGCTGCAGATGGTAGCTTAACCTACTGTACCACAAAGCCAGCCCTACTTATTTATTTTTATTAACCATAAAGACAGAGCTCTTGCATCTGCTGATTCATTCTTCAAATGCCAATGACAACCAGAGCTGGACCATGCTGAAGCCAGGAGCTCAAACTGCAATCCAGATCTCTTATACAGCTGACAGGAACCAAGGTAGTTGAGCCATCATTTACTGCCGCCTATCGTCTGCATTAGCTGGGAATTGAAATTGGAAGTAGAGCTGGCATGGGATGTGGGTGACCTAAGCTGCATCCTAGCCACTATTTCAGACACCTGTCCCTTTCTATAAACTGCAGTAATGACAAGTTCTCTCATTTTATTGATTTTTTTTAAACATGAGCCTAAGTAGGTTATGGTAAACATGAGATGTTCCAGTCCACCTTGGATTTGGATATGACAGTATGCTACCCACAGAAAGGCCTGATTAGTAGAAGACTCTGCTGCAACATCTCCCTTTCTGGTTGTGTCCACTGAACTGACTTTAATTTATCTTCTAAGGCTTTGAAGTTGGAAAGAAAGGCGGATATACAGAGGGAAGGAGGGACCGAGAGAAAGATCTTCCATCCGATGGTTCACTCCCCAAGTGAGCGCAACGGCTGGAGCTGAGCCAATCCAAAGCCAGGAGCCAAGAGCCAGGAGCTCCTCTGGGTCTCCCACAGGGGTGCAGAGTCCCAAAGCCTTGGGCTGTCCTCGACAGCATTCCCAGGCCACAAGCGGGGAGCCAGACGGGAAGCGGGGCCGCCGATATTAGAATCGGTGCCCATATGGGATCCTGGTGCATTCAAGGCAAGGACCTTAACCATTATGCTACTGCACTAGGCCCAGTGGTGCTGTTTCTAAAGGAACTGGACACAAAGAAAAATCTGCCACATTTCTTGGGGATGAGACAGACTCTACCTGCCATTATTGCAACAGTACCAATCAGCAAGTGATATCTATTATGTTGGTGATGTCTTTGGGAGTGAACTCTCCTAAACTGTTTTTCATCTTTACCATGACATTCTGGCACTCATATAAAAGAACATAATCTCATCTTTAAATTGACTTTATTATTTCAACTTCATAGACTTTCTAAACAAGTAAATTTTGAAATTGTATCATCAGTATTAAAGAAAAAAAAGTCTAGGTTCTTTCACCAATTATGGAATAGTGCCAATAAAACAGCCTCTCTACTGGCACTGGAGTCACCAGGTAAGATAGTTGCTACTTGCATTAATTTAGGACAGTTCATTCAAAAGTCTCATGAAATTTCTTCCATAGTCTAAGTAAAACTTTGCTGTAACTTGAGTCAATGAGATAATGTGGCAGGGATGCAAAGGGATAGGAAATGGTAAAATAACATGACACTAACCCTGAGGACACACTCTGTAGTTGACCAGCAATTGTGTACAAAGGAAGGGGGAAGGCCAGCAGGAAGGAAGGGTGAAATCTGCAGAGTAAAATGTTCCCATTAACTTGTACCTTTGAGAGTGGAATCTTTCTAAATATCGCTAGGTCAATTTTATAGGAATCAGTTACTACAACATATGCAAAAATATTAACTTGCTCTTGTTACACATAAACCTATAAACGTATAATCTGCTGACTTGAAATCTCGGTCCCAAGTTTCTGTACTGTCTGGAAATACATACTCACGTGTTCATCATGTCAAAGCCTCTGAGAAGTTCTGTTTACAGAGGATGCTGTTTAACTTTGGTGCCACAGTGTCACCTCGAATGACATTACTGCTGTACAAAGCTGATGTCAAGGAAAACAGTGGAGGGGGACGTGGTCCCCAAGAATTCTCAGGGTTGGTCAGAGTAACTTTCCCTAAAATGCTGGTTGCCCATGTGTCTGCTCTGACGTTCCACTAGGACAGGACACCTCCTCAAGCCCGTTTGTGGTGGTACTTCTGATGTTGAAAAAGACCTGACTTCTGCTTGAAGGCCTGTCCACATTTGCTGCACTCATAGGGCTTCTCCTTATTGTGGATTCTTACATGCTGGGAGAGGTGTGAGTTTAGTCGGAAGGCTTTCTGGCATATGGTGCACTTGAAAGGTTTTTCTCCAGTGTGAATCCTATGGTGTCGAATGAGATCAGAGGTCAAACTGAAAGCTTTCCCACACTCGTTACACTGGTGGCTTTTGGCGTGACTGTGGGTTCTCTGATGGTGAGTGAGGAGCAGGGCCTGGCTGAAGGTTTTTCCGCACTCCTTGCACTCACAGGGCTCCTCCTGACTGTGAATTCTCTGGTGTCGGTTAAGGTGAGAGCTGCGCCGAAAGTTCTTTCCACAGTGGATACAGAGATAAGGCTTCTCTCCAGTATGGATTCTGAGATGTTCCAAAAGACCCGCGTTCTGGCTGAAGACATTTCCACACTCCTTGCACTGATAGGGTTTCTCACCAAGATGGATTTTCTGATGTCTGACAAGGTGAGAACTCCTCTGAAAAACTTTTCCACACTGCTGACACTGGTGACTTTTCTTTCCCGAAAGGATTTTCTGATGTCCACTAGGACTAGAACTCTGACAAACTTGAGACTCACACAGCTTTTCTCCCATGGGAGCACTCTCGTGTTCAGTCATATCCAAACGCTGCTGGGCGGACGCTTCCCCACATCCTGAGATCTGATGGTCGGCCTTCTCCTTAGGCTGGGCTTGTTGCCTTTCCAAGTTAGAGTCCTCATCACGAGCTTCAGTGGGCTTGGATGTTTTCCCAGAAGATTCAATTCTTCTACCAGAGTCTGTCACTATAATAAGTTCCCCATTGTCAATCATTGTCTCTGGACCTGAAACATTAAATATATACCACCAATGACTTACTTTCTGGTTCCTGAGGACAGGAATCTAAAATTAGGAGGGGTATATTTAAATCAAGCCGTGTGGTACAACATAAAAAATGTTGTGGTGGTTAGTATTTATGTTAATCATGATTGAAAGCTAAAAAGTAAAAGTGAACATGAAGGGAGTAGTAAGAAGGCTTTAGAGAAAGTCAAGTCACATACAGGGAGTGGGGAGATTAAGTAAGGCACTGTGTGTAAAAGCCCTCTGCAACAGAATGAAGAAGACAAAATGCAGGGAGGGAGGAAGCGAAATGGAAAGGAACAGATTTTTCCAGCACTAACATAATGCCATGTTTAAATAAGAGAGAGGGATGGAAACCAAAAAGAACTTAAACTTTGAATATAAAACAACATTTTTAATAACATAAGAAGGTAAAGGATACTTTAAAAATTATACTACATTGCATTACTTTTGGTATTTAAAGTACATTCCTATAATTAATTATATGCCATAAATTCATTTCTTTCTTCTTTCTTTTTATTTGCGCAGAGATGCGCTGTGCCTCACATTAATTTATTTCTGCAATGTTATTTAAGAAAAGAGGGGTTGCTTTTCTTTCATCAATTTTACACAGAAGGCTTCCAGAAGGAGAGAAACCTTAGAGGGAAGAGTAAATCATACATAACGGATGGCTTTACATACAAAATCAGCCACTAACTCAAGACAAGTTATTGAGTGTCTATTTTAAGCCAGGGATTACAGCAAGCTCAGGAAGCTAAACAAAGCCTCTGACCTCTTAATCTGGCAGGGAAATCAAACAAAGTAAACCATAAATTATGATAAAATGTGATCAGTTCTGTGACAGAAGAGATCTTTGACCTACAGCAGCAAAAGTTGGTTAAGACTTGGGACACTGAGACAAGGATAGACAAAGTGATATCTAAGATTGACCATAACCAATGAGCAGGAGTTAGGATGAATGAAGAAAACGTGTTCCAGTTAGAAGAAAGAAGGCAGGAGAGACTCAGAAGGAACAGCAAGGAGAAAATAGTAAATGGGAAGGGGCTCAGCATAGTGGGAACACTCAATGTGAGCAGGTGGGCACGGGGTGAGTAACTAATGAAATTGTCTAGAATTCAGAAATTTCCCAGGATGTAGAATCATCAATGGTAAAACCTCAAGAAAATTAGACTAAGTTGATGGTGTTGCTAGACATGAGACCGAGAGGGGAGCCTTCAGATGTGTTGGGATGTGCCATTACAGCCTTTCGTTCACGGGCACTGGGAGTCATGGCAAGTGCTGACTTGTTTCCTCTCTTTTCTTTTTTTATAATCAAAGTACTCAAATACTGAACAAGTTGAAAGAATAACAGAATAACAGCCCCCAGATCATGAAAAGAGAGTTTTAAGGAGGGGGGGAAGGCATTATTAAATCTGTTTTACTGATGCAGAATGAACAGGAGGTAAACTACTTTTATTGGAAATATCAAGATGACTCAAAGCCAAATAACAAAAAAGGGAAGCAAGGATTAGATTGGACTAAAAAAAAAATAATATACATATATCAGAAATATAGATGTTAGTTATAATATATATATACACCAGAAATTAGAGAGACGGATTTCAGCAACACAGTCCAATAGCAACCATCAAAAAAATCCAGGTATCATTCAGAAATGAAAGGCAGTGCAATTTATAATAACTTGAAGGGGATAAGAAAAGAATGAATGGTCCCAGCACGATGGCCTAGTGGCTAAAGTCCTCACCTTGAACACACCCGGCATCCCATATGGGCACCAGTTCTAATCCCAGCAGCTCCACTTCCCATCCAGCTCCCTGCTTGTGGCCTGGGAAAGCAGTTGAGGACGGCCCAAAGCCTTGGGACCCTGCACCCGTGTGGGAGACCTAGAGGAAGTTCCTGGCTCCTAGCTTTGGATCGGCGTAACACTAGCCATTGTGGTCACTTGGGGAGTCAATCATCAAACGGAAGATCTTCCCCTCTGTCTCTCCTCCTCTTTGTACATCTGACTTTGTAATAAAAATAAATAAATCTTTTTAAAAAAAGAAAAGAATGAATAATGAAATGCCTGAGTGGGATTATTCACCTTGGATGAGAAACTAGGATTACATTCTTTATTTACTCCAACATTTAGAAAAGAAAGAACGAGGTAACATTTCAGTTTCCCTTCTAGCTTTTCCTTGTGTTTCGTTCAACTAACATGTTTAGGGTAATGAAAATCTTTTATATCCTAATGGTATTGCAGACTGAACAGTCATAGTCATTTTATGCTTGTGAAAACTCACTGTCCTGTACACTTACAAAGAGTTCATTTTACTGTATGTAAGTTACACTTCCAAAAACACGATTCACAACAAGAGCAAGACACGGTGCTGAGTAGGGTCTCAAAGGAAACTGCACACTGCTCTACATCTCGCATGCAGAAAAGATACAATTCAACTCTTACCCTTCTCCTTCTTGGGCTTTGGAGCTTCACGCTCGGGCTGCACCTGCCACTCCTGTACTGAAGTTACAGGAGCTGCCTCCTCCGCAACTATTTTCTGTTTCTTTGTGTGGTCTGGAACCTAGGCACAATCAGGTACGTACAGGGATAATTAAACTGGTTATGAAACTGCTGTTCAGAAAAAAACATTTCAATCTTAGAAGAGGAAACAAAGAGACATTCCAGAGGGGCACAGGCAAGAGGGTGGGAATCTGGATGCAATGTCTTCCCAGTCCAAAGCAGGTAAGACTGAGTTAAGACCTACAGAGATGAACACGCATTCTAGAAAGACACTGGAGCAAAGCTTAGTGAGTTTCCTGTCACTGCTAAGCTCATGTCCACCTACCCAGTCAGAAGCTTAACTTTTGTCTCCCTGGAAAAAGAACACATCTGCCCCTTACCACCTGTCGTCCTGTTTTGCCACGTTCCAGTTGCAAATCCTCCAGCACAACAACCATGTCCTCCCCGCTCTCTGCCTGATGCTCCTGCACGTGGGCCTGCAGTTCCTTGGGTAGAATGGCCAGGAACTGCTCAAGCACCAGCAGCTCCAGGATCTGCTCCTTGCTGTGGGTCTCAGGCCGCAGCCACCGTCGGCAGAGCTCCCGGAGCCGGCTCAGCGCTTCCCGAGGTCCTGCAGTCTCTTCATAACGCAGCTGTCTGAATTGTCTGCACAACAGCTCTGGTTTGAGGCCTCTGCTATTTCCTTGTGGCTTGAATCCTTGTTCCTGGGTGGAGTTATGCTCCTCCCTCACTGCCTGAAGCCCCTCCTTCTTCAGGTTCAGAGGCACCAGGGACAGGGCACTCGCCAATGCTGTTGCCATTCTCAGCCTCAGTTTGCGTTCTGTTTGGGAGAACAGTCTTGTTTCTGTATCCTCAGGGTTCCTCCTAAAAACGTAAGGTCAAGAATCGGAGAACAGAAACAGCAACAACAGTGACCATGGCAAAAAGCCCCTCTTGGTTTTTCACATTCTCCACAGTCTCCTTTGGTTCTCTCTCCCTCTGAAACAATCATTCCTAAACACAGACACACAATAAGAAAACTCAGTTTTACTGATGATTCCCAGCTAACAAGGCAGGAAAGATGAATGTGAAAACTCATCATTTTGCAGTCCTTGAAATAAATGAGTCAAAGGCCATACGTGATTACTAACACCACTGAGTTAGAGAAGGGGAACAAAATTTTCTTTTTTTTTGAAAAGCAAAGTTATAAAGAAAGAAGGAGAGCCAGAGAGATCTTTCATCTGCTGGTTCATTGCCTAAATGGCCACAATGACCAGAGCTCACTAGTCTGAAGCCAGGAGCCAGGAGCTTCTTTTGGATCCTTCACATGGGTGCAGGGGCTCACTTACAATAGGCATAAACTCCTCAAAACAATTAATTTCATAAAAACAAAAGGAAGACGCGGGAAAGTTTCTATTCTAGATTTAAGAGACACCCAACACAAAGTGTGAAATCTGGGTCTTACATTTAAAAAAAAAGGAACAAGTATTTTTGAAGAATTTAGAAACATGCAAATGAATAATGTGAATGAGAGAAACAATCCACAGTGCAGCAGACTCAGTTAAGCCCAAAGCCTGATGTTTTCTATTCATTTTCAGGAATCTAGCTAGTCCCATTCATTAAATAACATACATCTGCTTTACACGGTAATCCACAGGTGACTGGTGTCCATGAGAGCATTTACAGAACCATTCTGCATGCTGCCTTTACAGAAAAAGGTTGCCAACTCCTGTTAGGCAATCTCCTCAGGTGGGACAATGGTGCTAGGTCATGAGAGAACACATTTATAACCTCATCAGATGCATGAAAAAAATTATTCTCAAGTGTATTGGGGAGGAGGGAAATGGGTAGAGGTGAAGAGAGTACATGAGGTATGGCTACCACAGGATGGTATGAATTGTTCTTACAACTTCTAAGATTTTAAATTCTCAAAACATTAAGAAAAAAAGAAATGTAACCACTTATACATTCATTAAAGCAGGGATCAAAATTAACTAAAAGAATGTAAAACTATTCATTAATTTCCCTGCTTAAGAAAAAAAAAAAAAAGGCCCAGCAGTGTTTAGCCTAGCCGCTAAAGTCCTCACCTTGAATGCGCTGGGATCCCAGATGGGCTCCGGTTTTAATCCCAGCAGCCCCACTTCCCATCCAGCTCCCTGCTAGTGGCCTGGGAAAGCAGTCGAGGACGGCCCAAAGCTTTGGGACCCTGCCCCCGCGTGGGAGACCCAGAAGAGGTTCCTGGTTCCCGGCTTCGAATCAGCATAGCATTAGCCGTTGTGGTTACTTGGGGAGTGAATCATCGGACGGAAGATTTTGCTGTCTATCTCTCCTCCTCTCTGTATATCTGACTTTGTAATAAAAATAAATACATCTTTTTTTAAAAAAAAAAAACAACCTTAATTAAATATGCATCTGCAGTTCAGAGGTTCAAGTGTCACATCAAGGTATGCCCAGGCGGCTGGCAGAGTGCAGAGCTACCTTTGCAGCACGTCACCGCCAACAGCAGGTGTAGGCCTGCTGAGTCTCAGTTCAGAACAGTGGTACATTCCGCCTACCAGGTAGCTCTATCTGGTAATGGTGAGAGAAGCCTCGTGAGAGGGCGAGAGATGCACAAGTATGCAGCATCCAGAGGACACGCAGGATGACTTCTATTTTTATGATTATTTTTAAATTTAAATTAAAAAAAATTTCAAAGATTTATTTTTATTTTTATTGGAAAGGCGGATATACAGAGAGGAGAGACAGAGAGGAAGATCTTCCATCCGATGATTCACTCCCCAAGTGAGCACAACGGCCGATACTATGCCGATCCGAAGCCAGGAGCCTCTTCTGGATCTCCCATGTGGGTCCAGGGTCCCAAAGCCTTGGACCGTCCTCGACTGCTTTCCCGGGCCACAGGCAGGGAGCTGGATGGGAAGCGGGGCTGCTGGGAGTAGTACCAGCGCCCAATTGGGATTCCGGGCGTGCAAGACGAGGACCTTAACCACTGCGCCACCGCACCGGGCCCCCAAACATTTTTTAATATTTATTTATTTTTATTAGAAAGGCAGATGAGATTTATGCAGAGAAGGAGAGACAGAGAGATTTTCCATCTGCTTATATACTGTCCAAGTGGCCACAACGGCCAGGACTGAGCTGATCTGAAGCTAGGAGCTAGGAGTTTCTTCCAGGTCTCCCATGTGGGTGCATCCCATCCAGCTCCCTGTTTATGGCCTAGGAATGCAGCAAAGGGTGGCCCAAGGACTTGGGACCCTGCAGGCTTACTTCTGTGAATATAGAGTGGTAAAAGTTTGTGGGCCTTGGAGAGACATGGGCTCTCCCAAACCTGTCATTTACAGGCTGTGCAACCCAAGGCAAATTACTGACTTCATAGACTCATTTGTAAAATAAAGATAACAGCTAATTCACAGAAGTTTTACAATAGATTAAATAATAGGTGTAAAAACAGAAGGAATTCATTAATTTGTAAGTACAATTTAAGAAAACAACATTCGGGCCTGGCGCAGTAGCCTAGTGGCTAAAGTCTGGTTCTAATCCTGGCAGTCCTGCTTCCCATCCAGCTCCCTGTTTGTGGCCTGGGAAAGCAGTCGAGGACGGCCCAAAGCCTTGGGACCCTGCAACCCTTGTGGGAGACCAGGAAGAGACTCCAGGCTCCTAGCTTCGAATCAGCTCAGCTCCAGCTGCCCGGGGATTTCATCAGCAGAGGAAACATCTTCCTCTCTGTCTCATCTGACTTTCCAATAAAAATTTTAAAATACATCTAAAAAACAAATAAATCTAAAAAACAAGACAGCACTCAAGAATGTGAAACGTTCTAAAAAAGTGGATTAATTGAAGACCCACTGTATTCCAAAGCATGGATACCATTAGCGATCTCTGTGGAGACAGTTTGTGAATGGGATGAGGGCAACAGCCAGGTTGACAGCAGAAAACCCGAGTGAGGAAAGATTACTCTCAAAGTAAGATGCCAAACAGAAGGAGAGAGGTGGGAAGAGATAAGATAAAGACCACAAGTTGAAGGGGTAGCCTAGGGAACTCTCCCCACAAGCTCGCCCTGCAGCTTTTACTCTCAGTGAAAATACTGCCAGCATTGATGCTGACATGTCTTCAGGGTCACCAAGAGATTACCGTGGAATGTGAGAGAGGAGAGAGACTGGACCTCCAAGTGTGCAAACTCTTTGAGCTCGCTCTCTCTACGGCTTGACTCTGTCAACAGTGAACTTCGTCAAACAGCATGGCTGTATGGCTTTTGTTTTGCTAACCACAGACTTGGTCGTGCAGCACCAACCTTGGGAAGCTTCCGTTCCAAGACTCCCAGTTCACATACTTCTTGTTCCACCTCAGGCTGCATAAATCTTCTGATGGCCTTCAGCAGATAATATGTCTGTGACTACAATGAACATCTTTAGGCCAGGGATCTTGAATGCCTGACTTGTATTTTCTTCTACCTGTCTCATAATGGATACTCTCTAGAAATTTCTCAACCCCAACACGTCTAAAATGAATCCAGTGAATTCTGCCACCATCTCTTGCACTGAGCACTTGAAACACTGGCAGTTAGCACTCTCGGTTTGAATTACTCTTGAGAGTAACTCATTAGACCTTCAACAAAAGAGCACCTTAAATTATTAGACACTTGTTTTCAAGTCAGTGAGTATGTTGGCAAGGAGGGTTGCAAGGAGGACCTCCAAATAAGTCTTGTTGTTAAATAGGAGTATTTAACACTCCACCGCTGATATTTCTGTCAGACCATTCTTAACAGAAGTGAAAAAGTACTGACGGTTAGCCAAAAAATAAACATGTGCTATTGTGATGATTAATTTTGTCTATGTTTCTATGACAGAGTTCTTGGATGAGATTAACATTCAGATTGGTAGACTGGAGACTGAGTAAAAAGCAGGCATCATCCGGTTGGGTGGTCTGAGTAAAATATAATAACGCTCTTCTACCTGGTTAAGACAGAATTCTTCCTGCTTAGTGACCTCAGAAGGAGGCATCAAGGTTTTTCATCGCTTCCAGACGCAAATTGGAACATCAGCGGTACCAGGGTCTTAACCTACCGGCCTTCGGCAGAGAACTAAACCCTAAGCTTTCCGGGGTTTCAGGTGTTCCGGCTTGCCCAGAGCTGAACTTGGGTCTCACGCATCACCAGCCTGCCCATTGAGCTTGCAGCTCTTGGACCGTGCCGCTAATCCCTATCTACGTGAGCCGTCTCCTGAGAAGCACCCTTCCTCCCGATTGTTTCTCCAACACGGCCAACAAACTCCGGCTTCAGGACCTTTGCCCTCGCTGTCACCTCCACCTGCTGAACTCACGCTCCAAAAGGCTACACGGATCTTTTTATCTGCTTTAAATTTCCACAAAGGTCGGCGAGCCCTAGTGCTACGTTTTAAGCTGCACGCAATAGAAGAAAAGCAGCAAAGGGCTGTACCGTTAACTACAGTCTCATCTGCATCAAAGGCCGCAGCATCGACTCCTCCCTCCTTGGACCCTGCCCTCACCACGCACGGCCACCAGGAACGCGCAGGCTTCTCTCCAGCCGCGGGGATGTAGCTGTTCCCCCGCGTTCCAGGTAGTGGCTCCACCGCAGCCCCGGACCCGCTCAGCACTCACCCAGCCACGGGCTGCAGCCGGAGACCCACGTTCTCCAACACCCAGCAGCGCTTCGCCGACCGTGCGCGCTCCCTCCCCGTCGCACTTTCGTTCCCGCTCTAGGAATGCGGGAGGACCTTGGCTCGATGGTGTGCTGTACCGACCTGCAGAGGGGGCTAAGGCGGGCCACGTTTGTCTGGGGAGGGCGTGGGCAATGCCAGCTTAGGCTGTGTTAATGCATTTTAAAATAGACATTTATTATATTCATGTGAAACTAAGCTAACTCCTTGAATGCTCTCACAAACAGCTGACATTTCTCTCACTTGGATGTCTCCCAATAAATAAAGTAGATCCTTCACATCCCTTCATAATTAAAGAAATGGAAAATATCAAATACTGGTAAAAACAAGTGCAAAGTATTTTAAAACTCAAATTGAACAAGGAACATGTATTTGGAATGGAGGTTTTAAGGTAAAACAAAATTAAGTCTGTCTACTACTGTACAAAGAATAATCAGTAACAGTATAAGAATGAAGTTTTACCGGAGAATATTTTAGCAGACATCACTTTATCAAAATAAGTTCTACAGAGCCCTTGCAAACGCCTACCTCACATATGGACGGCAGTTCATGTCCCATCCAGCTCCTGCTTGTGGCCTGGGAAAGCAGTGGAGGATGGCTCAGAGCCTTGGGACCCTGTACCCATGTGGAGATCCAGAAGAGGCTTCTGGCTCCTGGCTTCAGATCGGCTTAGCCATTTGGGGAATGAAGCAGCTCAGGGAAGGCCTTTCTCTCTCTTTTCTCTGTGGATCTGCCTTTCCAATAAAAATAAATACATATTTTAATGTAATTACCACAAATATTAAGAAGTTAAATATTTGTGTTAGCCTAACAAATCTTATCAATGCATTTTACCAGTTAGAAATTAATACTCTTTCTTGAAGTATCAACTTTTATCTGGCTTTATCTTTCTATTTCTTTTTTTTTTTTTAAGATTTATTTTTATTATTTTTTATTGGAAAGGCGGATATACAGAGAGGAAGATCTTCCATCCGATGATTCACTCCCCAAGTGAACCGCAACGGGTCGATACTATGCCGATCCGAAGCCAGGAGCCTCTTCCGGGTCTCCCACGCGGGTGCAGGGTCCCAAAGCCTTGGGCCGTCCTCAACTGCCTTCCCAGGCCACAGGCAGGGAGCTGGAAGGGAAGCGGGGCTGCCGGGATTAGGACCGGCACCCATATGGGATCCCGGGCGTGCAAGGCGAGGACTTAACCACTTGCGCCACCGCCCCGGGCCCTATCTTTCTATTTCTAAAGGAAAGCTTTTTCCCAAAAATTATACAGGCAATAAACTCTAAGTAAATTTAATTTTAAAAGGGAGTGAGGAGCTGTGCAGTGGTTTAATAGGTTAATGTTGGCACCTGCTGTGCCAACATCCCATATGTGTGCTAGTTTGTGTCCAAGCCACTGCATAGTTGACAGCCATGCATGCTTATGTGGGCCTCCAATTAGGGTGGGGAGGGCCAAAGTATGGAAAAAGGAGGGTGGGACAAATGTTTTAGTTTCTTCCTCTGTCTCCAGTGGGGAAGGGGAGGAAGCAACCCCTTGATATCACCTTACATCAGCACCTGGGGCTAGAGAGACAGTTATTAGATGATGGCTTGGAGACCCTGACATGGTAAAGAGTGTTCCAAGGGTGTTACTTGAATGGTTCTGATAGTTTTGAGATGTCAAGGCTTCTTTGCAAATCTTTCTGAACAAATCTTTCCATGGTCTATTGGTTGATCAAATTCACCTTAGTGCATCCACAGACCCTGGAACATGTTGCAAAGCTTATCTGAGAGTGTTGTCCGACCTGTTCTGTTTCCCATCCTCTGATGAGGCATTCAACATCCCCTGCTGGCCTAGACAAATTGTTACTCAGGTCTCCCACGTGCATCTAGGCATGCTGTCCAGTAGACAGGCATCAGCAACTGAGGAGGCTCAGTCCCGACAATGCACCCCACGATCAGACCACATATATTGTGATTCTCCCTGTGACTGGGGTTTGAGTCCAGTGGTCTAGCTGGGGATTCCCCCCAAGAAACCTCATCTGAAGTGACCTCAGACTTGACTCTTTTGTGGGTCAGCCAGTGTAGGTTTAGGTTTGGTCTGTCAGCTGCACCAACCAATGCAAATACCAGCAGATGCAGCTGCCTGGTCAGCTATGTCTCCAGACCCATCCCCTAAGCAAACTGATGGGTGCTGCAACCCAATCAGGCCCAGCCCAGTCCACCACAGTCCAGAGCCTCAAACACACCAACAGATACCATGATCTAGCTGGGGCAACCTGTAATAACCCCCACCAGGCGCATGCCCAGCCCCAATTTTTGTGTTGCACCAGCATGTACCACAGCCTACCCTAGTTGGTCCTGAATCCCATCTAGCTCTTGTGCACATCGATGGGAGCTGTGGCTCAGCACAGCAGAACCCACCTCCAGACCCAGCCCACACATATGCAAATGGATGCTACTACCTATACTAACCAGACCTGCCCTCAGCCCTGGATCTCATGCTCAATAGCAAGAGCTGCAGCACAGCAAGAGACTGCCCACAATTCCTCTTCCAGACCTGCTCCCAGCCCTGGATGTTGCATCTGCCAGGGATTACTGTGATCCAGGCTGACATGATTTGTACCTAATCCTGGTACTTGCCAGAGAGTGTTGTAATCTGGCACGGCTAACTCACACCCATTCTGGCTCTCATATGCACCAGAAACTACAGCAACCTAGGCTAGACTGTCCTGTCCTGACCTGCCCGTCCACAGACCCAGCTGTCATGCTCACTAATGCTAACAATGGTTCAGCGAGGAATCCCTGAAGTTCCCCAAGCAGGCCCTGTCCAGCCCCATGTCTTGTACATGCCAGCAGATACTGTAGCCTGGTCTGAGATGCCCTGTCCCCAGTCCTGACATTTTCCAAAAGATACAACAGCCTGGCTCAGCCCAGCCCATCCTCCATCCCAGCTCTTGCCATGGGATGCAGTAGCCTAACACAGTCTAGTCTACTCCCAGCCCTCATGTGAACTGACAGGTGATCTAATCCAACCCGTCCTGGCCTGCACGCTATCCTGGGTCTCACTTATGCGAGTGTGTGTTGTTTACTAACCCAGCCTGGCCCACCTCCCCTGATTTGCCTCACACATATGCCAACAGGTGTCACAGCCCAGCCTGTCCTGGACCACCCCCAGCCCCAGCTCTCATGTGGGAAGAGTTCCCCAAGTTCCCCTGTGTTGGCAGGTATTGTGGCCTAGCCTGATATGGCCAGTCCCCAGTCCTGGCACTCAATGGTGGGCACTGCAGCTTGGCCTGATTGGCCTACATATCAGCTGGGAGAAAACCACTATTGGGATAAAAGCAGCCAATAGTTAATGGGCCTGGCGCAGTAGTCTAATGGCTAAAGTCTTCACCTTTCATGCACTGGGATACCATATGGTTCATATCTCACTTGTTCCACTTCCCTACCAGCTCCCTACTTGTGTCCTGAGAAAGCAGTAGAGGATGGCCCAAAGCCTTGGGACCCTGCACCTACATGGGAGATCTGGAAGAAGTTCCTGGTTCCTGGCTTCAGATCAGCTCAGCTCTGGCTGTTATAGCCACTTGGGGTATGAACCAGTGGATGGAAGATCTTTCTGTCTCTGCTTCTCTGTAAACTTGAATTTCCAATAAATCTTTTAAAATACATATTTATTTTGTTTGAAAGAGATTTCTTATCTGCTGGCTCATTCCACAAATGCCCATGATGGCCAGGGGTAGATCTGGAAGAAGCAGAAAGTCAGAAACCCAACCCAGGTCTGTCACATGGGCAGCACCAAAAAAAGAACCTAAAAAGAAAACAAAGGGAAAAACATACCATGCAACGCTAATTCAAAAGGAAATTCTTATATCTGGTAAAGCATTATTCTTATATCTGGTAAAGTATTATTTCAAATAATTCCATAAAAAATAACATTATAAGAGAACATTGATGTCTTACCAAATTCATAAATATGATCAGCAAGAGTGATAATAGTTTGCTTTCTTGGACTAGTTTTCAGCACTGAATGAAACTCTGTGTGACTCTAGTGGTTTGTTCTGCTTAACTATTTGCTAGAATCACCTATATATATCTATTTTTTCATTTAATTGAAAGAGAAACAGAGACTAAGAGAGATCCTCCATCAACGGGTTAACTCGCCCTTCACCCCACGCACCAGTACAAGTTAGGATTGCATTAGGCTGAAGTGCAGCCAGGAGTTCAGAACTCAAATCAGGTCTCCTAAATGGGTGGAAGGAAACCAGGTGCTTGAGGCACCAGCTGGGCTCCCAGGGTGTGCAATAGTAGAAGCTGGAGTTGGAATCAAAGCCAGGAAACGAATCTAGGTAGAATGGAATGTGGACTTCCCAAGCCTCATACCAACTTACCATCTGCACCAGATGTGTGTTCTTAGCAGAATTAAGTATAAATTAATTTTAATCAAGGAATAAATTTAAGAAAAATTTTAATTAATTTTAATTAATCTTAAGAATAAAATGATTCTGAAATCTAAGCATAACCCAAAATGGGGGGGGGGGTGTTCTGTCACTCAAGAACCACACATTTCAAAGGAAAAGTTTTAACTTTATTGGCTTCCCTGAGACAAAAGTGATCTGAAATCAGATTCCAAATGTCAAAACCTCTTTTAAGACAAATCCACTGGCTAGACCCCTGTGGAACAGCAACAGAACTGTCACAGGCTTTTTTTTTTTTCTTGCTCTAGGAATTACATGTACTATATTTTATTTTGTTATATATTTTATTTTTCAGTGGGAGAAAGTCAACATTAATTTTTGCTTACTTAGAAATCACAATTTCTCAGATGGATCTTTTTCCAAACAAAGGTATCTTTTTAGCTTGTACCTTTTTCCCAACAAAGAAATCCTTTTAGGCTATATCAAACAGCACCCACAAGAACAAATCCAAAGGCAAATAACTGTGAAAAATACTTATATATAAAAATTATACATGTGTTGATGGAAGATACCACGAAGACGTATTTAAGAAATCGAGGAGTCAGTCCCTGTATATAGTGTGGTGTGGTTTGTTTCTAAACACACATTTGTAACACCATGGTCTTCACCACTGTTCCCATTCCCCAAGCTGGTGTGTTCCAGTGAGGTTAAGGTGGCTTTCTACATCACAATGTCCTGACAGATTCTAGAATGCCACTCTCTCACCCTCAGATCTGTGGGGATTACCGGCACAGTGTCTTGGACCTTGAAAAGAAGGTTATTCAAAAGTTTGGAAATAAAATCTCCAGATCTATGGAGGTATCAGTGAGCTACGACCATGGCCTCGTCCACAAATGGTACTCACTCTACAGTATTTCCTAGAACCGGTTCTGGCAGTCCATCGGTGCCAGTTGCAACTTCCTTTCATGAGCTCTACCAATCACTCCCTCTGTTTTCTTATTTTTTTTCTTCCTCTTGTTAGACAATGTGGCCCAAATCAACTCTTTGGAAGACTCATCTCTATTTAGGAATATATCCTATGTCCTTTTCCTTTAGGATATTGCTTCTGGTGGTCAGGATGAAGATTTTTTTTTTCTTCCAAGAAAATTTTGACTTTATGTAGTTTAAATAAAAACCCTCAAAACTATAACGGGTATTCGGATTGTCTATTCTCCTTACTCAATATTACCCTTATTTTCATTTATCTACCCATTCTGGTGCTGCAGGCCATTCTATTACTGGGGCAACAGCATACTTTTTGAGTAGCTTTGAAATCAACATAATTTTGGTCTGAACCTCTGGATTCTTATTTCTCTATTTAAAGGTAGACTAGGAAAAGTATAACCAAACTCAGGAGGTTTGGTGGTCATTTCTTTCCTTGTATGTCTTACTCATTTATTTATTTGATAGGCAGACAAAAATAATGAGAAACTATGAAAGAGCTCTCATCCTGGGGCAGCCTTGCAGTGCCACAGAGTACACTGTTGCTACAATGTAATCTTGCTTCCTGTTGAAACTCTCAGCCAACTAACTTTCAAATGATCCAGCAAATGGAAGATCTCTGTCACTCTCACCATTCAAATAAAAATTTAAGGGGAAAAAGTACAACCAGCTCCTGACCGCTGGTTTACTCCCCAAACTCTCCTGCCTGAGCTTGGCCAGGCCTAGGATCCAGGAACTCAATCTAGGTCTCACACGGATGTCAGGGACCAAATCATTTCAGTCATCACCAGCTGTCTCCAAAGAGAAACCTACTTGAGAAAGACAACCCATGGTGAAGGAAAGTGGAGAAAGAATCCAAATTCCTATTAAAGATATTTAGAAAATCTGTCCTCCCCCCAAAGACTTCTCAGTTATAAGCTAATAAATCTGCTTTTTGAAACTCAATCGGCTAATTACAACTAAACTCTTGTTCTTCCTGAGGTTCTTTCTGTCCTCGCTGCACGGGT
The DNA here is from genome assembly GCF_017591425.1 of Ochotona curzoniae. Lineage (NCBI taxonomy): Eukaryota > Metazoa > Chordata > Mammalia > Lagomorpha > Ochotonidae > Ochotona > Ochotona curzoniae. The sequence goes on from NW_024466930.1 coordinate 927,017, forward strand.
GATTGGCAACATCAGACTATGAAGATATCCAAGAAACAACTGAGAATACAGGGGAGGAGGAAGCACTTCAGTTTAACACTGCTGTCCTCCACAACATAAATACTTGCCTATAAACACAACTAGGGATATGGAAGGCTCCAAAAAAGATATTTGTTTGGGGGAAAGGAATCTGGGACTGGGATTAAAGATTGACTTTTTACTAACTTTCCTCCTGTAATATTTGAATATCTTTAAAACCATGCACATATATTACTGTTAGAATAAACAGTGATATAATAAATAAATAAATAAATAAATAAATAAATAAATAAATAAATAAATAAATAAAATCCCCCAAAGCAGATTTTTTTTCCTGAGGGATCCATTAAACAAGAGATGGCATTATAAAGTCTTTCAATACAGTTTTGGCCTTGTAAAACTATTGCTTAAAGTCCTGCTGTGCATAAACCAAACCCTTGTCATCTTTCCCTTTAGTCTTTCTGTATACCATCTCCCGAAAGCTAGCTAGAATCTTGTTCTCTCTCTTCCGTCTCTCTTCTTGGTTGAAGGATGCAAGGGCTCTTTTCTCATCGGCACTGTAGATCTGGTTCTCTTTCCGCAGCCGCACGGCCTCCATTCGCCGATGCCTGCTACCACTCATGACATAACCTGAGCATTCAAACGAAGCAATCTCTTCGCTTGTTAATCCAATTTCACCTCTTCTCGGGATTCGCTTTCCTGCTTTCACATACTCAGCCATGGCCGCACCTTCGCCAGGAAGAAGAGCACGGCCATAATTCAAAGGTTTTTCATCCTGAGATGAATGGATTATAGGGGCTTCCGGACCTATTAAATCCAAGGTATTTACAATCTTGGAATGTGAAATCCAGATGTCTTCGGGCAACTCCTCCTCTGAATCTTTACCGCTTGAGTTACTGTATTCTTTTTTCAACCTCTTCTTTTTCTTGTTTTTCTTGACTTTCTGTTTTTTCTTCTGTTTCTTCTTGGCTTTTTTGGTTCTCTTTTTACCATCCGCAGCGCTGGAACTTTCGTCGGAGTCTAAATTACTGTCACTTGTACCAGAATAGTTTCTGTGTTTCCTTTTGGTCTCTTTCTTTCTTTTTTTCTTGTTTTTCGAGCGACTAGTCTTCTTCCTTCTTTCCTTACAGGTGGAGTCTGAACTGCTGCTCTTCTGCCTCTTCACCTGCTCTTCTTCGTCTGGGCTCTGTTCATCAGAATCCGGTTCAGGCGACTTGGGAGACAGACCCCACACCTCAGGGGCTCCCAGCTCCCCAATCCTCTCTCTCTCCTTCAGCCTCCTCTGCCGGAAGCGCTCCTCCTCCTCCTTCTCGAAGTCCTCGTCCCACTGCCGGTCGCCGGCCAAGTGGTGGTGACGGTGGTGCTGGTGGTACCTGCCCTGGCAGGCTGAAGACGAGAAGGCACAGCTGTGGAGCCCTGGGGGCCGTTCTCGAGAGTCGGAGCGGTTGAGGAGGGAAAGAGCGCCGGGACCCGCTTCTCCCCACCAAGGCCTGAGGCCCACACGACCCCGCCAGCTGCCGCCCCGAGGGGAACGTCCCGCCTGCTCGGCGGGCGGGCTCCCGGACGAGCTGCGACGCGACCGTCGCCGACAGCCCGGGCCGTCATCGGAGCAGTGAGACCGGAATACCGGGGCCATAACGCGAGATCCACCCGGCGACCTGCAGACGGTTGGGGAACGACGCCGAAGCTGGCCGCCTACGCACGCGCACTGGCCGCGCCGCGCTCCCCCGCGCGTCGTCCGCCGGCGGCGCCAGGCCCGGGTGGGCCCGCGCGTGGGCCCTGCTGCGTTGGATCGTGAAGCGTTTGGTGAGTTTGGGCTGCCGCTTCTCGTCTGAAGTGGGTGAAGAGATGTGGTCGCCCCTGTCACCCCTCAGCCCGAGCCTCGTGGGCTCCTGAGAGGAAAATTTCGCATGTGGGAGGCCCTCTGCTATTGAAACACGCCCTTCTTGACCTGTATTTTATCAAGTTGCTTTTCTTCTCCGGTTCGGCTCTTTGCCGTATTTCTCTTGATCTCTTGCTGGAGATCAGGTGCCAAGGCTCCTACTCTTCCCTCTGCTGCCACCCTGCCCCCTTAAAAAGCAAGTTGTGGCCGGCTCAATGGCTAATCCTCCCCGTTCAAGTGTCAGGATCCCTTATGGGCACCAGTTTGTGTTCCCACTGCTCCACTTCCCATGCCTTTATACAAATAAGTAGATCTTAAGAAAAAAAAAAAAAAGGAATTTGTCCACCATCTTTATGACAAAAATACATTTGAGGCAGTTGATGTCCCCCGATGGCCTAGATGAGCTGATGGTCAAGCCCCATGGGCATGCTGTCCACTGCACGGGAATCAGCAACTGAGGAGACCCAGTCCCGATTCATGCACCCTAAGATAAGGTCACCCATCCTGTGATTTTCCCAATGGCCATGGTCTGGGTCTAGCAATGTAGTCAGGAAGTCCCCCAAGAAATCTCACCTGAGGTGATATCTTGTTTGTGTCTTCCAATGCAAGGTCAGGTTCTGTCACCTGCACCAGTTAACATACATATTGATGGATGTAGCTGCCTGGTCAGTTCCACACCAGCTCCGTATCTCATGTAAATCAACAGGTGCTGCAGCCTGGCCCAGCCAGCCCTGCATGCACCTGGTCCTCACACATATCAGTGAGTACCATGGTCTGGTCCGGGTGATCCCCAATAACTCCCAGGAGGTGTGCCCTTAACCCAGTTTTTTGTGTGTGCATTAGCCCTCTCCAGTCCATATTTCATCCAGCTCTTATGCATACCAATGGGTGCTGTGGTTTAGCTCAGCCTGTCCCACTCCCATTCCTGGCCCTCACATCTGCTGACAGGTACTACCACCTTCTCCTGCCTGACCTGACTTCAACCCTGGTTCTGGTGCTCACCAGCCATAGATACAGCCTAGCAGGGGAGTGCCATAACTCCCCTACCAATCTGCGCCCAGCCTTGGATTTTGTGCCTGCCAGGGGGTATTTTGGTATAACCCTGTATGTCTCACCCCAGCACTTGCCAGCTGGCACTACAGCCTAGCCTGGCTGGTCCACATGTATTCTGACTCTCATGTGTGTCAGTGGATGCAGTAGTATGGCCCAGTCTGTCCTAGCCCCAGACCCAGCTCTCATATTCACCAGTGGAAACAGCAACCCAGCAAGGGAGTTTCTGAAGGTCCTTTACAAGACCTGCTCCTAACCCTGGATCATGCATGTTCCACTGGATGTTAGAACCCAGTCTGAGATGGCCCACCCTCAACCCTCAGTCCTAGCTCTCACCAGTGGATGCAAGAGTCTGGCTCTGACTGGCCTACCACTAGCCCTAGTGTGAACTGGTAGGAATTGCAATCCACCCCATCCTGGCTGGCACCCTCTCCTGGCTCTCACTAATGCTGGTGTGTACTGTGGACTAACCTTGCCCAGTCTACTCCCAGACCCAGGTCACACATGTAGCTCATCCTGGTCTAGCATGCAACTAACCCCAACTTTCAAGCTCACTAGTGGGAGCTGTACCTAGCATGAAAGTTCCCCAAGTTCCCTAAACAGGCCCACCCTAGCAACGGATCTCGCCTGTGCCAGTGGGTACTGCTGCCCAGACTGACATGGCTGGTCCCCAGTCCTGGCATTCACTGGTAGGTACTGTGACCTACCTTAACTGGTCTGTAACTGTTCCAGCTCTCACTGAAGGGTGCTAAAGCCTAGCCCAGCCTGTCCCACACACAAGAATCCAGCTCTCATGTGACCCTGTGGGTGCTATGGCCTAATATGACATGTTTCACCCCCATTATGGCTCTTTTTTTTTTAAGATTTATTCATTTTACTGGAAAGGCAGGTGTACAGAGAGGAGGAGAGACAGAGAGAAAGATCCTCTGTCCGATGATTCACTCCTCAAGTGAGCACAATGGCCAGTGCTGCGCTGATCCGAAGCCAGGAGCCAGGAACTTCTTTCCGGGTCTCCCACATGGGTGCAGGCTTTGGGCCGTCCTTGACTGCTTTCCCAGGTCACAAGCAGGGAGCTGGATGAGAAGTGGAGCTGCTGGGATTAGAACCAGCACCCATATGGGATCCCGGGTGCATTCAAGGTGAGGACCGTAACCATTATGCTATCCCCATTATGGCTTTTGTGAGTATGAGCAGGTAATGAAGCCTAGGCCAGTAGGTCTCCCCACAGACGCAGGCCACACACATGCTGACAGGTGCTGCAGTTTTGCATAGTCTGGCTCACCCACAGTTCCAGCTCTTGCATTCCCCAGTGGGAGCTGCAGCTCCTCATGGGAGTCCTCAGAGTTCACCTACAAGGTCTGTTCCCAACCTCAGTTCTTATGCATGCTGGCAGCTGCTTTGACCCAACCTGGCCTTGCCTACTTGCAGTCTAGGCTCTTGCTGGTGGGTGTTGCAACCTAGATGAGTCTGATGCAGCCCACTAAGGGAGTTGCCCAAGTTCCCCTACCAAGCCTGCTCCCAGTTCCACATCTCATGAATGCCAGGGGTCCTTGCATGTTCCAGCAGGTGCTATAGCCTGGCCCCACCTAGCCTTCTCCTAGCCCCAGCATCCGTGATTGTCAGTTAGGCTCCTGTCAGATGAATTCCGTGGCCCCACCTGGTTCAACTCATCACCACCCCCAGCTCTCCGTGCAAACTGACAGGTGCTGCAGACCTATAGAGGCAAGCCCACAATTCCGCTACAGAATCTGCCCCCCAGATCTGGTTCTCTTGTGTTCTGGTGGGTGCTGTGGCCCAGCCTGATGTGGCCCACCTCCTGCTCCAACACTCATGGGTGGGTACTGCGGCCTAGCCTAGCCAAGTATACCTCCCCACCACACCTCCACCCCCAGCCATTCATCTCCATTGGAAAGACAGATTTACATAGAGAAGGAAAAGTGCCAGGCACACATTTTTAATTGATACAATATAGTTATGTCAGTTGTGATAACAACACTTTTTGTGACAGAGCTTTTAATGTCTGTGTCACAAAAGGTGTTCTCATCACAGACACAAAATAATATTTTTGCTTGATTGGAGTTCTGCCCTTACAGAGCAAACACAGCCATAGACAACATGAAAATAAGTAGACTTTTTTTTTAAAGATTTATTTTTATTATTTTTTTATTGGAAAGGCGGATATACAGAGAGGAGAGACAGAGAGGAAGATCCTCTGTCCGATGGTTCACTCCCGAAGTGAGTGATCCGAAGCCTGGAGCCTCTTCCGGGTCTCCCAGGTGGGTGCAGGGTCCCAAAGCTTTGGGCCATCCTCAACTGCTTTCCCAGGCCACAGGCAGGGAGCTGGAAGGGAAGCAGGGCTGCCGGGATAGAACTGGCGCCCATATGGGATCCCGGGGCGTGCAAGGCGAGGACCTTAACCACTGCGCCATCGTGCCGGGCCCGAAAATGAGTAGACTTTTCCTTCTCCACGTAAATCTGCCTTTCCAATGGAAACGGATAAATCTTAAATGTCCGATAGGTTCTTTCCTCAGCTTAGTATAGAAATAAAAAGCCAGGAAAAAAAAATCCTACAACACTTTCAAAAAGTACAAATTGATGAGCTATAGGGTAGTGAGTCTTATCTAACACCAGGTACCTCCTTCCTGAGGAGTGGTCTGCCTACGTGACCTGCCAGGTGTCCTGCCGGGTGTCACGTAGACTGTCAGGCCTGGAGTTCACACAGCCCCCAGCCAAGCAATTAAGGCAGAATCACAAAAGCAGAAAACATCTAGGTTCTTCAGTGATCCAGCTAGTGCCCCCCGGGGCAATGGCCAGAGACAGAATCCAGCTGATGCTTCAGGTGGGGAATTGATATGTTAATGTCGTCCTTGTCTCTAGGGAAAGCACGTTCCTGATAAGATATGCACTGGTGAATCCAAGACCTGGCCGGGAAAGTGCCCCTTCGTATTTGAGGAAAAATGACTGGGGGACCCAGAATACCCCTAACTGCCTACTACCCAGTCTAACTCATCTCACACTGCCACAGTCGGAAGGGCTGTGGGGAAACACTGGCTTCTGGCTGAATTTTAGTGTCAGCTTTAAGTTCCTGGTTCAGTTCAGCTTTATCTCAGACAGCAGTGAGGGAAGGGAACAACCAAATCCATCCAAAATTACAGAGCAATGTGTTAATTAGACTACAGGGTCTGCAATCCTTTCTTTCCCAGTCAGCTTCATTCTAGCATAAGGACAGGGTGACTAAGGGATTAATGCCGAGAAAACCACCGAGAGGAACTTCCTAGAGAGCCCAGGAAGTGGCTTTGGTTCTCACCCAGGCTTCTTATGCCGGAGTCTCAATTTCTGTGAGGTGTGAAAAACGATACTGCAGAAGCGGGGAGTATAGGAAAACTCAGGGTGCTGTGTCCCCGGGGCGTCCTGGACCCCTGGACGTGACACAAAGGAACCCCTTGCAGCTTTCCTGGCTAAGGGTTATTTAGAGACTTCCCTGAAGACACGCAGTTCAGTGCGTTCTGAGTGGGCTCTCGGCTCAGGATGGCTGAAGATTCGAGAAAAAACGCAGCCTTGGACGCCGGGTCTGCAAAGGAACAGACGGGGCTCCTGATTGTGAAGCTGGAAACGGAGGACGCCGCTGCGGGGGCAGCGCAGGGCAGTGCACCCAGCAGCCCCGCCACCGGCTCCGAACGCTCCCGCCAGCGCTTCCGTGCTTTCCGCTACCCAGAAGCCACGGGTCCCCGCGAGGCACTTGGCCGGCTCCGGGAGCTCTGCCGACGGTGGCTGCGGCCCGAGGTGCACACCAAGGAGCAGATCCTGGAGCTGCTGGTGCTGGAGCAGTTCCTGACCATCCTGCCCAGGGACCTGCAGAGCTGGGTGCACACGCAGCGCCCCGAGAGTGGAGAGGAGGTGGTGGTGCTGTTGGAGTACTTGCAGCAGCAGCTGGATGAGCCGACGCCGCAGGTAAAAAGTACAGGTTTGGTGTCTGAGAGTTGGGGTCTGTTTCTTCCAGAAGCCTGGAGAGCAGATGGAGGGCACTTCTCTCTCAGTCTCCTTGTGTTGTGCACCTCTTTGGCAGCAGGTGAAGCCCCTGGAACCTTTCTCTGAGGAATGGTTTTCAATACAAAGGAAGATAGAAAGGATTGCAGAAGAATGCAGTCCTGCAGGAATTCAGTTGGCAAAAGCATGACAGTTGTCATAAGATAAGATGTATATATGCTTTTTACTTAACTGCCGTAAATGTTAGGACCTAGGCCAGAGCCAGTAACAGGTCATTTCAAAGTGGTAGTGGGTGTGAGTGACATTGTCATAGGCTCCTAGTTGTCATGTGATATGAAAACACCTGTATTCCTTCTTGGTGACAGTCCTGGGCACTGCCTATGGCACGTTGGTGTGTTGCTTTTGTTCATAATGAGGGTACTCAGATTAGTGGCCAAGAACATGAATTTTGCAATTGTTCTGCCTGAACTGTTATCTTAAGATTGCCCCTTTTTAGCTGGATGACATGTGTAAACAGCTTAAATTCTGTACCCTAAGTCCTGCATCACAGAAACCCAATTGCAGCTTACAGGTTTCTTATCTGTGTTAAATCAGTTAATATTCATGAAGATTTTAGCAGAAGTGCTTGTAAAAGAAAAAGTAATTGTACAAAGAAGGCATGACAGACTTATTTGATGAAGCAATAAAAATCTGTGAATGACTCTAGGTCCCAGGTGGTGGCCAGGAGCAAGGACCATTGCGTTGGAAAATGGTACTTTTGACCCCGTCTCAAGAGTCCCAAAGCAAGCCGCTCCAGCAGGTGAAGTTCCTGATCAAGCATGAATCTCTGGAGTCCCAGCCCTTACAACACAGAGGTGAGTGTTCGCCTCTGGAGTGCTTGAATTCTGCACACCTCATCCAGTTTTATCAAAAGATATATCCATCCACACTTCCTTTATGTGGTCATCACTGATTGATTGAAGTTTAAGATTAAAAAGGAGATTTCAGAGAGAAGTAGAAAGCTTTGCCCCTGAACCTGGACATAGTAAACAAGACATTATTTTAGCTAGTGTCTGGAAAGAATTTTCTTTAACAGCACAGGGTTCTCCAGTCATAGACATTCATGGATATGCATTATGGTTCTTTGGTAACCAGTGTGGTCATTGGTAAGAGAGAATTCTGATGGAGCTTATGTTCTAGTAGGGGGTTAAGCAAAAGGTTAATGACACAATTATAGGCACTAGGCTGTTGGCACAGTGGATTAAACCTCCACTCCCACACCGACATCCCATATGTGTACCGGTTCAAGTCCTGGCTGCTCTACTTCCAATCCAGTCCCTGCTACTACACCTGAGAAAGCAGCAGCAGATAACCAAACCCTTGGGCCCCTGCCACCCACATGGGACACCTGGCCTCAGGCTGGCCCAGCCCCAGCCATTGTAGCTACTTGGATAGTGAACTAGCATGTAAAAGGTCTCTCTTCCTCCTCCCCCTCTTCCTTCCTCCATTTCTCTGCCTTTCAAATAAATAAATCTTTTTTTAAAAGAATTATGGATATTAGTAAATTATATAACAAAAATAACGCAGAATTTACAAAGCTAGCCAGAAGATGCCAGAAAAAGTAGGACTACTGTAAGAAAGTCTGAAACCAGAAGACAGTGAAAATCATTCTGCAGGGAAGTGTGATATTTGCATGTTCCACATCCGCTGTGAGCTTTTATACAAGTTCCTGAAATGTGCAACTTTGGGCATGATGTCCAACATGCAATCTTCATTTTTCAATCAAGATCGTGGCCCAAACCAACTGATTTTCTGCCTGTTGCAGAGTTCACTTCAAGTAGAGAAACATGAGGTTCCCCTACTTCTTTCTTACATCTGAGCAAGTTCTATAAAACCAGACTCAGATTTCTTCCTTTCATAAACACAGTCCTTCTCAGACCCCTTATAGTTTTGCAGAACCAAACAAGAAAACATCCTAAGAGATAATACATTTTAAAATACAAACAACAACAGCAGCATAAAGGCAATGAAACCAAAGAACGAAAATATCCTTCTTTGATCCTCATCTTACAGAAAAATTCACAACGGAAATAACTGGAACTGGAAGACTTTGTCTTTACATTGCTGCTATTTCGCCATTCCTGCCAAGCATTTTCTTAGAGTTTTTGTATCTGCAGAAGTGTACCAAATTTCTTGGACCCTGGGATTGGAGCTGATAAAAAAAATAATTGGGCATTTTGGAAAGGAACATGACTCTAAATCTCATGACAAAAATGTATTAACCTATTCTTTTTAAAAGATCTATTTATTTATTTAGAAAGTCAGATATAAAAAAGTAGAAAAGACAGAGAGGAAAGATCTTCTGCACGCTAATTCATTTCCCCAAGTGGCCACAATGGACAAAGCTGAGCTGATCCAAAGCCAGCAGCCAGGATCCTCTTCTGGGTCTCGTGGGTTCAGGGTCCCAATCTTTGGGCCTTCCTCAACTGCTTTTCCCAGGCCACAAGCAGGGAGCTGGTTGGGAGTGGGACAGCCAAGACAAGAAATGGCACCCATTTGAGATTCCAGTGTGTGCAAGGTGAAGACTTTAGCCACAAGGCTACCACACTGGAGCCCAACCTGGTTTTTGAACTTGAATTCCATAGGCAGGGAGGCTGTATGCCAGGGGAATCTCATCCAGAGCTTCTTTGCCTCTTAGTTCTCCAGGGTTCTGAGCTTGCCCAGGGAGAGAACTGCCAAGAAGGTGCAGTGGCCGTTGCCAGGCTTGCTCCAGAATTCAAGGTGCGGTGGAATCCCTCTCTTTCCCCTCCTCTGACAACACTCACCCTTCACTCTGTTAGGATTCCCATCACCTTCCCTCTCCCAGGTACTCTTCACCCTGAAGCTAGAAACATGGGATTTGAGTTTTCTCATCTATCCCTTACCATTTTCTACTTTCAATTTAGTGCCTGCTTTGAATGTTTGTGTTTTCCTCAGTGGAGGGCACTCTATGCTGGTCAGATCTTTCCCACCGCTTCTTTATCAATGATACTTCCTTTTTCGATGAAGGAAATTTAGCAAATATGAATTGAAGATTTTGTTGTGATGATACTTTTGCTTTTTAGCATCTCACAGGCTATCTTATTCATGAGTGATAGAAAAAAAACTGGCTTTTGCCTTCAAGGAACTTAGCACTTGAAGGTATGTAAGTAAGAGGTATCTTTTTAGTGAAGTATTGCCTATGTTATAACATGAGCCATCTTTGCTGACTCTGCTTACTCAAGCCTTCATTTAAAGATCTCAGTATTGGAGACTCTTGTAGTATTTGTTTTCCCTTAATCTCAGACCTAGATTTTATTGTATTCTAAAAATCATTATTCGGGGCCAGGCGCTATGGCCTAGTGGCTAAAGTCCTGGCCTTGAACATGCCGGGATCCCATATGGGCGCCAGTTCTAGCCCTGGCAGCACCACCTGCCATCCAGCTCCCTGCTTGTGGCCCGGGAAAGCAGTCGAGGACGACCCAAAGCTTTGGGACCCTGCACCCATGTGGGATACCCAGAAGAAGTTCCTGGATCCTGGCTTCAGATCGGCATAGCATCGGCCGTTGCGCTCACTTGGGGAGTGAATCATCGGACGAAGATCTTCCTCCCTGTCTCTCCTCCTCTCTGTATATCTGACTTTCCAATAAATAAATAAATCTTTTAAAAAATAAATAAATAAAATACAAGCCTCTCCTCCACCGCACGCAAGCACACACACACACATTGAAAAAAAGTCATTATTCTTATAAATGAACTCTCACACTATGTTGCCAAAGTACACTCTAATTTTTTGGAGAATTTGGAAATGCATCTACTTTAACCACACAGACCCTTTTCAGTTTCTGGACCGCTTTTAAATATTTCTATGAAAGGGTTTCTAACATATGTAACATTTCTTTCATTTGATATATGCTTTTTGATTAAGATGTTATTGAGAAAGTGTTGAGAAAGCCCTTTTTCAAAGAGCTCCCTAAAAGTGTATTTTCATTCTTGGTACTCCATTTTGGTAGTGCTCATAGAAAAGAAAAGTTCGATGTGATTGCTTATTGTTTTAGGGGTTCCTGAAAATGGAAGATGTGGCCCCAACTGCCTCCCCCGGGTGGAAACAGCTGAATTCATCTTATAAGAACCTCAATCGAGTGGAAATCCAGGAGTCCTGTAGCAGCCTGATTTCCCCGGGTAAGAGTAATGGGTATTACTTTCCCTTAAGGCATCTTGGTTTCTATTGTGTGTTCAAATCTGTTAGACTGTTAGAAAGTGTGTGAAGTATGCTTGGATCCAAACTGCCATTTGTGAATCCCTATTGCTGACTGGCTAAGGAACTGGTTCCTTAACTAATCCTTGTCTTTTTCTCCCCTGTGCCAACATTCAGGTCAGTTGAAATGATAGGATAAGGTACAGCTTTTAGAATGGGCCTGGCTTCTAGTATACAGTCAGTACATGTTCATTCCCTTCGCGTGGTAGCCCTGTAGAGGACAAACACTGAAAGACCATCTCAGGGAATGAGTCAAAGAATGTAAGAGTTGCACTTGATCTTGGGAATTCACTATAGACCCTGACCTTAGAGATGAAGGTGCAGAGGTGTGAGGAGTACCTGCTGTGTCTGAGGTCACAGAGCTTGTTGGAAGCATAGTGAGTTCTCCAGCTCATAATTCCCAGGGCCAGTGCAGCTCTTGTTGCAGAACCTGCCTTTGCCTAGAATAAGATCTGAGATACCAGCCTGAACTATTGTTCGGTGACCTGAGTCCCCACTCTCATTGTCTCCTACAGAGTGCATCAGAAATCCTTTTACTTTCTCTGTCATTTTCTGCTCAGACTTTCTGATAATTTTAGTATACGTGCTGCCGAAGTGAGCACAACTTCCTGATAATCTGATACTAGATGCATGGTCCTGCCTTACTGTCCTCAGAGGTGAGATGCCACACACCCTGCCAGCCCATCTTTTATCTCCAGCATACCTCTTTGCTATCAACACCTTTTTGTCACTCCATCCATTCCCTGTTTGTTCCCTTCTTATGGTCCAATTCCACTTTAGACCTCCCTCCCTGGCACCCTTTTCTGCCTTTTATTCTCATCCTCATTCTGGCAATTAAATCCTCCTCTTTGATATATGTAATAACCTGGTGATCTTGCCTCCATGTTACTCATCACGGCACTTTCCTCCTATGAGAGTGTGTAATCAACAGTGCTGGCATTTGTTGTTTCAGGTGGTGACATAGAGACTAAGATCAGGAACTTGCCTCCAGCTGAGCCACAACCACAGCAAGAGCCAGGCCAGACACCAGGCCACTTGGATGGTGACATTGCCCAGATTCCCACTAGTGCACAAGCTGGGGAGCCAGAGGGCAGGTTAAAAAGAAAGCGCCAGAATGCCGCAGGGAGTGGGCGGCACATTTGCCATGAGCATGGGAAGAGCTTTGCACAGAGTTCAGGCCTGAGTAAACACAGAAGAATCCACACTAGAGAGAAACCCTACGAATGTGAAGAATGTGGGAAAGCTTTTATTAAGAGCTCTGATCTTGTCATTCACCAGAGAGTTCACACTGGGGAGAAACCCTATGAGTGTGAAGAATGCGGCAAGGCCTTTAGTCAAAACTCAAACCTTATCAAACACCAAAGAACACACACTGGGGAGAAGCCCTACAAGTGTGATGACTGTGGAAGAGCCTTCAGCCATAGGTGCAGTCTCCTTGAACATCATAGAATCCATACAGGGGAAAAGCCATACAGGTGCACTGTGTGTGGCAAAGCCTTTAGGCAGAGTTCACATCTCCTGAGACATCAGAGGGTCCATGGGGGTAAAAAGATTCAGGAAAGTCAGTTGGAAAATGTCCAAATTCCTGTGTCTTACAAATGTAGTGAGTGTGAAAGAAGTTTTACTCAGAATACAGATCTTCTTGAACATCACAAAATCCATACTGGGGAGAAACCCTATGAGTGTGAAGAATGCGGCAAGGCCTTTAGTCACAACTCAGACCTCATAAGACACCAGAGAATACACACCGGTGAGAAGCCCTACAAGTGTGATGACTGTGGAAGAGCCTTCAGCCAGAGGTGCAGTCTCCTTGAACATCATAGAATCCATACAGGGGAAAAGCCATACAGGTGCACTGTGTGTGGCAAAGCCTTTAGGCGGAGTTCACATCTCCTGAGACATCAGAGGGTCCATGGGGGTAAAAAGATTCAGGAATCTGAACACAGAGAGGCCTGAAAATGCCAAGCTAAGATGAAAAATGTCCAAACTCCTGTGTCTTATAAATGTAGTGAGTGTGAAGAAGTTTTACTCAGAATACAGGTCTTGAACGTCACAAAATCCACACTGGGGAGAAACCCTATCAGTGTGACACATGTGGAAAGGGCTTCACGCGAACATCAAACCTCATTCAACATCAGCGAAGCCACAAAAGGAAGAGAAATCTGTCCTAGCCATCCATGCTGTATGTGACGGAGTTGGTGCTCATCCTTCACTGAACTGAAGCCACCTGATGTCCTTACTCCTACAGAAGCTGTGGGCCAGAGCTTCATTGGCTACTACACATCATTAGGTGTTAGAAAATATGGGAAATACAGTTTTTGCCCTCTACAAGATAATTAGGAAAACACTTTTTTAATAGGAATCCGAGTGTGTTTTCTGGAAGAAAGACGACTGAAAATGGTTTGTTGTTACTTGCTGAACTTACATTTCCTCCTGGACCAGCCGGGTGTCCTTGACCTGCGTTTTTCCTTCAGTGGATAGCTGCAGTTTGGAAATGTCTGCCCTGGCCATACTGAATCTTTCATGAGATAGATTCATGAATTTTGCTCCTCATGGTGCCTTGCATACAGTTACTAATAAACATTTACTAAATGTACAAGTAAATGATCTGTGTAGGCTTAAAAACAATCTGTCTAAATTTCTTAACAATTTCTAAGGCCATCTGAATTTTTGTTTGTTGGGGGTCTAGATCCTGGCTCAATCGTGTGTGTGTGTGTGTGAAGTACACAGAATTTCCAGAGTTGAGGTGGGGAACACATCTTTCTTCAGCAGAATAGTATGAATGCCTTATCAGTATCTGTAACATGAGGGCACTGTTAAACTGCAGCATCAACTTGCAGTATTCCATGTCAGTTCTATAAGTTTATATTACTTTTGTTATTTGTTAGGGGAAGGTCTTTCATGCTCAGATAAATAGCAACCAGTTTTCAAGTCAGATAAAACTGCTTATGATTTTTAGTATGATTCCTTTCTTTTTTGTAAAGATCTATTTTTTTATTGCAAAGTCAGATATACAGAGAGGAGGAGAGACAGAGAGGAAGATCTTCCATCCAAGGATTCATTCCCCAAGTGACCACAACAGCTGGTGCTGCACCAGTCCAAAGCCGGGAACCAGGAACTTACTCCAGGTCTCCCATGTGGCTGCAGGGTCCCAAAGTGTTGGGCAGTCCTGAACTGCCTTCCCAGGCCACAAGCAGGGAGCTGGATGGGAAATGGGGCTGCCGGGATTAGAACCAGCACCCATATGGGATCCCGGGTGCATTCAAGGCAAGGACTTTAGTTGCTGGCCATAGCGCTGGGCTCCCATATAGGCATTCTATAATCAGTCATTGAAAACATGATTCTTTTCCCCCCACACGCATGTATGAGCCTTTCACATGTTCTTCCTGCTGCTATGCCTTCTTTCACGATTCTTTTTCATTGTTTTATCTAAAATTCCATCGTTTTCAAAACTTTTCAGCTGTCCCATGAGTTATTGATAAGCCTTTTTCATTGTAACATGCCCTACAAATCCAGTGGTCTTCTCCCCATTCACAAGTAAGCTCCTTGTGAATAGAGTGCTTTTCTTCATTTTAAACAAGGCCCAACCTGAAACACATTAACGCCTTATAATAAATCCCTTAAGTTGATTTCAGAAGGAATAATCATATGCATGTATTCTGACCCTCTAACACTACATCTTCCAAAATCATTAACTGAAGAATATTTGTAGGTTTGGTGTGGGTATGACAACACTGCAATGCTGATCCCCAAAAGAAATTATCCCTGTGAAGACTCTGCCTGCAAGCCTCCAACCTAGGAACAAATCAAGACTTGGGTTATAAGATAAAAAAATAAAAATGTTAAAGAGGGCCCAGTATGATGGCATAGCAACTACAGTCCTCGCCTTGAACACACCAGGACCCCATATGGGCACCAGTTCTAATCCCGGCAGCTCCACTTCCCATCCAGCTTCCTGCTTGCGGCTGGGAAAGCAGTCGAGGATGGCCCAAAGCCTCGGGACCCTGCACCTGCATGGGAGACCCAGAAGAGCTTCCAGGCTCCTAGCTTCGGATCAGCTCAGCTCTGGCTGTTGCGATTGCTTGGGGGAGTGAACCATCAGATGGAATGTCTTTCTGTCTCTCCTCCTCTCTGTATACCTGACTTTGTAATATAAATATATAAATCTTTTAAAAATGTCAAAGAGACTAGCATAGGGTCTAGCACAAAGGCTCCGTGGTTAAATCCTAGCCTTGTATGTGCCGGAATCCCATACAGGCATTGGTTTGTGTCCTAGGTGCCCCACTTCCCATCCAGCTCTTTGCTTGAGGCCTGGGAAAGCAGAAGATGACCCAAAGCATCAGGATCCTGCATTTATCGAATGGGCTCAGCTCCAGCCGTTACGGCCACTTAGGATGTGAACCAGAAGATGAAAGATCTTTCTCTCCGTCTTTCATCATTGTAAATCTACCTTTCCAACAAACAAAACTTAAGAGAGAGAAAAAGGCACAGAAATGAGCTGACAGGGAAGATTAAGGAGAGAACAAAAATCTCCCTCAGTTGCCAAAGGTAAAAAGCAATACTGCAACGTAACTCTCCCTCCAACTCAGCAGAGAAAACTTGCTGGTGTTTTGCCAAAACAGACACTCGCCTCTGCCTGTGAGGTTGTGCTTCACTTCTTCAAATATGCCCCATGCCATGAGCGAGGTTCTCCTTCCTTGACTTGAGCTCTAGAAACACTCCCCAAATGGCTGCCACACCTGGAGTTGAGCTGATCCAAACAAGCCAGTAGCTTCTTCCAGGTCTCCCACGCGGGTGCAGGGTCCTAAGGCTTTGGGCCATCCTCGACTGCTTTCCCAGGCCACAAGCAGGGAGCTGAATGGGAAGTGGAGCTGCCGGGATTAGAACTGGTGCCCATATGGGATTCCAGCACATTCAAGGCAAGGACTTTAGCTGCTAGGCCACCATGCAGGGTCTGCAATCTGTAATTTCTATCAGTGTGGTTGGTATTTGTGAGTTAAGTTTCAGGGTTCAAAAGAATTTCAAGTTTGTCATCAAGGTGTGGAAAACACTGTTAAGATAGAAAAATAATATCAAAAGTAAATTGAAAACCCAGATTTGTCTTGGATTCCATGTGGGATAGGTTACGAGGCTATGATCCAGTGTACAGATTGACAAATTCCCACAGATGCAGAGAAAGCATTTTGCTAAACTTAACTCAGTGATTTTCCCTTTTAAAAATTTATTTACTTTTATTGTAAAGTCAGATTTAGAGAGAGAAGGAGAGACAGAGAAAGATCTTCTTTCCATTGGTTCACTCTCCAAGTGGCCACAACAGCCAGAGCTGAGCTGGTCTCAAGCCAGAAACCAGGAGCTTCTTCTATGTCTCTCATACAGGTGCAGGGTTCCAAGGCTTTGGGCCATCTTGTACTGCTTTCCTAGGCCACAAGCAGGTCGCTGGAAGGGAAGTGGGGCAGCCAGGACAAGAAACGGCACCTATATGAGATCCCGGTGCATGGAAGTTGAGGATTTAGCCACTAGGCTTCCACGCTGGAACCAACTGAATAATTTTCTATGATATCGGTCTTTTTTTTTTTATACCTAAGGAGGCTTTTTTGAAAAAAAGATGTATTGGGCCCAGCACGGTGGCGCAGAGGCGCAAGTGGTTAAGGTCCTCACCTTGCACGCTCCGGGATCCCATATGGATGCTGGTTCTATCCCGGCAGCCCCGCTTTCCATCCAGCTTCCTGCCTGTGGCCCGAGAAAGCAGTTGAGGACGGCCCAAAGCTTTGGGACCCTGCACCTGCGTGGGAGACCCTGAAGAGGCTCCTGGCTTTGGATCAACCGTGGCGCTCACTTGGGGAGTGAATCATCGGACAGAAGATCTTCCTCTCTGTCTCTCCTCTCTATATATCCGCCTTTCCAATAAAAAAAAAAATACAAAAAAAAAAAAAAGATTTATTTATTAGAAAGTTAGATATACAGAGAAGAGAATCTTCCGTCCGATGATTCACTACCCAAGTGAGTGCAACGGCCGATATTATGCCGATCTGAAGCCAGGATCCAGGAACTTCTTTTGGTTATCCCACACGGGTACAGGGTCCCAAAGCTTAGGGCCACCCTCGACTGCTTTCCCAGGCCACAAGCAAGGAGCTGGATGGGAAATGGGGCTGCCGGGATTAGAACTGGCGCCCATATGGGATCCTGGGGCGCGTTCAAGGGGAGGACTTTAGCTGCTAAGCCACTGCGCCAGGCCCCATTTTATTTTGTAACTTGTTACAACTTGAGGCAAAGGTGGTTCCTCTTTTATGTTGATCATTTCCACCCATGAAGGTGGCAATGGGCATTTTGAAATCTGAACAAAACCAGTCAGTTTATCAAATTCTGACTTCTGGCTCTTCTGAGGAAACCAGAAGGAACAAGAAACCCACAGAAAAATATATCAGATTCCCTAGGGCCCAGCCTCACACAGCTGTGCTTGTGTGCAGTGTTTTGAGTTTGTAAGAAATGTTTCACATCTTCTTGTACAATCACTTTTATTCATCTGGATCTCCAAATAAAGTGCAACTTTCAAGATCCTAAAGGCCAGGGAATTTCACAAAGTGGATTTGTCCATTCCACCAAAACTTAAGGTGACAGAGAAATGGAATCTAATGAAATAGCAAACACAAACCTAAACAACAATAACCACAATCTTACTTCTTTCTGTAAGTTAACAGCTTGAATGATCAGGTGCTGTGTCTAGGTTTCTCATTGTGCTTACAATCCTCCATGCCTCTTAGCGGCTTACATGGATTCCCCAAGGTCCCAGGATAGATCTGTTCACCTACTGGCAAAGTCCAGTACTTCCAAGTACACCTGAGGAGTAACTTCCCTATTCCTCTCCAGGCTTTTTGTAGTGGCCTGAATCTGATAAACCATTCATGCAATCTTTTCAAACACAGGAGCATACCAAGTTCCTCTAGACCTCTGCTTTCATCCTCCTGGCTCACCCTCCAGCAATTATCTGGAAAATAGTGGAGATTGGCCCATATTTGAAGACTAATCACAAATTGGATCCACAAGAAGAGCTCTCCATACCATGCCTGAGGCCTCTACATCTACCACAATGGTTATGTCTGTTGGGACATAAGGCGCTTACTGCCATTGGCCATGCTATTCCCCACTGTCTGTTACTTCCAGAGCAGTTCAGGAAAAGCAGAGTTAAATGCTGAACAAGTAGGCTAAGAGTATGACAGCCAACTGCAGCACTGCCACTGAGCCCCCTCCGGCACCATCATATGTCCTCTTGGAGGACACTGACCTGCCAGCCTCCCCAAAGCCACGCTCCAGTCATAGAGCTCAAGTACGATCACAAACCTTTCCCAAAGGCTGAGTTTGGAAAACAGTATAGGAATGTTGAAATGTGAAGCTGCCACTAAGCTTTCCATTAACTTGTAAATGTACAAAACCTTGTTTTCAAGATTTATTCTTTTTAAATAAAGATTTAATTTTATTGCAAAGTCAGATATATAGAGAAAAGGAGAGAGGAGGATCTTCCTTCCATTGATTGACTCTCCAAGTGACTGCAATGGATGGTACTGTGCCAAAACAAACCCAGGAGCCTGGAGCCTCCTCTAGATCTCCCACACGGGTGCAGGGTCCCAAGGCTTTGGGCCATCCTCAACAGCTTTCCTAGGCCACAAGTAGGGAGCAGGATGGGAAGTGGGGATCCTGGCGCATACAAGGTGAGGACTTTAGCCGATAGAACACTGCACCAGGCCCAAGATTTATTTATTTCAAAAGCTGTGGCTGGGAGTTGGGGAGAGGAGACAGACATGTATTCTAACCTGCTGAATGATTCCCCCAAGGCCACAACAGCCTGGACAAGGGCAAAGCCAGGACCTCTATCATAGTCACTTACACAGGCAGAAAGGACCCAAGTATTCAGGCAACCTTCTGTTATTTTTCCAGGCACATTAGCAGGGAGCTGGTTCATAAATGAAGCTTACCCTGCCATGCCACAACCCCATCCCCAAGCCTCACCTTTTCAAGGGCTGTGTGTGGAATACACTTTGCTGTAACTCTGCCATTTTGCCCTTTCTGCTCTAGAATCCAGTATGCCAGTTGCTTTAAGAAACTCTTTCATCCTATAAGGTGCTTTGTAACCTTTCAATCTCAGGATTCCTGCTCAGTTTGGGAGGGCTTCCCAACCCTCAGAGGGAAAAATAAAAAAGGATTCAGCTAAAATGGGAGTTGAGACAAGAAGATAAAACAATGAAACCAATGGAACAGAAGATAAAGCTTGAGAACGTGCTCAATGGGGACCAGCTAAAACAAAATGGTAAAGAGTCTTTTTTTGCTACAAATTTGGAAGGTGGTTGCCAACCCAGTCCCACTTTATTAGCTGCGGTTACTCTTTGCTTAATAAAAAAGAAGCCTCTATCCTTACTTTCAGAATGCAAATACAATCTGATTGCCTAAGCAGCCATCACTCTAATTAGAAATAAAGGCCCTTCCTGAGGCCAGCACGCTGGGAGGGAGACAGGCAGCCAGAAGTCACAGCGGAAAGTGGAGGCCTGTGAGAGTTCTATTTCCTGGTCCTCACCACACTCTTGCTCGGATGAGAAGTCCACCTGTGCAGACAGTCTCTGCTGTGTGAGGTAGAGCAAGAAAGGCAGAGCTGGGGATGGAGGGTGTCTTCCACCCCTCAGGAGTCCCTGGGTAATGAAGGGCCTTCTTTGCTCTCTGAAGGTGCAGGGGCTCCAAAGATCTTGGCCAGGAGCCCTCGGTTGGAGCGTGCTTGGTCCTGAACCGAAGCTAGACGAGCTCGCTCACGTCCACCTGGCCGGGCGGCCTTCCGGGCTCTCAGTTCCTGTTCAGTGGGCCGCTGGGCAAATGCCCAGGAGCCATTAGGTCGGGCAGGGTCCCCATCTGCAGCAAGGAAGCGCTGTCCTCGCTCCACACTTCGGAGATAGAAGTCAGTCTCCCGCTTGGCTTGGGCAACCTCGGCTCTCAGGCGCTGCCTTCGCACCTGGCGCTCAAAGGCCAGGTGTTCACTGAGATGGGACCAGGTGAAACGGTGCAAGTACTGTGGGAAGAAGAAGGGACTATCAGGCAGAGGGAGAGGGGCAGAGCTGGCAAGGGGAGGGTGAGAAGCTGGCACACAGGCCTTAGCTCACCTTGAGGTTCCACAGGTCGTACCGGAAGGGGCTGCGCCGGCGGGCACCCATAGGTGTGTTGTGCAGGCTGGCTGCCACCCGCTTAGCGACTCGCTTGTCCCGGAACTCCACCCAGCCCTCTGTGTAGTCTTTGCTATATTTTGCCCGTTTTTTTCCTCCTGCGGACGCTGCTGCCTTTTTCTTGCGTCTCACGAACTGGTCTGCGTACCAAAGACAGAACTGATGAACTCTGAGACCCAGCATCCCGCATGCACCTCCCACTGGCCCACGTTAAGATCCTATCTTGCGCTTCAGAGGGAATGACCTGGGAGCACGCCCTCTGCCTCACACACTCCTTCCTTTGTCTCGCTTCCTCATATTCTCAAATCCCAACCCCTGAGGTCTGCCCTGAGTACTACAGAACACCTGCACGAGCCCCCAAGCCCAACTCCAGTGGCGTGACAGTATGCGATGGTGGTGAACCAAGTCGCCCAAAGTTCACGTTCAGTTCTGTAATGCAAGTTTCTGACACTGTAACAACCACGGCACTGTTGATCATCACACCGACAGGCGGGAAGGCACGCGAGCTCAGAACGCAAAGGACCCCCGGTGCAGGTCTAGGCGCCTCCGGACCCGGCACCGCGAGCCCCCGCCCGCTTCCGAGCCCGGCACCGCGAGCCCACGCCGCCGACCCAGCACCTACCTTCCGCCTGAAAGAACACGCGCCCGACCTCCCCGTAGGCGCTCAGCAGGTTGCGCACGTGCAAGGGGCGGAAGCGCGGCGGGACGTGGCCCAAGTACACGATCCCCGGGACCACCCGCTTCTTCTTGCTGCGACCTGGTCCGGCGGATTCCTCTTGTTCCTCCTCCTCCACCTCCTCCTCCTCTTCCCCCCGCTCCTCCTCCTCCTCCGGTTCCTGCTCCGACTCTTCTAGCACCTCAGATTCCGAACCGGTTTTCTCCGATTCGTCTTCCTCCATCTTGGCAGATGCACGGGGCACGACAACCGTAAAGTGCCGGAGAGATGAGGCGCGCCTTGTGCGACGGCGCGCTGCGAGGGGCGGGATTAAGACAGTGACGACACGGTTGCGACAACACGCAGCTAAGGGCAGAGCCGAGGCGATGCGGGACACAGTATAACCCAAGAGGTGTGTGAGGTCACAAGGGAGGTTCGGGCTGGAGCAAACATGAAAACCCAGTATTAGCGGTCTGGACGCCACTCCAGTGGTGGCTCAGCAGAACCGGAACTGACGTATGCCCGATGCGCCGTAACGTGCCGTGTGCAGCGGGTTTTCCGGGAAGGCTTTCCGTATCCTAGCAACCGAAATAGCGATTTACCGATTTACCGGGATAACCGGGATCTGATTCCTTCTGACGGAATGGATCGCTCCCCGTTAGAACTTATAAG
Source organism: Ochotona curzoniae (assembly GCF_017591425.1). Lineage (NCBI taxonomy): Eukaryota > Metazoa > Chordata > Mammalia > Lagomorpha > Ochotonidae > Ochotona > Ochotona curzoniae. The sequence continues at coordinate 948,736 of NW_024466930.1, forward strand.
TTAGCACCTTTAATGTGCAAGTTTTACATGAGCATATTGAATGCGGTTTTAAAAGTAGTTTAATGTTGATTTCATTAGCTTTACTTTGAAGTTCTGCTAGGTTGGAGCGCGCTCGCTCACCCCCCGCTTTCCTCCGGTTCCCGCGTTCGCGCTGCCCGCGAGGGAGCGTCCCGGCGCCGAGGAAGTGAACCGCCGAGGGCCCTTCACATGCCGTGTTTGAAGGGCCTCGCCCCGCACGTGTCCCTCACCCTGACCGGGGCGCGTTCTGAACCCGAAGGGGCCCGAAGCACAGAGGCGGGGTTGCCCGCCCTGATCGGAGAGGCCGTGTCCGCGACCCCGCTGGTCCTCGCGTGGCACCGTCGTGCACGGCCCTCCTCCAAGTAGGATGGGTTCAAATAATAATACCGGCCCACGAGGCCGGTACGGGAAATGTCTTTGTGGTTCAAAACTGTGTCCTTCGAGCCGGAATCGAACCAGCGACCTAAGGATGACCGGGAACTTCCAACTACAGTCCTCCGCTCTACCAGCTGAGCTATCGAAGGGCACGTGGAAGAAACCCCTAGAACACCTAGCATAATAGACGTCTGGACAGTTTGTATTTGCATTCGTGTTTCGGCAGGCAAATTTTTTTCCCTATTAATTTCCATCCTTCCCCTTAACCCCAAGCTTTTATTGCATTATTACAATTTAGAGAGGAATGCAAGCGAAGTAACTAGATGTAATAGGTTACCTTGCATCTTACCTCTCGATAACCAGGAAATGTATGGAAAACATTCCCATCGGGGAAGCACCTCAAGAGAGGACTGAGAAAAATGATGCATGAAGGAGTTCTATTTGTGCTAGACAACTGTAAAAAGGTAAAAACTCTTCTCTATCTCTTCATGCATAAAATAACAACAACAACAACAAAAACCCTGTTTTTCTTTCTTCTTTTTTTCGCAAGAGTCCAGAGACCTTTATTTCTCTTTCTCTTGTTATTCCGTGAATTCCTAGGGAATGGGCTCCAGCAGCTCAGTTCCTTCCCATTTTGACCGAGTGGGCTTCTCTGGGTGGAGCGGGCTGGCGCTAAAGCTGAACCCAGGTACCCTTCTCCTGGGTTTCTTTCTGATCATTTTCCTTCAGCCGTTTCAGGAAGCTGTCTCGACTCTTAGAGTGTTTAATATGCTCAATACACACATTTATTCTCTTGGCAAGAATCTTGCTCCTGACTTGTTTACAGCTATGCCAACAGCATGCTGGGTAACATTGTAGACTCTTCCAGTTTTGCCATGGTAACATTTATGGGGCATTCCTTTTTGAACAGTACCCATTCCCTTGATGTCTACAATGTCACCTTTCTTGTAAATGTGCATGTATGTGGCCAAAGGAACAACTCCATGTTTCCTAAAAGGCCTGGAGAACATGGAACACGGCCTCTCCTCTTCCCCTTTGTGGTCGTCATCTTGGTGGATTACTGCAAGATGGCGGCTCTGGCCGAAAGGAAAACTGGTTTTCTTAGAATCATTTTTATACGTATAAGTAAAAACAGAACAAAAGATCCAAAGTCTCCTACAAATCACTTTTCCCATGAAGTGCACCTTCCAGGAAATGCTTGAACTGGAGCAATCTTACAGAATCATAAAGACAATAAAAATTAAATGATTCCACATTCCAAATAATTTACTATGGTTTCTTTAAACTCTCCCACTTTCAATGTAAACTAATTTATGGTTTTAGAATAGATTACAGAAAAATGTAAAGGTTAACCGGATTATCTTAAAGCAACAATAGTAGCCTAGCTTCATGATTTAAAGATTATTAATAGCAGGGACTGAAGAAGATGGCAGATTCTTGCATTTTGTTAATGTTTTTGTAAGAGGCTCCACCCTACAACTAAACTATAACTTTATCTTAAAAATGTAATATGTGCAACAAAAACTAAATTTTTAAAACAAACTTTTAGGAAATTCTCCTTGTAAATTACCCAGGTTTTTATAAACAAATTGCCCCTAAGTTGCATTTGTTTAAAGTAATAACGATATCATACAAATTTCAAGTATGAAAAGTGCATTATTGCAATAATACCTCTTTACAAATCATAAATTATTAGTTTAAAATAAATGTATATATATATTCATTATTGTCACAATTTCCTTCGCTTTAAACATACTATTTATGTTCTGCTTGCATCAGCCATTCTGTGCAGTCGCCACTTGCATGTTTCCAAAGTCATCATCCTCTTCGGGTGTTCTTTTCAAACTGCCTGTGGTTCCAGAATGAACAGGAAATGATCTTTCTATCTGAAGTGGTGACATCATCCGTATTGTTAATTTTGCTAGGTGGATAGCTTCGTATTCCTGAAGTTGATGCACAAATCAAACATGAGGATTAATACAAAATCTCCTTTCTTGAACATTAACAAACACATCTCTGTACTTCATTCCAAATGTTTCCATAATGCATGCAATAACAAACGCAGCACTTCTGGGGATCCCTGCTTGTCCAGGCACAAGCGTTTTTCCTCCACTTTGTAAACTCCCATCAATAAATTCTTCAGTCATGGGGAAACAACGTATTATATTTTCAACTGGATTATCTGCAATATCCAAAACTAAATACCTAAATAACTGTTGAAAATTTGGTTTAATAAAGTTTGCTTCAATATTCTGTCGTATGTGTATTATATGGGTTTTTCCATATTCCCATACTATAAGTAGCTTTCTTTTAAAAGCAGAATATGGGCCTTAGAACAATCCAGATAAAATTTCCTGCATCTCCCGCCTCATAGGGTAGGACCACTCCTCGGCTTCTTCACTCTGGTTTCACGTCCGTCCTCCACGGTCCTGGGCGGCCGGAGGAAGGAGGGCGCTGCGGGGCCCTGGGCTGCCCGCACCTGCCGCCTCCCGCCGCTCAGCCCCCGCGCCCTTCAGGCGGCCCCCGCAGCCCACTTTAGAGAAGTCTTCTTCGACACTGGAAGGTTCTATATAATTATCCGGCTATCTCAGTTCAGAGGTTTATGACTATGAAGAACATTAGGATATTTATGTATATTTCGAAACTCTGCATTTCAGTTATCATCTTGCCCATCTCACAGAAATTAGAAAATATTAGAGCAAAAAACAAGAGGAACCCCCTCATAATGAAATTTCAGTTGAAGACACAGATGGGGGAGAGGGACTTCATAAGGCTTTCTTCAAATATTCCTACGGCCATGCCCAGTGGGTCTCCCTTCGCACAACTGGAGGGTACCTGGACGGTACCTAGCACCTAGCACCCGAAACAGCACCTGGTACCTGGGCCTCCATCGGCCCAGGAGAAAACAGCAACTCCTGCCTTTGTCTTTCTGCAGGGCTCCTGCTCTGGATCTGCTACACTGTGTTCACCTTGGAAAAGTGGCTCGTAGGTCTTTTGCTGGAACCCAGAAATAAAGCAATGCACGGCCTCTCCTGATCTTGCCGGCGGAAACACGGGAAGCCGGGCAAAAAGTGTAACTTCAATGAGATTCGAATCTGCACCTGGGCCTCTCGGGCCAATTGAAGGAAATGTTGAGCGACTGGTCAGGGCAAGCATTGGTGGAAATTCCTGGGTAGTTGGATTTGAGCCTCATTGCTTCTCTATGTTGATATTTCCCTCCTGACTTCGCCCTCAGTGGCTTCCTGGTGCCCGGTTTTCGAGGACCTCGGGGTGGCGTTCTTGCTCTCAAGCTTCCCAGGTGTTTGTGGACTCTGCGCTCCGGCTCGCGTGCACCGTGCGCTCTCGGGGCGAGAGCCGGACTCCTGGCTCAGGTTTCAAAAGGGATGAAGCGGGCGTGCGGTGCGGCTAGTTGGGGAATTAGCTCAAATGGTAGAGCGCTCGCTTAGCATGCGAGAGGTAGCGGGATCGATGCCCGCATTCTCCAGTTACCCCCTTTTTTTTCCCCTCAGGACGCGAACCCCCGGCCGTGGGGGGCAGCTCTGTCAGAGCGGGGACCCGCCGTTCGGGAAGGCCTGGACTCTTCCTTTATGTCTAAGCAGCGAAGGGCACTGCGCTCGTGCGCCAGCCAGGAGTTCAGACTAGGCCCATCTAGTACGTTTGGGTTACAGTGATCAAATTTTGGAAAGAAAAATCGTTGTTTTTTTTTGGCTGTAACTAGGTTTCAGGACGCAACAAGCTCGTTGGGAGCTTCCGCTAAGCTCAGTGAGGTCCCCTGCGTCCTCTGAGGACTGCGCTCAGACAATCCTTCCCTCAACACCTCCGTCATTGTCCTCGTGCGGACTTGAGCTTTCGGCATCAACTCTCCCGCAGGCAGCGGAAGGGGGTCACACGGATCCTCCTCCTTCTTTCGGTGTGATTTCCTTCTGCCTTGATTGTTCCTTCTGCGGCAATGTTTTCAGAACTTGAAGCATATTAAGATCATTTGGGGGAATTGTGTGGGTGTTTTTGTATTTCTTTGTTTTTCTCTCCCGGGAGGGATCTTGATCCCGCCGAATGTTCTGAGCCCGGTGACGTCACAACGCAAAGAAGGGCGCAGGGCGGGGCTGCGGCCGGCAGGGGGCGCGCGCTCCACGAGGCCGGGCTGAGCTGGGCTGGACTGGGCTGGGCTGGGCTGGACTGGGCTGGACTGGGCTGGGCTGAGCTGGGCTGGACTGGGCTGGACTGGACTGGACTGGGCTGGACTGGACTGAGCTGAGCTGAGCTGTGCTGGGCTGGACTGGACTGGACTGGGCTGGACTGGGCTGGGCTGGGCTGGACTGGGCTGGACTGGGCTGAGCTGGACTGGGCTGAGCTGGAGAGTCGCGGCCGGCAGGGGGCGCGCGCGCTCCACGAGGCCGGGCTGAGCTGAGCTGGGCTGGGCCGAGCTGGACTGGGGAACCGCCCGTCCGATGGAGACGCCCCCGCCGTCCCCACCAAGCCAGGCGGCCCCCCGGGATCCGCGGCCCCCGGGCAAGGAGCTCAACGGACTGGACTCTGAAATTGCAGTTTGATGGCACATGTGAAACATTGTTGCAAAGGATCATGATTAAAAATATTTTAGGTTCACCGTGTGTAGAGGACGGTTTTAAGTATATTTTCATCAAAGACGGGTGTAACATGAAAACAGATAACCTACCTGCCGGTGGGGAAAGGCGGGTGTAACCGGATTGTGCCTTCGCGAAGTGAAAAACAAAAACTTGGAATTCCTTCGAGCCGGAATCGAACCAGCGACCTAAGGATGACCGGGAACTCCCACTACAGTCCTCCGCTCTACCAACTGAGCTATCGAAGGAACCGCGAGTGCAGCTCTTCTGTTGCCGATCCCATCTCTGCCGGACGCTGGGCGCCCAGGCTGCAGGTCTGTTCAGTCACGCTGACCGCTGTTAGCATCGTCCCTTGTAATCCAGCCGCGTCCTCCGTCACCAGGCAGAGCACCGACGCTCCAGGGGCTGCAGAAAAAAAGGTTTAATAAGGAGATACTAGAAAGTGAGAAGGGCCTGCGAATTATCTTTTGTTGTGGTGAATTAAACAACCAGTGATGACCTCCATTTGCAAATGGGATTGGAAATTCTGTAATCTGTGATTTTAAGGAGATGGGTACCAGAAGCAGGACAGGAGAAAGTGTTAAATAATGAAAGGGCTGTTGGTTCAGATTCTTAAGCAGTCCGTACTGGAGGGGTATGGGACGGGGCGCTGTGAATGACGAGGTCTTCTCACTTGAGTTTCCATGGCCTGCCTTGGGAGGGGGGGATTATGACCCAGAAGCGATGGACAGAAACTCGAATCCACATAATATCACAGAGTTCCAGCTATGGGCTGAATTGTGTCCCCTGAAAACTCAGGTGTTGAGGTCTTAACCCCAGCCATAGCGTGGCTATGTTCGAAGTAAGGAAAAAATTGAAGTGACATGGGGAAAGCAGCAGAAGATGCCCCAAGTGTTTGGAGCCTTGCCACCACGTGGGAGACCCAGACTAAGCTCCTGCACCTGGCTGCAGCTGGGGCCAGCTCTGGCCATTTGGGTCAACTAAGGAGTGACCTCTTCCAGCAGGTGGAAGGGCTCCTCTCTGTTTAGCTCTCTGTGGCTCTGGCTTTCAAACAAGCCTTCTTAAAAAAGCAAAATAAAAACACAATTAAGAGTTTTAGCTCTTTCTCTCCCCTCTCACTAGGCGTCCTAGAAAAAAAGAGCTGTCTGGAAGCCAACTAGAGAGCCCTTGCAGAACCCACGTCAGCCAAGCACCTTGGCTTCAGCTTCCAGCACTTCCGGTGAACACATTTCGCCTGTGGACATGTCCAGCCTGTGGTATTTTTGATGGCAGCAACAGCAGACCAAGTCATCCTCTGTGCTTATGCCCCCTTGATCTCCCCTCATCAAGGACTCCCTTGTACTTTTCAGGAAAATGTCCTATCAAGAGACACAGACTAGTTGATGTGCTGAGCCGGGTTCAGGGTGGGACTTGGCCTTGGAGATGTCACTACAGATCTCTTAGGTTCAGAAATGCAGTGTTTAAGTAGCTCAGCTGGTATTTAGCCAAACAGCCGCAGGCTCTTCAAAATCAGGAGAAGCAGCTCATTTCAAGTCTTCATACAGGACAAGTTTGTATAGCAGAAATCGAGTGGGTTTCTGGATAGTTGGACACCTGGTTCACTCACGGCAGTTCTCCTGTATCCAGCCCGCCACTGTGAGGTTGTTCGGTTCAGGAAGCAAACAGCATCTTCATTTGGCAATGCTGGACAACCGAATCTTTGACTTATGTTAAATGGGTCACATTCGCCCTGTAGGTGGCACCTTTCTCGAGGGCAGGCTTATGTTGCATTCATTGTGGAAATGGTACTCCCCAAAAGCATGTTCATCAGTCATTTTGTCTTTAAGGACTTGGGGAACGGTTTGTCTCAGGGCACACGGGAAAGCTACTTCTGTGGTCAAATTCACCTACAGTGATTCGTGTGTAAGAACCAGCAACACTTCAAAACTCAAGAAAGTCCGCCTGACTTCAAACTTGTGTTTCCCATTGCCAAACTTCAGGTGCTGTTGCTCTCAATGGGTAAAATATAAAATCATTTAAAAACTGGATGTAACATGAAACATGTTAGAGGTAATATTCCAGTTCCCCGGGTCAAGAAAAACAACGAAAAGGTTTGGATGGCAGAGGATATCAAAGATATGGCCTCAGTTTAGTCTGTAAGTCAGGACTGAATATCCAGGGCTCCTGACAGGTTCCGCTGGCACAGCCAGGTGTATCCAATTTTTGCCATGCCATAACTGTTCTTATCGTCTGAACTTTGTGCTGTGATCCTACCACTGAGCAACCTTGCATGTAAGTTTAGTCTTGTAAAATCTGAGGGCAATTAAACAATGCACGGAGTCAGCTAATAGTTTTATCTGTTACAAAATTACAAAGTCATCATTCTGACCTAAAGTTATTTCTCACATGTCTCTTCCAGTCTTAGCCAGAAAACGTAATGGATTCCACCTGTCGCTTGGACCCGGCATTTGGGTCCCTCCTTCACTCCCTTGTAGGCCGTCGGATATGAACCGACCCCTTCTCCTCACCCTTGTTTCTCTCGTTCCAGGAGGGTTTTTCTGAACACAACAGGCAGGATAGACAGGACTTGGCAGTTGACAGCTCCAGGAGCCTGAGGCCCGGCATGGGAGACAGTGAGCCCCTTATCCTTTCTGGGCTGCAGGCCTGGGATGTTGAGGACTCTGCTTGCCACCCTGTGGACGTCTAGTTTGGGCTCAGAGTGTGTTGGAGTTTGGGTCCCTCTTGCCGTTATCCAGAGAACCTGGTTTAGTTCACGGGAATTTCTTATTGTCTCTTGACACAAGTTGGTGAAAATGAGGAAAAGAGGGAAGATATAGAGCAAGTGGATGGGATATAGGCTAATAATTTCAGGTAATGTTTATGTTCTTTGAATTGCATCTCAATTGTGTATGAAATGAAAATGATCTGATTAAATTTTAAATCTTGTATTTCCTAGTTTTAAAGAATAATAAATCACACATTCTTCTAATATGTCAGGGGAGAGGAGCGTTTTCAGGTGCCCGGCTAGCTCAGTCGGTAGAGCATGAGACTCTTAATCTCAGGGTCGTGGGTTCGAGCCCCACGTTGGGCGCTTCCTTTTCTTTTAACTAGTTGACCCTCTGGCGGGCTGTTCTCAGAGATTTGTCAAACAGGTGGCTGGGTCCTGCAAAGCCAAGTTTTTTTTTTATTATTTTTTTGGTTAGAGCTTCTGGGGTGGAAGCGCGACTATGGAGACTCCGTGGGCGTCCCACGACTCATGGCTTCGGGTGAGTCTAGCGTCCCCTAGTGGCACATTCCTTGCTGTTCCACGGGAGAGGTTAAAAACCACAGAGCCGGGAGGCCCCGGGGGCGCAGGTTCCCCTCTGAGGGCCGTGGGTGGCCTGGAGCCCGTGAGCAAGGCCTGGTGTTATTCTGAAGCACACTGCCTCTGGCGAAGTCCTGGGCTGATGGCACAAGCTGGCCAGATGCCAAGGGGCAAGTCTGTAGGTGGCGGAGACCCTGCCAGCCAGGCGGGAGCTCTCCTGGCCCACACAGGTGGCACCCACTCCAGGAGGATGCGCTCTCCTGGCGCACACAGGTGGCACCCACTCCAGGAGGATGCGCTCTCCTGGCGCACACAGGTGGCACCCACTCCAGGGAGATGAGCTCTCCTGGCCCACACAGGTGGCACCCACTCCAGGGGGATGCGCTCTCCTGGCACACACAGGTGGCACCCACTCCAGGAGGATGCGCTCTCCTGGCACACACAGGTGGCACCCACTCCAGGGAGATGAGCTTTCCGCCATCACCAGCTTCCTGTGTGGGCCTTGTTACCAGAAATGCCCGGTGGGTTCTTTCCTCAGCTTAGTATAGAAATAAAAAGCCGGGAATCTGTTGCAGACAGAAAAGTTTATTTGGGAAGGGACCAGGTGAGCAGGGGAGAGGGAAGGGAAGCACCTCCCGAGAGAAAGCCAGGAGGTGGGGTGCCTCTGGAAAGCAGAGGAGAGACACCAAGGGTTTGAGGATTTTAAGCATTCCCTGAGCCCTCCTTGTTGGAACCTGCAGGTCAGATGTTCCCCACTGGTGGTGTGCTAACCCGCTAGGAAATGGGTGTGCGATGCTGGAGCCGCCCACCTGAGGGTGCGGGGAGACCTCGGCCCTGGACGGTCCAGGCCCTGTGGCTGCCCCTCCTCAGCCGGGCAGTGCTCCCCGCCTCTGGTCCCCTCAGCGGCGCCACGAAGCCGCAGCCCCCGGAGCCGCAAAGCCGGGGGAAGGCGGCGGGAGCCGAGGAGGCTCCGGGAGGGGCCCGGCCTCCCCCTGCCGCCCCCTGCCGCCCCCCGGCCTCGCCAGCCTCCCCCGGCCTCCCCAGCCTCCCCGGCCGCCCCCCCGGGCATCGGCAGCCTCCCCGGCCTCCCCCGGCCTCCCCAGCCGTCCCAGGCCTCCCCAGCAGCCGCCCCCGGCCTCCCCAGCCTCCCCCGACCGCCCCCAGCCTCCCCCGGCCTCCGCGACCCGATGTCCTGCACGGCCCCTCCGACCGCCGCCGCGGACTTCTGGAACTCTCCGGAACGCTGGCCTCCATCGCCTCGCTTTCCCCGCGAACAACTCCTCACAACCTGCGGCTGAAGTTCCAATCACACGTGATTTCAGTCTCCTTAGCGGGACCCAATACACATCAACTTCACTACTCTTCCGCTTTTCTAGGCTGCATCTAAAATTTCACCTTGTGAAGTTTGGTATCAGAAAAAACAGGGCTCGTCCGGGATTTGAACCCGGGACCTCTCGCACCCTAAGCGAGAATCATACCCCTAGACCAACGAGCCGCGTGGCGACTGTGACTTCCAGGATACCTTAAATAGACGCTGAATTACTTTCTATTTTACACATGAAATCGTTGGCCTCGCAGATGGAGGTGGCGCGCAGAACTTGTCTGCAGTTCCAGTCCACCCATCCCGGTACGGACCACGGAGACCCCTAACCCGTCCTGGCACCCCGGAAAGGTGCGGGGTCGGGGTCTCGCTAAGATTTCGGGGGGCAGAATGTTCAACAGGGACCCAGTAAGTTGTGTCTCGATCAACTCTGGAGTGACAGCGAAACACAGAGCGGCGAGGCGGGCAGACCGCGGGGAGGAAGGATCTGGAAGGCGGGTCTGAGCGGGGAAGGACCGGTCACTGGGAGCGCGGCTGAGCAGGGCGCCCCCGGGCGGCGGCCAGCGGGAGTGCAGGTCTGGGCTCGGCGGACGTGGACGCGGGGGACGCGGGGGACGCGGGGGACGGCGGGGCCTGAGCAGGGCGCCCCCGGGCGGCGGCCAGCGGGAGTGCAGGTCTGGGCTCGGCCGGACGCGGGGGACGCGGGGGACGCGGGGGAGCCGAGCCTTCCCGCTGGAGACTGTTCCTGACCACTAAGCGAAATGGTGATGTAATAGTTATTTTGGCCACTGAGGAGTTTAAATCCGGTGTCTAAGGCGCTGTTTCCACTGTGCGTCTCTAGATGGATGGTTTGGGAAGTTCTGGATGGCGAGGTTCCTGGCTTCAGCAGTATTGTTTCAGATTCAAGGGGAAATTGCAAGTCGTCTTGTACTTGCACCTCCAGCGGTTTGCTTTTCTGGGAATTGGTAAAAACGCTTTTTAAAAAGATAAAAAAAAAAAAAAAAGTGTCAAAGGACCACAGGAAAAGGCATGGCCCGTACGGGGATCGAACCCGCGACCTTGGCGTTATTAGCACCACGCTCTAACCAACTGAGCTAACCGGCCATTCGGAATGAACTCCCTGGAAAGTGGTCCAAGGAATCTCTCCTTTTGTTCATTGGAAGATTTTGTAGCAGCTGAACTATACTCAAGCAATGAGATTTGCTCACTTCAAGCTTGGCTTCATCTTTTACCAGATATTTGCCCAGTTTCTTGCATTCTATGATACTCTGCACTAAGCGCCTCAGCCAACTCCTTTCCGTGTCCTGCCGTTTAATTCCGGCCATTTTCCGGACTGCTCCTCTTCCGTCATCTTTCTGCTGGGCAGGCTTTCCCCCATCCCAAGGCCACTGTTTTACGTACAGCCATCTTCATGCGTCTTGCAATAACTCAACACCAATGCAGTGCTGTTAATAGTGACTAAAATAACAGGAAAGATAGTAAGTGAGGTGGAGGATAACAGACCCGGTAAGATGTTTGATTTTTATTCTAGTGAATTAGGAAGGGAAAGATTTAACCACCCAAAAACAATTTCCATCATGCTGGGAAAAGGAACTGGAGATGCCGGGGATCGAACCCGGGGCCTCATACATGCGAAGCATGCGCTCTACCACTGAGCTACATCCCCAGCCCTGTAGGTGTGTCTCCCAGCTCTCCCGAGTTGTATGACATCCATTTCCATCTCTCCTGTACACAGCCGCCTGAATTCTGTATGTGCTGAATGCTAAACTTAAATATTCCTGAGTCCAATAAAATCCCCAAATAATTGATGGGCAGCATCCTTCCCATCGCACAAGGAGAGCGGGATGCTGATGGAAACAATTCTTTTTCCTTTTCTTCACAGTCAGCTAAAACCAAGCACTACTAACCCAACAGCTAGCTGTGCCCTTGGTTGCACCACAGTGGGTGCAAAGTGTGTCTCTGAAGTGAGTTAAAAGCCTCCGTACAAGCAAGCACTCGCATGGCGTCCGCTTTCTCTAAAAGAGGTCCGTCCTGTTTCAGTCCAAAGGAAAGATAACTAAGTTTATATGGAAGGCGACTGTTCCTTTCGCATCGTTCTCCATGGTAAAGTATATGTTTATATATGGTAAAGAAAGAGCAAGTCTGTCTACGCATTTGCAGGTTTTATCCATTGCATATAAAGATAGACTTTTGGGGAGGTGCTGGGACCAACAGAATGTTGCTAGGCTCTGCTTTGGACTGAGTTTCGTGTTGATTGGGTTATCAGCACGCATTTCTGGAGTGAGACGCTCCCTCTTCCATAGGGGATTTTCGTCTTTTCTTCACTGGATGAAAGCTTGTTCCACTCTCTCAGAAGAGGATGGGACCTTGCCTCCTACCTCACAAACCTGGTGTCCAATTGCAACCCCATAATTAGTGACTAAATCTAAGAACTGCTCCTTGGATGCGTACCCCCTGCCCAGGCCTCCCGTTTCTCCTCACTTTGTTCCTCTACACTCCCACCGGGTGAATTACCTTTTCTCTGTCCCACCCTTTGAGCACCACACGCATGGCCCGACCTCGGAGTGATAACGGTGCCGGTTCCCGCACACACCAGGGTCACCACCAGCACAAGCTCACTGAAATAAAACAAAGCGCACCCCCCGTCCTGACGCTTTGGTGTCTCTCTCCATCTGGCTTGAAATGATTTCCCTCCTGGTGGAGCAGTGTGTCGGCCCTGACTGCCCCTGTGGGCGCGTTGACGTGAAATTAACCACAGCGTGATCACTGAAAGAAATGTAAACGAGTGCACTGAAAGTAAGAATGCAATGACCTGTATCCACCGACGGAGGGTTTTCATGTACACGGGATCGGTTAACACGATGGATCAAGAGTCACTACAGGGATTCTGCACCCGAATAAGTGACTCTGCATCATAAACGGGAATCCAGCGTTTTGGGGAGCAGCTCAGGACGCCCAGGAGTGACTGTTCCGAGCTCTCCGTCAGAGAAGGCACATACACAAGTGAGGATCAGACTTCAGCATGGTGAAACCTCGCCGCGCTTCCATGAGGTCAAGCAGGACTGGGGAAGCAGGAGGCTAGTGCGGTTAAACCGCCTCGGGCAGACATTTTTAAGGAAATGAAAGCGTCATATTATGTTACAGGAGTGATGGATATTATCTAACCATGGAAAACATGCGTTTGACCAAACCTGCAGAAAATTTACACTCGGGTGTATCCTAATTTCAGCAAAAAGAGAGCTCACGAGAACTTTATATTTTCTGCCCAACTTTTCTGTAAGCCTAAGACAGCTTTTATAAATGTCAAACAAATATATATATATATTTAAGAGTTTCAAGATCTCTAGAACAAACCCACCCCCACCGGCTCCCAGTGCTTTCTAACCGTAATGACCACCAAGGGCACCGCAGAGGCCTTAGGCTAGGCGGCAAACAACACAGCCCTCCTCTCCGGCGTGGGAGCCAGGGTGTCGGCGTGCCCCGGGGACTCCCCCAGACCTGACTGGGGTGATGGCGTCCGTGTGGGAAAGGAAAAGGATCCCCCCCGCCCCGAAAGGCAAGTTGCTCTGACAGTGGCTGGGACCGTTCCCTATCCCTCAGCAGGCAGGGGCTGCAACTCCCGCGGGGCGGCCCCGCTGCGCGCCGCCAGCCGAACCCACTGCACCCCGGGGTGCCCCAAGAGCTGGGAGGCCGCTGGCGGGGTGCACCTGCACACCTGACTGCTCTGGGTCACTCCGCTCCGGCTGCTGGTGCAGGAGAATGAAGAACGAACCAAAACTTCGGGCTTCTTAGTCCGTGTGCACAGGGAAAGCAGTAGTGTAGCAGGCGAGTACCGCGAGACATTCGGAGTGCCCGCAAGGTGCGAGACCCCACTGCTTTGGAATGTCATGGAATAACAGCAAACTTCTCAACTTTGCATAGCATCACATCAAAAGAGCCATCTTCTTCCTTAGTTCTGTAATTAGTTACAATAGCCTGTTTATATAATTTGACAACCACTTAAGAGTACCCACTTTCAAAGTGAAAAATAGCTGAAATCCGGGCGCAGCGTGGGCCTCGGCGCGTGCGAGAGAGCCAGCTCCCAAGGGCAGGAGGCGGGCAGGGGGCCGGGTCTAGGCCCAACGCCAGGCGGGGTCCCGGGCCACCAGCCGCGGAGAAGGCGCCTCGGCCGGGCCGCTTTGGTAGGGCTGCCTCGGGGACGCTCCAGGCGGCCCAGTCCGCCTCCAGCGAGCGTGTCGGCTGGGTGCCCCGTGCCGTGTCTCCTTACACCTTGGCTCCCGCAAAAGCTGAACTGTAGCAGCATTTGTTAGAAAAGGACCAGAACTCTTGGAGAGAAAGGGTCAAAAACCGAGGTTGTTTCCGCCCGGTTTCGAACCGGGGACCTTTCGCGTGTGAGGCGAACGTGATAACCACTACACTACGGAAACGAGCTGACGTTCGTGCAAGCGCCGGAGCTCTCACGGTTCCCGGTGGGGCCGGCGTCCAGGCGTCGGGGAGCCAGGGGCCGGAACAGGGCCCAACGCCTGCGTGGTCCCTCCGTGGTTCCCGAAGGACTGGACGCCCAAAACCTAAAAAATAAGAGCACTTTGACTTTCCGGACTGGCCCCTCGGGTATGATCGCTCGGCCCGGAGCCCTGCATTCTCACAGCTTCCCTTAGCGAAACAAGTGATAATGCTTGCACTTGAACCAAAAATGTAACACCTCGCCGAGCCAGCCAGGAGTCGAACCTGGAATCTTCTGATCCGTAGTCAGACGCGTTATCCATTGCGCCACTGGCCCGAGCGGACGGCCTCCTCTGCTCGTCTCCTCAGAACGCCGGCGGCGGGCGACCCTGGCCCGGGCCTGCGCGTCCACCCGGCTGCGCTCCCCGCGTGGACTTCGCTGCCCGGGCCTGCGCGTCCGCCCGGCTGCGCTCCCCGCGTGGACTTCGCTGCCCGGGCCTGCGCGTCCGCCCGGCTGCGCTCCCCGCGTGGACTTCGCTGCCCGGCCGCGCTGCACCAGCCCGGCTGCGCTCCCCGCGAGGACTTCGCTGCCCGGGCCTGCGCGGTCCGCCCGGCTGCGCTCCCCGCGTGGACTTCGCTGCCCGGGCCTGCGCTGTCCGCCCGGCTGCGCTCCCCGCGTGGACTTCGCTGCCTGGCCGCGCTGCACCAGCCCGGGGACTGAGAGCGTTGCAAGGGGAGCCGCCCGCGTTCTCCCCGTCCCGTGTCCTTCCTCCAGCCCTGCGCTCATTCGGGCGTTCGTAAGGTTTTAAGTTTCAGTTGTTCTTCCCTGCGCCCCCGCAAGACTGCCTGGCGGTGACCGAGACAGATAATAAAGAATGTTCGGAGTTGCTGGGAGACAAGGTGAGGAGACAGGAGCTGGAGCGAGGGAGCAGAAAAGGGAATGAGCGAGAAGTAACGGAGGATCTCGGGGAGGGGAAGAGGCGAGCTGCAGCCAGGAATTGCCAGGGGGAATATTTTGGGGGTGCGAACAGGCTCGGAACCCACACAGCTGCTTACAAATGTGTGTTTTCTCAGTCTCATTGAAAGTGCTTAGCCCAGTGTCTGGTGAGCTTTGTAAATCGAGGGCAACTTTACTGCTTTGAGATTAGAAAATCATTGCCTTCAGTTCATAAAGTTTTAGCAGCCTTTAGCGACGACACATGACACTTCAGGCAGAACCTCCTCCCTAGCCATTACACAGCACTCTTGAAGGCCGGGTCTAAAGCCTGGAAGAACGAAGGCAAGTACCCGCTTCCCGCACCTCAGCCTCGCAGTTCTTCCAGGATATTTACCTTAACCCCGAAGGAGCCTGGGCAGCCCAGCTAGATGGGGAGAGGCCCTCTTACTTTTCTTTCCAGTTGAGCAATGGGCCAAGAGTGATGTTCTCAAACCAGAGGGCGCCACCAGTATTGTCACAGTTTTAAGGAACGCTGCTAACCAGCTAAAACCTGTATCGCTTTCCTATTAGCTCAGCCACCCACCGCCCCGCCCCTTGCTTTGTTCAAGACTGAAAGGAGAGAAAAAAAAATATTGAAAAGAAAGCAATCCGCCAAGTTGGATTCGGAGATCCACAGGTGCCACTCGTCTCTGTTGGAACAAATGCTGCTTTCCTTCCCTTCTTTCCACATTGCAACTAACAAAGGTCGTTAGGGTGCCGCATCCACTGGTGGGCATGAGACCCAAAATGAGTTACGAGCCAGCCAGGCAAGAATGGCAGATGCCAGGACTGGGTGCGAATCACGTCAGGCTGGACGACAGTACAGGGCTGGAAGTGGGCCTGGTAGGGGAACTATGGGTACTCAGCCTCTAGTCTGCAGCTCCTATTAGTGAGCAGGAGAGCTGGGGCTGGGAGTAGACCAGGCTGGACAAGGAGTGGCACCCGCTGGTGTACATGTGGGTCCGTTTGGGGATGGGTCAGATGAGTTAAACTGCAGCACCCATGAGCGTGCTAGAGAGCAAGACAGCATGTGGGATGGACCTGGCTGGGCTGCAGCACATGCCAGCGAACTCAAAAACCAGGGCTGAGCATGGGCCTGTGAGGTTACTGGGGGGTAGCCCTGCCATAATTAGGCCACAGCACCTGCTGGTGTGTGTAAAGACCAGGCCTGTGGTGGGTTGGGCTGGCCTGGGCTAGCACCTGTTGGTTTGATTTGCGTGAGCTAGTGGGGGCTGCGGGCAGAACTGACCCTCCCTATCCTGAGGACCCACACATGTGTGCATTCCTGTCAACTATGCAATCTTGAAAGTAAATTAAAATTAAAAAAAAACAAAAAGCCACTACTAGTCTTTGACCTACACTGTTTGCCTCAGAAATTCAGGACCCACTGCCTTCTTTTACGACCCTCCCACCACACCTGCACATAGCTATTTTTCCCCCCTTTAAAAGTCACACTGCTCATTGCAGATTTGGGAATAGGTTGTTTGGGACCACAGAGTCACCTTCCTCCAGGTGGCAGGTGCGGTGAACCCAATGCCTCCCTACATGGCTCTCCTCCCTGGTAGGCTAATGGCAGCAGCTGGCCCTCAGCATCGCTGGTCTAATTTTGATGTGGTAATACTATGGCCTCAAATTGCAGTTTAAATTGAAACTTTAAATATAATGGAAGAGAGCGAAATGCCTAAGATTTTAAAAAAGGAATCACACTAAAATATTGTATCAAAATAGTTAAAAATTATGACATAATATTTGTGGCCCTTCATTAAAGCAGAAGATGGTGTAATACTTAATTTCGAAGCAGCCATGAATATACATGATATTTTAACAAATCTGTAGCAATTGTATTTTGATGCAAAAATGTTTGTGCTTTCCAATAATAATATTCACAAGGGCTGAAATTCCACTGTAACTTGTTGCCTCCATTTATTAAAAAGAAAACAGAAAATCCCAGTAACAAATTGTTCAAAATAAAACTTTATTTTCTTATCCAAGTTAACAGATCACTTTCTGTGTTGGGTACAGAAGTGAATACTAAACAAGAGTTTGGAGCAACTATCCCAGAGTTTTCAAAAACTAAGATAACTGTGACCCCTCTTCCTGTATTCTGCTGTCCTTACGCAGAATGGGAAAGGGGGGGGGGTGGAGGACTGCCCTGAGGCACCTGCAGAACAAGCCTCGCCCCACGTGGCTGGAGGCCTGAGGCCCAGCCTTGCTCCTCAGAGCTTCCACCCACCTCCCCTTTATCATGTAGATCTGAAACCTTCTCTTGGCTGCTCCAAAACTTTCAGCTCTGCTAGCCAGGTGGCACAAGAGTTGAAAATCTCCATATTGAGTTTTCTCTTTTGGAAGTTCTAGTCCTAGCTTCCATCTTTTCGTCAATGATTTTGTGAGAGTCCAGAAGAAAGTCTGAGTTAGTACTACAATGCATATATGTGAATATGTGAGTCACATGTATGTGTATGAGTGTGTGCTTTCAGGAACTGGCTTACACAATTCAAAATGAGCCTGGCAGGTCTGTAACAGTGAGAAAATTAGCAGGTGCAAATGAGGGCAGAAGCTAATGCTTTAAAACTTCCTCTTCAGAAAAGCCTGACCTGTTCTTGAAGCATTCTAGCTGATGGGTAAGACCCACCTCCATTGAGGGTAATCTTTGTTTCAAGTTAACTGACAGCAAATGTTAACCACTTTTACAAAAGGACATCATAGAGGTAACTTGATTTGTGTTATCTATTTATTGTGCTATTAAATAACTAAATACCTAGCCTAGCCAAGTTGTCATGTGAAACTGTTATTATAATGGTGGTCTCTCCCCCTGTGTATCATGCAGTTTCTCTCCCAGGCATATGGAAAATGACACTGCCTGCCACTCCCATATTTCTTGACATTGTTGCAAACAGCCTATGCCTTGGTGATCCCCACCTTCTCCAGTCTGAGGGGTGAATGGCAAAGCCTGGGTGAGGTGTCTATGTTACAGACCAGAGGCCAAAGAAACCAAGTGGTAGTTGGGCATGCAACCCTGACTGGACTCCTGTCCCTACCTTGAGGTATGATGTTTAAATGCTAGGAAGATGACCCAACAATTCAATGTACCCAGAAACTGGGAGTAAGTTCTCCCAGGATAGGTGAAGAAGGTTTCTTCCATTTGGAGCTGAGGTATTGACTGTCAGTATTGCATAATTTGCATAATTTTGATTACTCACACACCCTGCCTCTCGTAAAACTTCAGTCTTCCTTAAGTTGGGCCTGTTTGTCTGATTGGTAAGAATCATATAGTTAAGGCCCATTCCCATACAGGCTACTTGGGTCACCCTAAAACACCACCCAAGTGTTGTGAATAAACACCACCCAGTCCTGTGAATATTGCCGGGAGGATCTCTGCGGCAAGTCATTCTAGTTGACACTGGACAGGTCAAACCTGGTTCAGGTTCCCTGAGAATCCAATTAATTTAAGTGAACTTCACTTTTAGTGGGGTAGAAGGATCCAACAGCCTTCCCAATTTCGATTTGAAGGTGTTGAACAATTGGTGTCTAAACATTTGCCAATTTTTAAATTTTGATCAGAATCTCGTTTGTTAAACTTGCTGGTGGCATCTTGTCATGTGAGGATACTCAGCCATAAGGAAGGTTGTGAGGAAGGATCTTGGTCAGGGGTTTTGTACCTAGAAGATTAGTGGTCAAAGGATTCCTCCATTTCAAGCCGTATACCAAGTCTCATGTCAAAGGTGGTTGGGTTGGCAATCTACCTGCAACAGCACCTCAACCTTGGCGTGCTGGATTTGGCCATTTCTGACGTGACAATACTCTCTGACCACATTGCAGGGAGCATGGCCAGACCCTAGGGGTGCCTGTATCTACCTACCCAGCTCCATCACCTGACGTAAGTCCATTTCTCTCTTCCACAGTTGTTATTTTCTCTGGCCATCTTGACATATACTGGTGGTGGTCCATTGGTGGATCCTGAGAGTTTTCTTGTGGGATAGCAGCCTGTTTTATTTTTAGTTTCATGGATCCTCTGGGTTCAGTATACTATCTAGATCTTCATTGTGTACCCCAAAAGGTGATGTCACATGGACTAATAATAGGGCAGTTTTACTAACAAGGGAAGCACTGTGAGACAACCGTAGCTCCTGTGTTACCTAGACCATTTACAGTTAAAGTCAAGTTCATGACAAGCTAACCTGGAATATCCCCCCTTCTCATTGCCTCACATTAGGAGTCCAGGTACCATTCTTCGCAATGACTGGTTGGGTGGACCCAAAGTCCCAGAGGACCTCTCTGGCAAACCATTCCATTTGACCCTAGACAGGTCAGGCAGTTGAGCTGGTCCAGTTCAGGTTCCCTCAGAATCTGATAGATTCAGGTGAGCTTTGCTCTTAGAGGGGTGGAAGGATCAGGAACTAAGGTCTAGCTTTCCCAGGCCAGAGCTGCTGCTGGCTTCCAGTGGGTGTGGAGATCTAATCTAATTCCTATCAAGAGATCAAGATCTAATTCCTATGGGAAAGGTTCAAATCACTTGGAGGGATCCTTCTCATTCCAACCTTTGTGAATCTTGGTCTCTGGGAACAAGGAAATGCAGAGAGCAGGTTGGGGGCAGGTTATGCTTCTCTTTTGGAGTACAGGGTAAGAATCCCTGGTGGGAGATTTTCTGGTTAGGGTTCTGGGAACACTAGGCACAAACTTTGTTTTTCCTCCCTTCATTTGTGATTCTGTGTATAGATAAGGGGATGGCTGCTGCGGAGTACTCTGTGAATCACATTGACTGGAGAAGGAGAGCAGGTGTATGTGAGCTCCGGCCATCTGAGGGGAACTGGAAGAAACCTCATAAGGGAGATGTGAACCTCCTTGGGGAGACATCCCATTGACTCCCATTAGCTGACTAGACAGAGAGAAGTTCTGATTAAGACGCTAGTCGTGAACAGGCAGTGTCTCTAATGTAAATTTACAGTGTTACTTTATAGTGTCACTGAGCCTAGGCAGTCCCCTCCATAACAATGGTTGCTTTAGAAGCTGGGTAGAGCGAAGGGCTTTTTAGCTTGAGGTCTACCAGGAGGCCTTCCACTCGCGGGGTAGTTCCATTTCCAGGGGCCTGGCCCTTTGTGGAGCTGAGGGGGCTCTTGGAAAGCAGCCATTTCCCTGGTTCCCTGGTTCCCACATTGCAAGCAGGTGCTGTTTGAGGTTGGACTGGTCTTGCTGGCTCCCCTTGAGAGCAGATCACTGTGTGAATCCACATTACTGGGCCTCCTGCTGCCGAGTTTGCTCCTCTTTCTGCTGGTTTCCAGGAAAGTGGACCACAGAGACAGCCTGTAGGATGTCAGCCAACGGGATTCTCTATTCCTAAATCATCCACGAACTGAGCTTTTCTGTACTCACAGGCATGTTGTGACAGTGATTTCCTGTTAGAATATGTTGATGACCTAACCCATCTATCTATACATTTTGAAGTCATCTCTTGCTTAGCTTGGTTAGGAAAGAAGGGTGCTGTTTACTGTAGCCATGGAGAAGTAAATCTAGCTGTGATAAGTAGCCAGGCTAATTGACCTATTATATGTGGCCAAGCATTATTACAGGAAAAAGGTCTTGCTTTTAATAACCTAAATTTACCACATTCTTCCCAAATTATTTATAATAAGAGTATGCTTTAAGAGGAGTATGCAAAACTATAGTTGAGGGGGAAATATGGAACCCTAAAATTCATTCATTTACAAGAGGCACGTGTTTACTGCACACAGTACTTCAGGAAGGTCATGAAGGATTTTGTAAATATTTGTACCTTTTAGACCTCTGGGTCTTTTTCATTAAGATATCAATGACTGAAAAAAAAAGATATCAATGACTGATAACACAACAAGGTCATTAGACTTTTGCAACTTTTGGACATTTGTTTTAGCAGCATTTTATATGACACAACCTGATAGTTGACTTTTACAACTATTGCAAAGTCTGCAGATTTCACTAACTTCCATCTGTTCTAATTACATTCTCCGGGGCAGATGTATTTTAACTGAAAGTTGGTAACCCGTGCAAACACTCAGGCCCCCGCTGGAATGCCATTCACCTGTTTTATAAGCCAGGTGTAGCTCAGTGTTAAGGAAGGAGCGGGTTGGAGAATGCCGAAGATTTGCATTAATTTGCAGTTTCATTTCCAAGCCTTGCAATAGGAACAGGCGGCTTGCTCCGCGCAGGGCCTGGTCCTACGTGCCGGGAGGAATCCGGGTGAACCTGCGGCCACTTCCTTCTCGGCGCCCCTACTCCCCCAGACCTCAGCACCCCAGGCGAGATCCGCGGCTGGACCTCCGGCTTCAGCAACTCCTGGGCGGAGACGCCGCGCACACCTTGGGCCAAGATATGCCTGACGCTGTTTTTCTGAGCCTAACTGTTCGCTCATATACATGGTTTGTTAAGCAGCGGGAGTGCAACAGGCTCTCAGTCACAGAGGAACAGAACGCACAAAACAAAAGCAAACATCATCCCTTTCCTTTCCACGAGGAGGCCAGCTGACATGGCGGCTCCGTGGCTTAGCTGGTTAAAGCGCCTGTCTAGTAAACAGGAGATCCTGGGTTCGAATCCCAGCGGGGCCTTTTGTCATTTTCCCATTCTTTAGAATTCTAACCATAAAGGTCAGGCTAATTGTATGTTGGAGGTTGTTGTCCCCAAAGTGACTCTTCAAACTCATTTATCTCGATGAGAGGTGACTTCTGTTATAGGCAAAAAGGGTTCCCTAGCCAGTCTCTCATTATGAAAAAGAATTCCCCCATTTCCTGATTTGCGCTTGTGTTTTTATTCCATGGAACAACATTTTGTTCATC
This sequence comes from Ochotona curzoniae, assembly GCF_017591425.1. Lineage (NCBI taxonomy): Eukaryota > Metazoa > Chordata > Mammalia > Lagomorpha > Ochotonidae > Ochotona > Ochotona curzoniae. Next base: position 970,541 of record NW_024466930.1, read on the forward strand.
AAATACGACAGGAATCAGTGAAGCAGAGGGACACATCACCACATCTGCACTCCAAGCATTTTGGTCATTTTGTTTTCTTTCCTGGGGAAGTCCCAAGCAGATACACTCTTGTGATCGGCAATAAGAGTTTTAGAAAGGCTGGTGTGGGAATGAAGGATGACCCGGTAGAGGGTTACAGCAGCTCTGCCCACCCACGGAGGCCAGTCAAATTCAATCATATGAAACAGACGGAATAAGATGGCTTTTTGTTGTTGTTGTTAAGTTTATTTGCACTGATAGGTTTTTCTTGGGTGGGGGAGCTGGGGGAGAAAGACTCAGAGTGAAAATTAATATTGGTCACCATGCATTGAGGAAAGCAGCGGTTGCCGAAGTACCTAAGGCAGTGGGTAGCGGCCAGGAAAGGCAGATTTTAACTCTGGCCAGGGCTGAGTTTCCACTTCTCCAAAACTCTTCAAGAGGGAGAAGGAAGTCAGTGTTACTCCTATTCCTACACAGAGACACCAGATCAGGAAACTGGAAGTGGACTGTAACTACTGCTCATCCCGTTTTTCTTTCTTTCTCTCTCTCTTTCTTTCTCTCTCTCTCTTTCTTTCTCTCTTTTTTTTTAACATTAGATTAAGCTTTATTTTAGTATTGAAATTCCTCCCATCAGCCAACAAGTCCCAGGCCAAACCCAGCAATGCTGGTTCAATTCTGAGTGAATTCCCAAGAATTCCTGAGCCTGCAGCAGCAGGGAACCTGGGAGTTAGCACTGCCCTCCCCCCCAAGACCCGCCAGACACCCCTGAGGAGCTTCCAGGTACACCCTCCCTGACCCTCCTAGCTGCCTTGCGCCTGCGGCCTGGAGGGCCACCCCATTCACTCAGTACCATTTTCATGGGTGTCATCCTCTCTTGCCCAGACCCGCCCAGGCCCTGTATCCGGACTAGGTCACAGCCTCTGCTACCTGGGGGAGGGAATGAGAGACGGGGACAGGGTGAAAGGTGGGGGCAGTGAAAGGTAGCGAGAAGGTGAAAGGTTGAAGGTTTAAGGTGAAGAGGGTGTTAGCTTTTTCCACAAACCCAAGACACCTGACACAGCAAGTGAGAGGCCTTTATCTCAGCGAGGGAGGTAAGGTCGGGGTGGGGAGAAAGCAGAGCAGAGAGAGAGCAGAGCAGAGACAGCACAAAGAGAGAGAGAAAGACTAAAAGCAATGCAGAGAGAAGAGCTGAGAGACAGAGAGCAGGAGAAAACAAGAGAGAGAGCAAAGGGAAGAGGTACCTTTATAGCCTCGAGGTGAGTATGGGGAGTGCCAAGTCAGGGACGGGCAGATGCAGCTGTAGGTCCACACCAGGGATATACACCTCACAAGGGATTGGTGAAGTGCACAGTTTAAACCTGAAGGTCACTAAGCTTAATTAGGCAAGTGGGCCTTAAGGGGGTTGAGATCTAGGAGGTTTACGGTAGTGCTGGGTAACCAGGTATTCAAGGGGACCGAGACCTAGGGGATTTAAGGCAGCACTGGGTCAGCAGGCATTCAAGGTGGCACTGAGTCCAGGATGGTGGGGTCAGTCTTGGGGTGACTGAGTCAGTCCTTACATTGGGGTGAGAGCTGGAAAGGAGGTGAGAGGTGGGGAGGGGGTGAGAGGTGAGGAGGGGGATGAAGGGAGGGGAGGGGGGGGTGAGAGGTGGGGTCCTGGAAGGGGGTTCCAACTTGTAGACCACAAGTTGCAGGCCTTACTAGTCTCAATAACAGCACGGCCAGCTCCTTACAAACTCTCTTGCTAAGCAGACTGTTGATTCCCTTTCTCTGAGAAGCCTGCCTAAGACAAGTGAGTACTCCACTTTTTGCCAGGCATCTTTTAACCACTCCATGAACACCCTACATCTTGGTTCTGACCAAGGTGTACTTAATTCCTAATTGTAAAGAGGAGAGTGCCCAGGCCCAACAATGCCAAGTTCCCTGCCTACAAGATCACTGCCAGCTTCTCAGTGGCAGAGCCCAGGATGAGCCCAGTTGCCAGGATTGAGCTGAACCAACCTGCCCCCTCCCAAGCTCTCTAAGTGCACTTGCCACCCTAGGTGCTTCTGCTTGCCATTTTCCTTACACTGTTGGAGCTCAAATGGAGACAAAGTCATACTTAACCTTAAAATTGGGATGGGTAGATGTGTAATAAACATATGGCCACTTGGGCAATAAGAAGAGACTCTGCTCTTTGCCAGCCTTATTAACAATGACAAAATTTAATTTCTAGGATACATAAAATCACTTTTCTTTCTGTGTATACGTGGCTATCATTTTGGGAAATTTTGGAAAGCAGGAATTAATATTGAACTAATGTACTGCAAAGCCCCAATGAATTAAAGACCTCAGCTGACAGGAATATCCTCCTTACCATACCTTTTGAAAAAAGGAATTCAATCTAATGTCTGATTACAAAAGCAAAATATAGTGTGGATTTGTTGTACGATAGTCAGTATTCAGAATCTTGATGCCATTCCTGCCTTCCAAACCACAAACAATGTTCTAATTGAGAGATCTGCCAACCTGAATTTGGCGGATATTCCTGGAGATGTTGCTGACCCAGAACTTCTGTGTTCTGAAATGCAAAGTTGGTTGTTGGGGTTGAAGTGAACTCACAGCAGATCTCTAAGCTTCAGTCAAAAGCAAAACTCTAGGTGTGTACAGAGCATAGCTGTGCCAAAGCAATCAAGGACCAACAGAATTAGATCTGTGACAGAGACATTTATGTACATTAAAAATACAGGCTCTCAAACCATGTGCATGCTCTACAAAACATACATGCCTTTTCCAGTGATGGAGGGAAGGAGGGAGGCAAATGAGTGAGGAACAGAAATTAAAAAGGGAAAAACAGTGCTTAAACACACAAAATGAAGGAGAGATTCTTGAAGATATCAGTGAGAAGAATGAATGCTACTGAAGAGTTGCATTCATTTAACTGCCTTCCAAAGGGGGAGATTAAAGTACAGAAAAATAGAGAGAGGAGATAAGTTAAATAATCACCATCCTTCAAGTTATTTTGTGAGAACACTAGAGCTATTCTAAACGTAAAATCATTTTTGTTGTTGTTCGTTAATGTTTTTATTTATTTATTTAAAAAAATTTTTTTACAATTATTACATAGTTAATCAAAATAGAAAGGATTGAGGGTTAGGGATAAATGGGTAAAATCATTATTTCCAAGTTTGTTATTCTTGTTTCTGGGGGAAGGGGAGAGATAAAGGGAGAAGCCACACCCAGCTTCCCAACTGTCCCAGTACCCAGGGATGGGGAACCGCCACCGGATATTCACCATAGCAGAAGAACAGAGCAAGTTGGACGAGTACCCCAGCCAAACAATGAGAGCAAGGATCTGTTTGAAGGGAGACTTCAGGTTGACTATGTCAGCCAACGGATTGGGAGGGCTGCCAAATCCGTAGATCAGCGAAATCGACAGCATTTTGGAACTATCCAAACTACTTGGGCAGAACCCTTGGAGCATGCACACACCGGGACTCTGGGTGGATATCAATAATGTTTTAGAAGTGTAGCTGTTGCTTCGAACCGGGAAAAAAAAAATAGATTGAATGTGGTGTTTTTAACCTGGGAGGAAAAAGCGACTTGTCAGGAGTGGGATTCGAACCCACGCCTCCAGGGGAGACTGCGACCTGAACGCAGCGCCTTAGACCGCTCGGCCATCCTGACTAGCTGGGTAGCGGTGCCGCTCAGACTCTATTTCAGTCAGTGTATCCACGCCAGCCGCTTGTTTTCTTTCAACATAAGTGGATTCTTAAGTTAAGGCTAAGCCGCCACTCGGCGACAGCGGAGGACCAGGCAAACGCGCCTGCGAGCGCCCGCACAGACTGGGGGAGCGCCGGCGGCCGGCACCGCAGCGACTCCTGCAGCCCCGGGCGGCCCTGGGATTACTCAGATCCACCACGTCACTCACATTTCCACCCGGAACAAGGAAGCGCCTCAGGAACCAAAAACGTCACCGGATAGACGGGACTCTGCCCACCAATGGCAAGCCCGGCTGAACATCCCTGACCTTGTTTGGACCTAAACCGAGGGCGCAGCAGCTGCCGCGCGCTGTTTGAAGAGCATCAACACCTCGCTCCTCGCTCTCGGTGCCCGCGCGCCCTTTCCGGCCCCTTCCTCTTTCCTGCAGGTAGGTAGTGGAGTGCATTACGGCCATCTGTGGCTTAGAGTACAGGGAGCATGGCGGCCACAGACACGCCTGGGGCCCAGAATTGCCATCTTCAGAAAGTATGCTTGAGTTTCTGTCAGGATTTTCCTTGAGGTGTGTGTAAACCGAAAATTTACAAGAGTAGGTTTGTAGCTAACTCATGAAAAGCAGAATGTAGTGACCCTTCCGCGAGTCGCATTCTGTCCCTGTGGACAGCAGGGCTGGCTGACCTGTGGGTATTCAGACTGGGGGGGCAGAGAGAAAGCATGGTACTCAACCACCGTGTCCGGGAAGAGCAAGTTCGAAACACAGCCGCCGGTTATCAAGGATTACCATTAAAGTTTTCCTCAATGCTTCTTCTTCCTTGTTAATCTAAAGAGCTGGCTTCATGTACTTAGACCATTGACCATTTATGTGTATCATGGTAGCGATGAGGTGACTCCTTACACAAACAGGGGCGTAGGGTAGGCGACCACAGGCAGTGTGGCCTTTTCCTCGGTGGCTTGATTCTGTGCCTCCCTGCTGCCCTCAGGCAGCATGCAGAAGGACACCTTTTTTGGCCAGTTACATTTCCATGCAGGTTCTTTCCCGTTTGGGTTCGGGTCTGCTTGTTGTGTTTAAAGAAAGCAAGGCTTAGAGGCTGCTTTCAGCAGTCAGACACATTTATTAGGTGCAGACCATGGGAACTGCTATCCTGGAAGTTGAAAAGACACACAGTGGAAAGTGTGAACCTGGGTGAACTTGCAGTCCAGGAGTGAGACAAACCACTAAGATACAGGAAAGTACTCAGGGCAAATATAAACAGATGGAATGAACCCAGCTGTGCTGAGCATGGAGACACAGTGCCGGGATCCCTGGGGAGGTGCAGCACATGGCAGAGCTGGGCAGGGAGCTGGTGGTGGCCGTTCAGGGAGGAAGACAAATGATGGTGTGTGAGGGTTTACATAATTGGAAGAGGATGGAGGGGCCTGAGGCTGAGTCAGTGGCTTGATAGGATGCTTCCTGCAGAAATCTGTTAAGTAGAGGGCTTATGCTAGAGCACAGAGAATAAGAGAATTTGAAACTCATGGAATCAACCAAGTAAGGTTAGCTTGATCTGCAGACCCGGCAAAACATTAGGGACAGAGAGAGGCACAGAGGTTGAGGTGCAACCGTGCAGATAACTTGGAGCTGTCTCCTCCATCACACTTTCTGCAGGGCCCACTGACCTGTTCATGTCTGCTCTTCTACCCCCGGCTCAGCTGCCATATAAGCGGGGTCAGCTTCCTCACTTTCACAGGATGTGGTTTAGAGAAATTAAGAGCTAGGTCTACAAACTTCAGGGGTATGCTAGGGGAACATTGGTGGCCTGGGCTCACATCTCTTGGCTCTGTTCTGATATTCCCTTAGGGCTCTTTTAAGGAATTTCAACCTGAAACCATCCTTCCCCAGAATCCTTTGGATTTGCCCAAAATGCATCCATTCATATACCCTTATTCTGGATACCAAAACATTTCTGCCATAACCCCATGTCAACCTAACCCCACCTTGAATCTAAAGGTATCTATCCTTTGAATTTATCCCAAAACCCTTCCCTGTGGTTTCTAACCATACGTGACAGGAAGATACTAATAATAGTTTAAGAGTCACCCATCCGTGTTAGGAAAATTGGTACAGAAGCAAGTTGGTCCTTCTCCCTACTCCATGTAGCAGCAGCATCAACAAAAGCCAGCATAACCATCCCAAGACAAATTCATTGCTGCCCAACAAGAAAAGCAAGGCGTGGTTGACACAGGTAGACTCAGGGTGATGGAGAAGAAGGTTTGAGCAAAGAAACTGAGCTAAGTTGGACCATTCCTTAAGGTGCCCCTTGGCTGGCTTGGGCAGGGATTAGTTTAGAATGGAGAGTGTCTGTGTCCCCCGAGGCAGTGTCCTCCCCCATGGGGGACAATGGGATATCTTTAGAGAGCCCCTGGGCCTCAGTGATCACTGGGACCTCCTCAGGCCCACCAGCAGTGGAGCAGATGGTCAGGGGCTTTTTACCACAGGACCACAGGCAAAAGAAGGGCCGGACGGGACCAGAGAGGGAGACGTTGGGGAAAGTATAGATGTGGGAGCCATCAGCCATGTTGTAGAAGGAAATGTCACCTGCATCATAGTCCAGGAAAATTCCAACTTTGCGAGGGGGGCCTCCCAATGGGAGAGGAGTCCGGAGCGGGGTGAGGGCCCAGTACCCATTTCCATACAGTTCTACAGCCCAGAAGCCATTCTCAGGCGTCATGGGGTCAAATCCTTTCTTGACCACGTTCTCCCTGCACACGCCAATGGCCCAGTCGGTCCTGTCCCCCACCTCTACCTCCCAGTAGTGCCTGCCCGAGGTGAAGGCTTCACGGCCCAGCACACAGGGCCAGGAATCAAATCGCTCTGCCTTTTCGGGTAGTTTCTGACGTGAGTCTTCCAACCGTACAGATTTTGAATCTTCATACAGGAAGAGGTGCGGGTGGGCTGTGTCTGGATCCAGAGTCACATCCACTGGGGAGAAAGAAAGCTGGTGTGACTATAAGTGAAGGTGACGGGGCCAGTCCCTTCTTCCACGGAGATGAAGTATGTTCTTGGAGTTGAGGGTCTCCCGAGGCCAGGGGCTGCTGCTCAGAGGTCTCCATTTCCCTGGCCCATCCCTAATGGGCAGCTGTGGGGGATATAAGGGCCAACTGTCCCTGAGGGGGCTCTCTTAGGAGCGCCTGTCTCTGGGCCACCTGCAAGGATCCTCTGTGTGCCTCTAGGAAAGTGCCAAGGCCCTTGGTGCCCCCTCCACTGTCTGCTCACTGAAGTGTTTTCATATCTGCTAGTGTTCTCATATCCATATGGCATACAGTTGGACACAGAAACCCAGAGCCCTTGAGAATTCACAGCCACTGACCTGCATGCAGTGTGGCCTTTTTCCATTCTGCAATGAAAGAGAGATTGTCACTGACAGGTTATGCAGTAAGACAGAAAACCTTGTGACAGAAATAGCAACAAGAAGACAGAACTTACTGAGTTCCTCCAGGAGTTTCTCTGGAAAACAAACAAAAAATCATTCAGTGGCTTTTTCTTGTGAATGTGAGGGCAAGAACAAAGCTGGTGTGGAAGACACATGCAAAGCAGAGATGGTTTACTTCATGATTGCATAATTCACGGTTATCAAGAAATCCAAAATAAGAATTGGGTTTTGTTCTGTTTCCTAGGAAATATACAGGAAGTTCCCCCTGGAGTTGGATCAGATCTTTGATAGCATGATCATGACTGGGAATTGGAGTTAGAGGTGGGGACAGCACCTGGGAGGAGATGGAAACCAGGCCCCAAATCTGACTTCTCAATTAGAGCTTGTTTGACTCTGTGACCCACACTTTTGTTCTTTCACGTTGGGTGTCTGTGATTTCAGGGCCATCAGAAGCCTACTCAAGTTACCGAGTTCTATAGTCAAATATCTTTCTGTTAGAGGCCATTCTGCAGCACTTGGCGTCAGCTCCCCTCACAAGCACTCCTGGCAGGTAGCCCTTGTGGAGTCCATGACTTACCTTTAGAGCCGAATGCCTTCTTTCTCTCTTGGGCTCTTTCTTTGTATAATCTCCAGATGAAAAACATGGACATGAGAGTGAGAAGTCCTAGGATTATCAGAACAACAGCAACAGCCACCACCCAGAGAGGCAGCCTTGGGAAGAAGCGAGCTAAAACAAAATGCACAGAGAGGAACTTTACTGAGAAACTCAAAGCCAGTCCAGCCGTGCCACCTCTCCCATGGCAAAAGCAGTCACTCCAAAGTTACTGTGTGCAGAAACATTTAACTCTGAACAGGAGTGAGCGGGGGTGAGGGGGGGATGCAGTCCCTTGGGGATTGTACGCGTAAAATAAAGACTATAATGGGCCAATTCATGTCACTATAGAAATTTGTCTTTGCCAATGCAGAATGGGAGCCAAAAGGTAACGAGGAAAAGAGACTTCTGTGTGTGACAAAATAGGATTCATTGACCAAAGAACAAGGAAAGCTTCCTGCCTGAACAATGTGAGGATTTGCTTCCTTGAGGGCTCGGAATCAAGACAGTGCTCCAGCATGGAGTGAGGATGGGACTGGGGGAGGAATGGAAATAGTGAAACTAAATAAAGGAACTTTGTTTATTTAAAGAGCAAAGGCTCTGGACTAGAAATATTCCAAGGGGTAAAACTTCTGGGGCACAGTACAATAACAGTTCAGTAAATCCTTGCCTTTCATGCACAGGGATCCCATATGGAAACCAGTTCATGTCACAGCTGCTCCACTTCCCATCCAGCTTGCTGCTTATGGTTGGGAAAGCAGTGGAGGATGGCCCAAAGCTTTGGGACCCTGCACAAATGTGGGAGACCATGTAGAAACTCCTGGCTCCTGGGTTCAGAAAGGCTCAGCTATAGCCATTGAGGCCATTTGGGGAGTAAATCAACAGATGGAAGATTTTTCACTTTTTTTTAAAAAAAACATTTATTTTTATTGCAAAGTCAGATATACAGAGAGGAAGAGAGACAGAGAGGAAGATCTTCTGTCCAATGACTCACTCCCCAAGTAGCTGCAATGGCCAGACCTGAGCCTGTCCGAAGCCAGGAGCCAGAATCTTCCCAGGATCCCCTACATAAGTGCAGAGTCCCAAGGCTTTGGGCCATCCTTGGCTGCTTTCCCAGGCCACAAGGAGCTGGATAGGAAGCGGGGCCACTGGGATTAGAACTGGCTCCCATATGGGATCCCTTGAACAGTGTGTTCAAGGCGAGGACTTTAGCCACTAGGCCACCGTGCCAGGCCCATGGAAGACCTTTCAATTTATACCTCCTCTCTGCAAATCTGCTATTCTAATAAAAATAAATTTTAAAAAATGAAGAGAAACTTCTGTATCTCTGACTCTCCTAAAAAGGAAAACCTGAGGTTTTGATGGTAAATATGTTGAATTTATGCCTTCAGAATCTTTACTTTTCTAATGAATTTGGTAAGATTCTCTCCAGTCAGCAGGAAAAGGACCGAGGAGGGAAAAGTAGGCAGCTGTGCGATGGGGTTCTTTCTGGACAGTTGTCCCAGGCAGTGTAGCACGGGAAGCAGCAGTGCGTGCACTGACCTGGTACAGCAATCCCTGCTTCTTTCTCCTGGTCCAGAAGGGAGTTCCGGATGCAACAGGATATGTTCCTCAGGGAGATGTCTCTGATGACCATCGAGGCAGCCACTGTGAACAGGCCTTCTTCATCAGCATTCATGGACTCTGATGCAGATGCAAGTTTCTCTCCCTGGGATGTTCTCCACTCCATCTGGGGCTCTGGGTACCAGCCCGCTGAGGTACACTCCAGGCGGATCTCTCCACTGTCTTGAATTTCCATATGGATATGAGGATCAGAGCCTAGAGCTGATGGGAGAGATTCTGTCCTTAATACTCTAGTGTACGCCCATAGAGCTACAGGGTTTGAGAAAGAAGAGAGATGGTGCAAGTCGATTGGGAATGGGTGGGATTCATGTCCATAACAAACCACTTAAGGTAATGGAGCATCAGTGCAAGGAATTTCAGCTATCTTTGCAGAGAGTCATTCCTTACTGCAGTCTAGCCTTTGAAATTAAGGCAGAAATGAGCAGACATGGGGGTGATTACTTAGCCAGCAGGAACAGGAAGACCAATGGCTTACAGGCAGGTTAGTGAAGGAGGCCAGGGCTTCAGAACTGGGAGAGAGCTTTGTGGTTATGAAAAGTCTCTGCGGGGGGAGAAGGAGAACGAAAACTGAGTATTCGAACATGGACAGAGAAGGAGTATCATTGAGAGGCAAGAAACAATAGGCATCTTCATTCTGTTTTGTTCTGTGCCCTGAGACTAGTCAACAATTCAGTTTCCCTTTGAACGTGATGCTGGCTCAAGGATTTTGTTAAGGGTTTCAACCGATGTTCCCTTGTCCCGTAAACCCTAACACAGAGCAGCAGCACTGCTGTTTTTTTCTGTCTGTTCAACCTTAGAAAACCACATGTATGCAGACACTGGTCTACATTCATATTTCAAGTTTGTACAGGTGACTATAATACTCTCTACATGAAAAGAGCTATCATTTTCATCAGATTTCAAAGGCACCTGCCATTTATAAAAGGCAACAGCAGCTTGATGTCATCAAATCTCTAGGCTTTGGGCCCAGCATGATAGCCTAGTGGCTAAAATCCTCGCCTTGAATGCGCTGGGATCCCATATAGGCGCTGGTTCTAATTCTGGCAACACTGCTTCCCATTCAGCTCCCTATTGTGGCCTGGGAAAGCAGTAGAGGACAACCCAAAGCCTTGGGACCATGTATCTGCTTGGGAGATCTGGAAGAAGCTCCTGGCTCCAGGCTTCAGATCAGCAGATCTCCAGCCGTTGTGGTCACTTGGGGAGTGAATCATCAGACAGAAGATCTTCCTCTCTGTCTCTCCTCCTCTCTGTATCTGACTTTCCAATAAAAATAAATAAGTCTTAAAAACCTCTAGGTTTTTATGTGTTTGATAGATTTTTCATGAAAATATGAGTTATAAACGATCCTGCCACAGGGGGCACTGTTGTGGAGATCCAAATATGCAATTATTTTTTCAAACTTTGTCTCTGAATACGTACAAGGAATCTACTTACATATTATGCATTTTTAGCTTATTCAAAGTCACAGAAGTAACACAAGTATACAATTGACCAAGGCAATTTCTCATATATTCCACTTATAAAATTTTGCTTCATTGTTCCCAAGCCTTGCTGGATAAATGTTTCTCCAGTTTTGAGGTAGAAAAAGCTGCTTAAAAGAGGATTTAAGGGCCCGGCGCGGTGGCGCAAGTGGTTAAAGGTCCTCGCCTTGCACGCCCGGGATCCCATATGGGCGCCACTTCTAATCCCGGCAGCCCCGCTTCCCTTCCAGCTCCCTGCCTGTGGCCCGGGAAGGCAGTCGAGGACGGCCCAAAGCTTTGGGACCCTGCACCCGCGTGGGAGACCCGGAAGAGGCTCCTGGTTTCGGATCGGCATAGTATCGACCCGTTGCGCTCACTTGGGGAGTGAATCATCGGACGGAAGATCTTCCTCTCTGTCTCTCCTCTCTGTACATCCGCCTTTCCAATAAAAAAAATAATAAAAATAAAATCTTTTAAAAAAAAAAAAAAAGAGGATTTAAAGCCAGCCACTCTCACGTGAGAAAGGCAGGTCCTGGGGCATATTTTCCTCGCTAAATGCTAACCACTTTCTTTACCATTTCAACCTGAATTTTGGCTTGAAGGAAAAAAAAGCGAAACAAATAAGGATTTTTTTTTTTTTCTAGATGGGTGCAGACTATTAGCTACATAATCCCTACAGGAGCTTCAAAGATTGAGGGGTGCTTGCCATCAGCCTCAGTGATGGTGAAACAGACATAACTTAGACACTCCGTTCAGGGACTTTTTTTAAGTAAACTAAAGCTGTATTCTTTTGGAAGAATGCTACCCAGCCACATCTTATAATTGTTTAACTATTTCCTCAGGGGAGTGCTCCATCTGGGATTGCGGGAGATGGTGGGAGATCATTGAAGTAAAGCTCTATAGCATAGGCTATGCCCTGCCCTTAACCTCCTGTCCACTGGTCTAGTCCAGGCCTGCCAACCCCTCCATCTGATGGTTTCCAAGGTAACTGTAACAAAGGGAAACAGAACATGGAAGGCTCCAGAGGAGGTCGAAGCCCTCTGTGCACTCACCGGTCACGCTCAGGCGCACGGCGGCCTCCTGGTAGCTGGAGTCCTCTCTGAAGACACACCGGTACTCGCCGTCGTCGGAGGCCCTGACGCCTCGGATCCTCAAAGCCGCGATCCCCTCGGCGAGCTCCTCCGGCACCAACGTGGCCCTCCCGCGGTACTCGGGCATCTGCTCGTCCTCCAGGTCACGTCCGGCCTGGTACACCAGCACGGCAGGCGAGAAGGTATGTCGGAACCACCGCAGCTCCACCTGCTCGGCGCTCATGTTCACGGACAGGTGGCAGGGCAACTCTGCGTCGCCACCCACCACGGCTAGGATGGGCTCCAGAGGGCTGAAGGCTTTCGTGGGAGCTGCCAAAGATGATTAAACAAACAAAAGCAACCCTGAGTAGATTCAGGCAGGACATGCGGATGACACAGCCCCTGTGCTTGCTGCCAAGTCCCTGTACTAACTCTCATGCCAGTGACCACATGAGAGATTCTGAATACTCATGCATGGGGAGAACAGAAGAGGACCACTTACATGCAGGGAGACGCCCAGCTCTGCAGTCCTGAGAGGAGACTCACCTGCATCCAGGATGGGCAGCAGCAGGAGGATGAGGGTGAGCAGACACCTGGGGAGGGTGCTGGGGGAAACGGCCATCTCCCTGCACTCTGGGCCAGCAGCACACAGTCCCTCAGGAGCTCCAGCCTAGGGGAGGCATGCGTAGGGGTCACTGTGGGTTCTGCAGGGACCCCTATTCTCCGCACTCCTTCTCACAATTCCTCCAGTCTTACATCCTCGTCCGCCTGCTCCCCAGTGGAGATTTTTCAGCCCATGATGACATCAGCACCAACCCATTCCCTAAAGTTAATCAACAAGCTAGGCCCTGAAACCCCCAAAAAGAAGTCCGAGAAGAGAGGCGTTTTACCATTACTGGGTGGCGTGAAAATGAATAAATCTTAGAACCACTATGCTGAAAAAATAACCGCCTATTCTAAATACAATAATTTAACATTTGCTTTTAGCAATAAAAGAAGATGAAGGCCATGGAAACAAAGATGGGAAACAAGGAAATGAGACAAAATAAAGAAACAAAAATGGCAGAAGATAAGCAAGAAAGGGTAGCTGAAGAGTAATCAGAAAGCTTGGAGGTCAGGAGGAAGGCAAGGAGGGGCCCACCCTGCTCTGCTGGCTACCCACCCTCCCAAGGGCGCGCACCAGCTGGCTGGTCTTGGAGGAAAAGGCTCCAAGAGTGGCTGCTACCAGATGAAAAGGTGGTGTGGCCCTGTGGGCAAAAGTTAAAACCCAGCAGCAGGAAGGGGAAGTGTTCTCAGAAGACCTGCCCCCAGGTGGCCTGGTGATTTACCTTGGAAAGAAGTTTTCCAAAGAAAATGAAAGCTGACGCTTTTGACAAGTGGGGCTAAATTAAAAGGGATCGAGAGAAAGAGGGTTATAGAAGAAAAGGAAGAGGGGATCACTGAAATTCTCAAATGAGTTGTGAGGCCTCCAGCCAGTTAATTTATCTCTTTTCCTCAGTTGTTTTTCTCTCTCTCAAAAAAAAAAGGGGGTGAGTGTGGGGGAAGGATCCAGTGCAGTAACCTAGTGGCTAAAGTCCTTGCATGTGCCAAGATCCCATATGGACATCAGTTTGTATCCTGGCTACTCCACTTCCCTTCTAGTTCCCTGCTTATGACCTGGGAAAACAGTCGGGGACAATCCAAAGCCTTGTGACCCTACAACCAAAAGAAGATCCTGGTTCCTCCTGGCCATTGTGGCCACTGTTGGATCAGCTCAGCTCTGGCCATTGCGGCCACTTGGGGAGTGAACCAGCAGATGTAAGATCCTTCTTTCTGTAAAATCTGACTTTCCAATTAAAATAAATAAATAAATATTTTAAAAAGGGGGGTTAATATAAATATTTCCCTCCCCTTAGAGTGTTGTTGGGAGTGAAGAACCTGTGTTTCCTGCTTTTATAATTTCTGCCTTACTTGCTTGGCTGGGGTCTGTGTGAACTCCAGGTCTGACAGTCCTACAGGATACCTGACTGGTCACATAGGCAGAGCACTGCTCAGGAAGGAGGCCCCTGCTGTTAGAAAAGGCCCTGCCTTGCAGCCCATCAGTTTGTACTTTTTGAAAGTTGCTTGCCTCAAACCCATCAATAAAAAAGTCTGCTAACTCGCTCTTTTTAAGTTAACAGATAAACTGACCAATCATGACTGTATAATTATATGGAATTGGCCTGAAATGTATAAAAACTGAGCTGTCGAACTTTGGTCTCTTTTCCCTTTTTTTTTTTTTTTTTTTTTTTTGCCCCTTCTGCTGTAGCTTCCGCTGCTGCCGCCCCAGCCCAATAGCTGGGAGCCTAGGTTGGTCTGAATAAACTGCCTTTATGCGTTTGCATTGACTTCAGACTCCTGATGATTTTCTGGGGATCTCAAAATCTGGGCACAACAGGAAGGTGAATTGAGATTAAGCAGAGAAAGAGCTTGGAAGATAGCAGAGGCTCTAAAGAAGGTCAGTTGTTAAGCTATTTTTGTTTTTTGTGAATTGAAAAATGAAAAGGCAGGTGCCAAGGCAGTTTCCCCTTTGTCAGGTGCCTCCTGAAGCTACTGACTCTGGTGCAGCTCGGCTGGAAGCAGTGGTGAAGGTTGGCTGGTGAGTGGGCCAGGACATAAAGTCCAATTGTAGTCCTAAAACCATCAACCTCAAGGCAGCTTGGGAGGCCTACTAGTTCTTACTTGGGGGATGATAATAAGTTATGAAAAAATATTTTAATATATATTTAATACTTATTTATTTTTATTACAAAGTCAGATATACAGAGAGGAGGAAAGAAAGAGAGGAAGATCTTCCATCCAATGATTCACTCCCCAAGTAACTGCAATTGGCTGGTGCTGCACACCGATCTGAAGCCGGGAACCAGGAACCTCTTCCTCCAGGTCTCCCACGTGGGTGCAGGGTCCCAAAGCTTTGGGCCATGCTCTATTGCCTTCCCAGGCCACAAGCAGGGAGCTGGATGGGAAGCAGGGCTGCTGGGAACAGAACCAGTGACCATATGGGATCCTGGCACGTTCAAGGCGAGGACTTTAGCCGCTAGGCCACACCGCCGGACCCTATTTTAATATTTTTATAAAGTGGAAGTCACCTTTCATGTAACAACTAATGATAGATCACTGTTCAATATAGTTCCTTTCAAATTTATGGTATGTCATGTAACAAAAACAATCAACGTGTTTTTTGATTATTCAAAAGTATTATTAATAGGCATATAAATGCCAAGACTGTTTTTTATTTCTAGCATAGATAATATAATTCTTAATTTTAAAATAATTTTTGATAAACAGTTAATAATCATACATATTTATGGGAGATAGTGTGGCATGTCAACACAAGGACACAGCATGATCTGCGCATATCAGAGTCAGTCACATATACATCTCATCATTCCTTTATGTTTGGACCCTTCCAGACCCTCTCGCTTATTTGTTCATAAAATATATAATAGATTATGATAAGCTATAGTTACCCAAATCTGTTGTGGAATAGATAAGGTACATTATATACAAGACTTTCTTCACAATTTTAAAAACTTCCTGATAAACTGCCTGATATACTTCCTGAAATAGAGTCGTGGGAGCCAAAGGGTGTGAGCTCCTGCCAGAGTCCCTTCCTGGAGTGACCCGTCCTTCTCACCAGCCCAAGGCCGCGCTAAGGCTTGTTGTTTCATCATCTTTTCATTGGGATGGATGAAATTGACCAAATATTATGCTTTTATATGGTTATTTTCATTTAGTTTTTTTAAAAGGTTTATTTTTATTGCAAAGTCAGATATACAGAGAGGAGAGTCCGAGAGGAAGATCTTCCATCCAATGATTCACTCCCCAAGTGACCGCAATGGCTGGGGCTGAGCCAATCTGAAGCCAGAAGCCAGGAACTCTTCCGGGTCTCCCACGTGGGTGCAGGGTCCCAAGGCTTGGGGCTGTCCTCGACTGCTTTCCCAGGCACAATCAGGGAGCTGGATGGAAAGCAGGGCCACTGGGTTAGAACTGGTGACCAGAATAGGATCCCGACATGTGCAAGGCAAGGACTTTAGTCACTATGCTATTGTGCTGGGCCCTATTTTCATTTGTTAATTAGCTTCTCAATGTTTTCTAGAAACAGCTTCTGAGATCAAGTGTCCATTTTTCCCCATTGTTTCCAAGACTGGCACTGATGCTATTTCTTACCTGTCTACATGAAATTTTTAAACATCAGAGATGTTCACACTGTACTATTTGTGTGACAGAAGTATTTCCTAGGCTTTTGTTTGCTGTGTAATTGGAATTACAGTTAAGACAAAAGATGATTTCCCCCAGTTGATCATCTCAGACTTCCAGAAGAATGATTTTTCTCCATTGCAAATGTTGCTGATTTGATTCAAAATCCAACCATGTCTCCTTAATAACCCCAGCACCAAGTTCAAGCAGCTGAATCTGGTCAAGATAATGCATTAGCCTGGCTTAATTTAGTGAGAAATACGCTCTGGTAGAATCCTGATTCCTTTTTCACCTCCTACCTCTCCTGCTCCATTTCTGCCTCCCTAACCACATTCCAGGAAGAATTCATAAGTGTGGCTGCCTCAACCCACAACTTCCACATCACGCAGCTTGTCTCCCCCTCTTGCAGAACACTCTGTCCCAGGCATGACAAACATCTGTGCTTCCCTCAAAAGCCCACTGGAGAGCTGCTCCTCCTGCAACCTCTTCCAGAAGCGATGAGATGCAGCCTCACTCTCAGTGCTTCCGCTTTGCTCGTTTGCCACACCTTCCTGAGATCCTGACACCCATAGGAGCTGCGAGAGGGAGCTCCCCAGCACAGTCAGCTTGGGAGAGAAACAGCTTTGAAATCTTAGGTTCTTACCGATAAATTTAAAGTAAATTGGAACATTTTACTTCTTGCATGTGGAATATGACATGCCTCTGGTCAGCCTTTGCCTCCTCTAAGTGGAATGAACTCTCCAGAAAACAGGTTCATCCTGGGGCACAGATAGCTTCCTGGCACTTCTCTTCTGGCACACACCTAAGCTGTGCCTGGCTTGGGAAGCAGGCGCATTTATTGTCATCCTTTGTTTCCCAATTTATCTTCCTTTCTTAAACTGCACTCTTGGGTTTTATACTCTCGTCTTGACTTCAGCAAGCAGATGGAAATAGAATTTTCATCTTAAATCATGTCCATTGGTTCTTGACTTTTCTGCCCTGATCTCCGCTCCTGTTAGGCTTAACTTTGTGAAATGCCTCTTAGAATCTGTTTCCTCTTCCTCATTTTACTTCTTTCATTGGTCTTCTCTGGTTAGACTTCTGATGCAGGCTTTGTATTCACAGAGGTGACTAGGGGTAAAAGAAGGCTTATACTTGCACCCAAGGGAGCCAACTGTAAAGAAAAGGCTGGGATAAGAAGAGCAAAAGCATTGAGAACCAAAACAATTGTAGAACAGCTACAATTGTGATTGGTTTATATCTGGGTCTTTCTTTTTAAGTTTATTTATTTTTATTGAAAAGTAAGATTTACAGAGAGAAAGATCTTGCATATGCTTATTCACTGCAACAGCTGTAACTGAGCTGGTCCAAAACCAGGAGCCAGGAGCTTCTTCCGTGTCTCCCATGTGGGTGCAAGGTTCCAGGACTTTGGGCCATTTTGGAATGCTTTCCCAGGCCACAAGCAGGGAGCTGGAACAAAGTAGGGCAGCTTGGATATGTGCCAGGTCCATAGAGGATCCCAGCACACACAAGGCAAGGACTTTAGCCATTAGGTTACTGTGCCAGGTTCCATGTAGGTCCTTTGAACAAAACCCAAGTCACCAGTTTCAGAGAGCAAAAGGCAAGATGTGTACATTTTACAAGCCACAATCAGAACAGAGCTTCCAGGACATCTCTGTCTGTGATGGCTCCTTGGTTCTCTTAGACACCACATCAGTTTTTTTTGAGGAATGTGACCTGCTGGTGACAAAGTGTCAAGATTTTACTGTCCTGTCCTGCTTCATCACACAAAGTATCTTCTCAGTGTTGCCTTCGTGACAAATCCAGTGATTACTCTCATTGTTATCACACTTGACCGTCAGTGTTTTGCTCCTGTCCTTTTTGAATGCCGCTTTACAAAAAATTCTGCCTTCTGCCATTTTTTTTTTTTTTTAAAGATTTATTTTTATTATTTTTTTTCATTGGAAAGGCGGATATACAGAGAGGAGAGACAGAGAGGAAGATCTTCCATCCGATGATTCACTCCCCAAGTGAGCGCAACGGGCCGATACTATGCCGATCCCAAGCCAGGAGCCTCTTCCGGGTCTCCCACGCGGGTGCAGGTTCCCAAAGCCTTGGGCCGTCCTCGACTGCTTTCCCAGGCCACAGGCAGGGAGCTGGAAGGGAAGTGGGGCTGCCGGGATTAGAACCGGCGCCCATATGGGATCCCGGGCGTGCAAGGCGAGGACCTTTAACCACTTGCGCCACCGCGCCGGGCCCTTCTGCCATTTTTTAAAAAAAAGATTTATTTATTTATTGGAAAGTCAGATATACAGAGAAGAGGAGAGACAGAGAGGAAGATCTTCCGTCCGATGATTCACTCCCCAAGTGAGCGCAACGGCTGATGCTATGCCGATCCAAAGCCAGGATCCAGGAACTTCTTCTGGGTATCCCACACGGGTGCAGGGTCCCAAGGCTTTGGGCTGTCCTCGACTGCTTTCCCAGGCCACAAGCAGGGAGCTGGATGAGAAGTGGAGCTACCAGGATTAGAACCGGCACCCATATGAGATCCGGGTGCATTCAAGGCGAGGACTTTAGCCACTAGGCCATGCCGCCAGGCCTCCTTCTGCCATTTTTTAAAAAAACAAAAAGGACAGAGCTGCATCCTCACTTGCATTGTCCCTCATTGTTTCCCATAAGCAGCTAGGGCGGTTTTTAAAAAGTGTTAATCTACATATTTCTCAATATAATAATGTGTATATGTTACTGCTTCTTAATATATCCATTTTCTAAGACTTTGTGATGCCCTGTTATGATAAAAGCTGTAACTTAGCTCTTTTACATTCATGGTAATATGTTACAGCTTTAGTTACTGCAGCTTTACAGAGACAGGGAACACATATGATCATAACTATTTTCATGTACAACCTCTTGTGTTATTTTAGGGGGAATGAAAATTAAGTGACCCATTTCTTTTGGTGGTCCTTGTAGTAGAGTTTTCTTTATTCTCATTGTGAATTTTCCACCTATCTCACAGCTTCTAAGTATAATTTCCAGAGTCGAAGAAATCAGATCCAATCAAAGGTATTATTAGATCTCCCTGGTCCTCCCAAAAGAGCACTTGGATCTTACTGACAAAAATCACATTCTATTCCAGTAGGCCAAAAGCAAGGTCAGGATATTTGTGCTCAGGGTAAGTACAGAACTCCTTACTTTGCCCCTATTTGGAAACTTCCAGTGAGGAGGTTGTTGTCAGGTGTGCACAAGCTTTGAGATGCCTCTGAGAAGTGGCCCTGACTCAGAGTCTTGTGCTTATCCAGTCTGTGGCCAAGCTGGGCCAAGAAAAAGGATTGGCATCGTAGATAGTGTGCTCTTCTGTGGCTTGCTAGTGAACTTGGGGTCAGTTACTCTTTCTTGGAGACAAAACAATTAACAAGCCAGTAATCATCAGATAGGATTTGATGACATTCTGTCATTGTGATATTGACACAATTCCCCTGGTGTGGGGAAACTAGATGTCGCCCCACAGAGTCTGCATTTGTGAGGAACAGAGAAGATGTTAAAGAGAAGGGGCTCAGGTTCCCTGTGGAAGAGGGGATGGAGCAAGTTTAACATGCCCCAGGGAGCAAGAGGCTGAGACTTGGCTGAGTAGTGACTTTTCTGAGCTACATTCTTGGAAGTGCTTGTAAAAAAATTGAGAGTTCTAGGAATAAGGAAGAGGGGTGCACAGGCAACCTTCTCAAGCCAATAAAGTGAGGCTGGATTGAGCAAGGGAGAAAATAGGATTAAGAGAACGTTAACACTGTGTGGACCACTGTGCCCAAAATTCATAGTGGTGCAGGCTGTGAGCTACCTAACATTGCTCTTCCTCTTGGCCCTTTTCTCTCTCTCTCTGTTGCCTTGTGGGGTGATCCACCCAGAGCAGGCTGTATTCTCCCTCTGGAACACAGGCAGTGTGAAAATGCAGGGTACAGAGACGTGTTTAGGAGCGGCTTATACCCTTACTACTGGCCGGATTTCAACTTGCTTTCTTCATCTCACAACTGTCTTTCAAGTTTCCCTTGTCAAATATTGTTTGGTTTGACTTCCCCCAAGATTAGAATATTTCAATAAGAGTAATTTATCTGGGAAGTGATCTCAGACAATGTGCCGAAGTGAGGAAGTGAGCCATGAAAAAAGCAGCAAAGGCTGTGTTTATACCTGGTCTAGTGTTTATACCTGGGCCTAGTCTGTCTTGCCGGGGGCTCTCTAAGTGACTGTGTGAAAATGAAAACCCTTTGACTCAGAACTGTTGCCTAGGAGTGAGACAACTGAAATTGGTTTTTTTTTTTTCAAGATTTATTTATTTTTTATTGGATAGTAAGATATACAGAGAGAAAGATCTTCCATCTGATGGTGTACTTCCCAAGTGGCTGCAATGGTCAGAGCTGAGCCAATCTGAAGCCAGGAACCAGGAGCATCTTCTGGGTCTCCCATGTGGGTACAGGGTCCCAAGGCTTTGGGCTGTCCTCTACTGCTTTCCTAGGCCACAATCAGGGAGCTGGATGGGAAGCAGGGCTGGGATTAGAACCGGTGCCCATATGGGATCCCAGCGCGTTCAAAGCAAGGACTTCAGCCGCTAGACTATCACGCTGGATAGTTCCTCAACAATTCAAGGGTTTTTATGGGTGAACAATATTGGGCTGAGCTTTAGGAAGCCATCAATGCACTAGGGAATGTGTGCAGGGGCAAAGGATGGGGTTGGAGGGAAGGGAGAGCCTGGGAGTTGATGGATATGAGAGATTCAGAGAACGACTCTCTTCTCCAAAGAAAAGGAACACTACACTAGAAATTGTTAAACATTTCCAGAAAGTCTTCTTCCAGCCTGCTTTATGATCTCCACTTCTGGCTGCAAAGCCTACAGTCCCTTGTCTGCCCTGCCCCATCGCCCCTCTCCTCTGACTCTTCCTTATGTATCAGGCATGGTGACTTAGGAAAAGAGAAATGGGTCAATTAATACTGTGGCCAACTTCCAAGAGACCTAGCGTGTCCGAGGAGAATATTGAGATAGTTGCCACCATCTCTCTTCTCTCCATCCTCATCACTAACGTGCTGTTGGCATTTTTCATTTTCCTATATCCTGAGGCTTTTGGGTCCTCTGGTGGCAGCTCAGAATCTCAGAGAAGGGAAGCTATTGGACACACACAGTATGCTTTTTCCATCTGCGGAACAGAGAGTTTTTGAAAAGATTCATTGTGAGCCCATGGGGGCTAACACTCAGAATGTTTCAAGTGCTTTTATGAGTTTCTTTAGAAAATGAGCAAAAGTAAATCAGTTATCATCTGAGATGAAGATGTGGGGAGGAAGATGGACTTGTGCCTGAAGAACACAATGCTAACCTGTTTTTCTCTGTGACTCACTGATTACTGAAGCCTCAAATGTATTATGAACATGCTCTTTGTTTCAAATTTTCTTGGAAATCTAAGAAAAGTTTCCTTTGGCTTTAGCTACTAAAAGATTTTTGCTGTATCCAGGAAGCTAAATCTAGGGCCAAACTTGAAGGGGTGTGAGGTTCTGATCATTCATGGTCAGCCTGTAGCCACCAGCCCAAACCCAGTGCAGGCCATCCAGGTGGAGTTGTTGGTATTTGTTACAATGGGCGGCCTGTACCCACAAGAGGAACTGACTATACTAGGGGACCTTTTGGTGACAGGTGTGGAGGGAATCAGTTACAGGATTTAGGCTTCTGGTATGGGACTTGTGGGGAGATTCAAGGAAGCCAGTAGTTACTCTGAAACAATGCTTTCAGGAAAGGGGAACAATTCTTTTATCAGCATTTTAGTACTTTTTATTAGGAAGTGAGAGGAACAGAGTGAGCTGAAACTGTGATTTGGAAAGCAGCAAGAATTACACTGGAGTGGGGCATGGATCTTCATATCATGGTTTGTATTGCTTATACATATGTCTGTGCTCTGACATAATTATGGAATTTTATTCTCTGTCAATTACAATCACGGGATATCCTAGTTTAATGGTAGGTGTTGTACGGCAGTGTTTAAGTAGAAAACACACTGCATTGCTCTGAATGCTTGGCCACCCTCAGGAATATTTCTTTCCTAGTCAGAACCTGAGTTCTCTTAAAGCTTTAAGGATATTTGGAGCTCTGTAGCCTTTATTTTCTCTTTCAATTATGAAAAGTCTGGTATTATATTTCTAGATCTATTCTTGACTGGAATTGACCACAAAACACCTAATACATTCATGTCTGTGGTTTAAGCCCCCACTTATCATGAAACCCCTGACAGTTGTTGCTTGAAAAAAGGCGTAACTTACCAGGAATCAAGTTCATTTTTCCTCTCTGTGTTTGTCTTGCTTCTTTTCCAAAAGCAAAACTTGCCCAAATGAGGTGTCTGAGGTGTGTAACTGTCAGTGTGCAGGGAAGACATTTGAGTGCAGGAGTGAAAACACCTCCTCCCTCAACTGGGGAATGTTGGGGAGCGACTCAGGAAGCTGAGTTCCTCCAGAGGGTTCCTAAGGTTGGGTGAGTCTGCCCTGCCTCTCCCTGACACTTCTGTGCTTGGCCCTCCCGTGGCAAAACCAAGGGCTCCAACTGTATGCTAACTGACTTCTTCAGAGAGGTTTTGACAGGGCGGAGGACAAGGGAGGGAAGGAGAGAAGAAGGGAGGAGAGGAAAAAAGAGTTATTAAGAGAAAGCACTTGTGAAATATAGCGAAATGGTCAAATAATTGGAATTTACTTTCAAACTCATGTTTCTTTCCAGGCTTGACTCTTTATGCTAATGATGGTGTTGTTTTTTCCAGAACAACTTATATTCTTCAAAATCATGCACCAAAAACAATCAGGCAAAGCTCAAACAAATAAAAATATTCATGCAAGCTTATTTCTAAAACACACACAAATCCATCAATACAACAGAAGCAATTTTAGTAGACAAACTAAGTCATTACAACTAAAGGCATTTAGCAGTAAATATGGAGGTTTGCCTTAAAGAAGGTAAATGTTGCCAGACAGAAATATAAAAAAAAAAAAACAAGATAGATTTACTAAATTATAGGAACAAAGAAATATAAATCTGTATTCAGAAAAAAAAAGGCTGCTTTCTTTTTCAAATCTTGGCAATTCCTGTAATGTAAATAATCTTACTGTTGTAGAGAATTCAATGGGAAAGATGACAGCAAACTCAACTTATGTCTCACATGAAAGAAGAATTTTCATGCCAACAATTTCAGTGTGCAAAGCAAGATTTACTTCAGAGAGGAACAGAGGTCTCCTGCCCTAGTGACAGGGGGTGGTCCAAGAGAGGAAAAGCCTAACACACATGAGGGTTGACATGTTTAAGCACCATCTCAGGGAGGGGTGACAAATGAATCAATGAAATGATGGAGAGGGAAACTCATTCAAATGGGCAGTATTCCCATCTAGCTCCTTATTCAGATTAAAAAGCTGCTTAGAGGGGATGACTGGCATCCCTGTCTTCTCATTCTTTATGGCAGAACAAGGAGCTAGGAGGAATGTGCCCGTGGAAGGGTAAAACAGAAAAGCAATACTTTACATATATAAAGACAGAGAGGAAGAGCTTCCGTCCATTGATTCACTCCCCAAGTCACTGTAATGGCCAGAGCTATGCCAATCCAAATCCAGGAGCCAGGAGCTTCTTCTAGGTCTCCCACATGGGTGCAGGGTCCCAAGGCTTTCGGTCATCCTAAAGCCACAATCAGGGAGTTGGATGGGAAGCAGGGCTGAGATTAGAACTGGCGCCCATATGGGATCCCAGTGTGTACGAGGTGAGGACTTTAGTGACTAGGTTGCCACGCTGGGCTTAACACTTTATATTTTCTTTCTTTCTTTTTTTTTTTAAAGATTTATTTTTTTAATTGGAAAGGCAGATATACAGAGAAGGAGAGACAGAGAGGAAGATCTTCTGTCCGATGGTTCACTCCCCAAGTGACCACAATGGCTGGAGCTGAGCTGATTCGAAGCCAGGAGCTCTTCTGGGTCTCCCATGTGGGTGCAGAATCCCAAGGCTTTGGGCCATCCTCCATTGCTTTCCCATAGAACCGGCGCCCATATGTGATCCTAGAGCGTGCAAGCTGAGGACTTTAACCATTACGCTATTGCGCTGGGCCCAACTCTTTAATATCTTCAAAGAGAAATTTCACTAGGGACACAGATCCTAGCTACCTACTAGCTCATCAGACTCCTTACATTTCCTCCTCCAGAAGAATGGACCCTAACTGCTTTAGGGATAAGGAGGCAACAGCAGCAGGGTATCCTTCAGTGGGTTGATATAGAGGTCCCAAGTAGAATGTAGAAGTCATCAGGGTGCCTGAAATACTGCCTGCAGCTTGAACTTAAACGCTTTGTTGGATTCTAGATGACAAAGCATAAGACTGTTGCAGGGTGTGAGAGAGATCACGCCAGACAAGTCTAGGATGTATTAAGGAGTCTTTATTAACCAAGCTTGGTGATGGCAGTGCCCACTAGAAATTAGCAAATGAAAAGTCACCATGGCAATCCAGTCTGAATTGAAACCCTGAGAGGAACAAATTGTCTTTATCGTGAAACGCATTTATTAGACTGAAGACCTATGTTCCAGCTTCCCCAGCAATATAAATTATCCTAAAGAGCTATGCAGTGAGCAACCTGAACAGAGAGCCACAAACGTTCACCTTTTCCTGGCTTCTCTGTCTATATTCCATTATAGTTCAGCCTTACCTCTGTTGGAACTCTTAAAAGTACACAAATTAAAAATACAAAGCATCTTAGCATTTGCATCTTCACTGAGTCACCTAAACAGCAACTAGGGGGTAAGAAATATGGATGTACAAGGGACCATGTTCAGGGGCTACCTGTTCTCAGAATCTGTCTGTAGGAAGCCAGAGAGCAAACAGGTACTGGGGAGGCCAAGAGTCAGAGTGCAAGAGCAATGGAAGCACATGACCAAGAGAGAGCCCCTCCCTATCATGGGCCTTTATGGGGGCTTGTGAGGGGAGTGGTACACATAATGCTTTACCACCCCACCCTCAAGTTCCAGGTGATGATAGATGAGTGTCACCTGACTCACAGGTGGGCAGAAAGGACCAGGTGGGTACAGAAGGTATGGCTTCCAACCTGTGACCCTGAACTAGATCACAACAAGAAAGTTAAAATCTCTCCCAATTTAGTGTTTCATGGATCCAGCTGTAAATCTCTATAATAAAAACATGAGCTCTAGAGCTTAGATGTGAAAGAACTTTCAGGTTAAAGTTTTTTAAAATATATATATATATTTATTTCCACTGGAAAGGCAGATAGAGAGGAGGAGAGACAGAGAGGAAGATCTTCCGGCCCCAGTGGCTGGAGCTGATCCAATCCAAAGCCAGGAGCCTGGAGTTTCCTACAGGTCTCCCACATGGGTGCAGGGTCCCAGAGCTTTGGACCATCCTCAACTGCTTTCGCAGGTTACAAGCAGGGAGCTGGATGGGAAGTGGAGCCACCTGGATTAGAACTGGCAACCATATGGGATCCTGGCGCATTCAAGGAGAGGATTTTAACCGCTACACTATCACGTTGGGCCCAGATTAAAGCTTTTTTAAAAGGAAAAGTCAGACCTGAGTATTTTAGTTAAGACTATAGGATTTACATCAGTTTAAGTGAACTCCTTTAAGGTTCAAAATTTTGAAGCAATTAAACTCAAGAAAGGAAATGGCACCCATGAAACTTCTTTAAGTTGCATAATGTTGTTAACCCAAATCAGTTAGAAGGCACAAAAACAACTGAAAGGATGAGTATGTAACATCAAGTTATAAATCCACCACATAAGACAGTTAAATGCGAACTAAGTTCAAAGTTTCCTTTAAATTACATCTCATATAGCATTGACAGTTCTGAATTAAGGAAAAATTCTTTGAAGGAACATGTGGAATTTTAACCCATAATTATTTAAACTGACTTGAATTTTGAAAATGCTAAAGCAGTTTTCTAATACTTTATCAATTGTTGCAAACCCTGAGACTCAGAAGCTATTTAGCCTAGAAGATAAACAACACTTTATTACAACACATAAAAACCATATTACTGATGGCAAAGGTTTTAAACTAGTTATGATTTACAACAATTCAACAGTTATTTTAGCAATATTCCACAGGCTTTTATATAGAGTAGCAATAATATATAGCTCTTTAGTTTTAATAAGCTATATATTGACAGCTGGAGAATGGAAGAGTCTTAAGTAGGTGAGCATAGAAATCTCCAGTAATTTAGCAAACGAAGAAGACATGAACTCTGAGTCAGAGCAGTCAGGATGCCTTACTCTTGTGAAGTCTAGGAAAGAACTTAAGAGGGATATTGGAAAACACAACCCTGTAAGAAGGATGATTAGTGGGGTTCAGGCTGAGCAGCAAGTCATAGCTCATCCAAAACTTCCTTGAATGCTCCAAACTTCTGAATTAGTTTCTATCTTTGCCAAGAAGGAGGCTATAAGAACAGTGGCCTTGAGCCAGTGCAATGGCTCAGTTGGCTAATTCTCCCCCTTCAAATGCCAGGATCCCATATGGGCTCTTGTTTATGGTTTGGCTGCTCAACTTCCCATCCTGTTCCTTGCTTGTGGCCTAGGAAGGCAGTAGAGGATGGCCCACATTTTAGGACTCTACACCTGCATGGGAGACCTGAAAGAAACTCCTGGCTTCTGACTTTGGATCAACTCAGCACAGGCTATTGTGGCCTTTCAAGCAATGAATCAGTGGATGGAAAATCTTTCTGTCTTTCCTTTCTGCAAATCTGCCTTCATATTAAAAAAAGAAAAAAATAGAACTAAGTATTGACTTCCTGTTCATTGCAGGGACATGAACAAACAGATTCAGCTGCATGCCTGTCTTTTTTTCTTCACCCCAGATCTGGGCCTGGGACATGCATTTGGGATATTTTGGTTGGGTGGAAATGGGCCATCAGCTCTAAGGACCCACAGTTGTTATAGTGCATCTTGACTACATTCATGACCCTGCCTTCCCTACCCATTTTAAACTTTAGGCCTCTGGTTCCACTTTTCATCTCTGACCTCCATTTACATGTCTTCCTCTCCAGGAGGCCATGTAGTTTCTTTCTTACTCTTAATCCTGGTGCCTCCAATTGTTTTGGCCTCAAGTCTTCAGCTTTTGGTGTCCTGGGTGGCTCAATGGTGCCCACTCTGACATTAATGCAGACTTTCTGACCATCCCATTTTCAACACTTTTGAATTCATGGCTATGAAGTGTGTTTTCCCAAGACTGGATCCTGTCTGCAGATATGAGCTAAAGAATTGGTAAAAGCCACAACCTTGTGAGGAGGAACAGTGGGGTTGGGTGGAATGTGGACACACAGAAGATGGCCAAAGATGTCCTGTGACCAGAAGGAACGTGTCTGCTGTCTGCCATGGGTGCAGGACTCATGGCAGGCCTTCTCTAGAGATGGTTCTGAGACGAGGAAATCGGTCCTGTGGGGGCTGGTGGGATTCTGGTCTGTGCAGGATTAGGCCTCCCTCAGGCACAGTGATTCCCCGAGCCCCTGTGAAGGCTGGGCAAATGACGAGAGGGCTGTCATCAGAGCCCAGCCTGAAGAAGGGCCTCAGGGGCCCTGAGAAGGCCGGCGGGGGGCATGTATAGATGTGTGATCTGTCCCTCATGTTGTAGAAAGACACATCCCCAGCCTCGTAGTCCAGGAAGACGGCCACCCGGCGGAGGCGCTCTCGGAGTGGCAGGATCTTCTCAGGGGAACACAGGGCCCGGTACTGGTTGCCAAACATCTCCAGGGTCCAGAAGCCATTCTGAGGCAGCAGTAGAGCTTCACCCTTCCTGTCCACGCTGTCTCTGCAAACCCCCACTGCCCACACCATTACGTTTTCCACCTCCACCTCCCAGTAGTGCCGCCCCGTGGCGAAGCGTTCTTGGCCCAGGACGCACGGCCGGCAGCTGAAGCGCTCAGGGTTGTCGGGCACGCTCTGCCGGCAGGGGCCACGCCTCACGCTTCTTGCGTCCTCCGACAGGAAGAGCTCGGGATGAGCAGTGTCTGCATCCAGAACCACATCAGCTGCAGAGAAAGTCTCAGGCTTAGGTCTTGGATCTCAAACAAGAACCTCTGGGGATGGGAGGAGGGAGTCCCTGAACCTCCTGAGAAGTCCCAGATCACTGTTGAGGAATCGCACCAAACAGGGGCCTTTTTTTAAGAAAGGCAGCTTCATGCCAGGCAATTCATAAGGAGCCAAGCATTGAGCTGAACTGCACTTCCATCTCTCCAGTGACAGGAGCAGTAACAGAGAAATGGGGTTCTAGAAAAGCCAGAAAGCTTTGCAAATGAGTCCAAATGAATGGTTCCCAGTTTCTTCCAGCATTCTTCCAATTGCCCCTTTTCTTTCAAAGGTAGATGATCTCTGAGATCCTAGCCAGAAACTCTCTTGGGGTTGGGCCACTGCTTGGGATAGGCCCATCCTTGTCAGAGTGCTGGTTGGCATCCTGGCTACTCCATTTCCCATTCAGCTTCCTGCTAATGTACCTAGGAAGGTAATGGATGATGATACAAGTGCTTGGTTCCTGCTACCCATGTGGAAAGTCCATACAAAACTTCATGCTCCTGTCTTTAGCCTCTCCCAGCCCCAGTTGTATTTGGGTAATGAACCTACAGGTGCAAAATCTCTGTCTCTCCCTCTCTGCCACTCTACCTTATCAATAAATAAATTAAAAAAAAAAAAAAAGGCAGGACCAATCTATTCTACTTGGCTTAGATCTGTGAGGAGGTTTTATCTCCCACTCTAAGTCAGGAGGAATCTCACTGCAGGATTTTGGATGGTGCACATCTCTTCATTGGTCCCTGTGCTTTCCCAACCTGGTGGCAACTGACTTAAGCATCTGACAAGGATGCAATTCCGTTGGTAAAGATAAGGATAAATCTCCCTAGCAGCCAACAACTCCCAACCAGAGTTCCTTTCACAACTTGGTCTTGCAATCTACACAACAGCCAGCCTCTCACAGTACAAAAATGCTTCAGATCCCAGATCTGCAGATCCTTAGGCTAAAATGACTTCCTCTTTTTATTCAACTGGCTATTTCTGATAGTGAAAGGTTATCATCCTCTGCAAAGTTCATTGAGTAGAAATTTTGAGATTTCACCTAAGGAGGAAAGGACCATGAGCACAGTAACTGGGGAAGCCTGGATTTTTTTTCTCTCTTTCTTTCTTTCTTTCTTTCTTTCTTTCTTTCTTTCTTTCTTTCTTTCTTTCTTTCTTTCTTTCTTTCTTTCTTCCTCCCTTTCTTTCTTTCTTTCTTTCTTTCTTTCTTTTCTTTCTTTCTTTCTTTCTTTCTTTCTTTCTTTCTTTCTTTTCTTTCTTTCTTTCTTCTTTCTTTCTTTCTTTCTTTCTTTCTTTTTTTAAAGATTCAGGCCTGGCATGATAGCCTAGTGGCTAACTCCTTGCCTTGAATGTGCCGGGATTCCATATGGGTGGCGGTTCTAATTCCAGCAGTTCTTATGTCCTGGGAAAGCAGTGGAGGATGGCTACTCAAAGCCTTGGGACCCTGCAGCCACGTGTGAGACCCGGAAGAAGCTGCTGGCTTCAGGTCGGCTCAGCTCCAGCCTTTGTGGCTGCTTGGGGAGTGAACCAGTGGATGGAAGACTCTGCTCTGTATATCTGCCTTTCCAATAATAAAAAAAAAAATCTTTAAAATATATATTCATTTTATTTATTTGTAAAGTAGAGTTACAAAGAGAGGGAGGTGAGAGAGAGAGGTCATCCTTCTGTTGCTTGATTCCCCAGATGACTGTAAAGCCCCATGTTGGGCCATGCTGGAGCCAGGAGCTTCTTCCAGGTCTCCCACAAAAGTGCAAAGGCCCAAGCACTTGGGTGGTTTTCCACTGCTTTCCCAGATGTATTAGCAAGGATCTGGATCAGAAGTGGCCATGTTGGATGCTGGATTATTTGTACTCTTAGGCAGAATATCCCTAAGGGGAAGACTGTGGTATTCTGGGTTCCCCTTGGCTTGGGCTTCCTTCCCCTCGGGTGATAGGCAGAGTATATATGCTATCTTGGGAAAGGAAGGTGTTTATGGCCACCTGTGAGGGTACTTCAAAAAGTCCATGGAAATGGAATAAAAAGCTGAGTTGAATTGGGAACAAAAAAAAATTTTGAAATCCATACATAGTTTTTTCATAATATGCATCTCCATAAACTTTTGAAGACCTTGTATGCATGGATTTCAAAAACTTTTGCACAAAAATAAGTTTATATTTTCATTGTATAAACTTTGTTAAGTGCCCATATAGTTATGCCTCAGGCTTGGCGTTATGTCTTTCCTCATTTGAGTCTTCAGATGTGCAGAGCCTATGCTATTGCCCAGGTTTCAATTAGATAAAACTGAATTGTCTTTTTGTGGATTGATTCAGCACCCAAGAACAACACCAATTGAAATGTAAGTCTTCGGGAGGTCTGCTAAGCAAGATGTACCTCTAGCTATCATGAGTCAAATCATGCCAGGAAAGAAAGGAGCCTGGTGTTGGTTGTAGGGCTGGTCCACAGCTGCCAAAATTCCTTGGGAAGAAGAGCCAGGAGCTGACATTTGTGAGTCAGTGCCCTAACCCTTGCTCTCCTCACCTCACCCCACTAAGCCTTGGATCCCTTTTTCCATCTCTCCTAACCACCCATTACCTGACTGGCAGGGAGAAAGTTCAGGGTCATGGGCACATCAAGATCACTCACCGGCATTTAGGAGGGTTCTTCGCCATACTGCAAGGGACAGACAGTTGAAACTCATGAGACAATGACCAATTCAGTAGAACAAAAACTGTGCATGGAGTAGTTCAGGAAAAGCTAGACTTACGCAATTCTTCTTGAAGCTGCCCTGGAAAAGAAATAAAATCATGTCTCTCACAGGAGAACTCTGAGATTTTGGATTTGTATCAAAGGAAGCAGGAATGATCTTTTCTCAGAACATAACATCTCCCTCCCAGCACCGTGGAAAGGGTCAGAAACCAGAAATGATACACCATCAAGTGGCTGCTTAGTACTTCTGTAGGCCTAGTTTTGTTTGATAGTCAGGTACTGGGTTTAGCCGGGGGAATGAGTTCACTGTTTATAGAAGACCAAACTCTAAGTGACTAATGGTTAAGACAGGGGAGCTCCAATCCCTGGCTGCTGTCTGTGTATTTCCCTTTCTCAGTCCTGGCTTCTGCCTGTTGGACCCATGTGCTTGGGAGGGCAGTGAATTGCTCTGCTTTCCACCGCTCCTCTGCCGTGCTATTTCTTTCCACACACAATTTTCCCAGACCCTTACTTGCAATTTCTTTCTCTTCATGTTCAATCTCCTTTTCCACTGAGAGAATCTCCTTTTCCCTGTGGAGCTTCCTGACAAGACAGATGCTCCCAGCCACGAGCAGGGTGAGGACAGGAAGGATGACAGCCAGGGTCCCCAGCCAAGGAGATATGCCTGGCGTAAAGGACTCTGAAATGGGAGTCAGAAAAGTCCATTTGGTGGGACACAGGTGGCTAGGCTGAGAGTACCTGTTAGAAGCCCACTGGCAGATCTTCCCAAGTTCTTGTTCTCTTATTATCTTCCCCACGAAGTCCCACGTGGGAAAGAGTTCTCCTCCTCTCTATGACTGCTAGAGAGGAGGGATGGGTCAGCAGACAGAAAAGCAATGACACTAGGAATCACCATGGCAATGATCAAGGCAGGAAGAGCTAATCAACCACCCTGACTGGTCTTAGCCACTTCCCTTGGGTTCCATGTTGTGATGCTTTCCTGCTCACTCTGCAGCCTATTCCCTACAGGGTGCTTGGGTAAGATCACGTGAATTATGTTCCCCAGACTCTCCACTGTTTCCTAGCTTACTCAGACTGACAGCCCAAGTGTATTTGGGGCTTGGGTTACTGCATGCAATGTGATCCCATTGCTTCTGTGAGTTCGTCTTTGCCCATGGCACTCTGCAATCCAGCACCAGCAGCACCCCTTGGGGTTCCTCAAAGCTGCTGAGTACACCCTGATCTCAGGCCCTTGGTATATCCCTGTTCCTGATTCCTGGGTTGCTCAGTTATCTGCATGGCTGACTGGCTGGATGGCTCAATTTCTATCTTTCCAAGGCAATTTTCCCTGGCTATCCTGTTAATAACCACAATTCTCTGCACACCAGACATGTCCCATCTCAACCTTGCTTAATTTTCCCAATAGCATTCATATAACAATATAACTTACATAACAATTCAATTATTTATTTATTTGATTTGATGATTTCTTTGCTTTCTGTCCCTTAGAATGTGCATTCCATGAGGCCATGGGTTTTAATAGATTTTGTTCAGTGATTTATGTTGTTATTGAAATAGTGTCTTGAACATAGGAGCTGCTTATTGGGTTAGTTGATGAAGGAATTTACAGATGTCTGTAGATAGAGAATTTCCTTGGGTCTGTCTCAGGAAATCCCACAGGCAGACAGCATCACCAGCCATAGATTGCCACCCACCCCCACCATTCTCCATGCCCTAGATTTTGTTCTTTACTGCTTAAGAATGGCTTCAGTGGTTGGCCTTTAACACAGTCATTAAGATGTTGCTAGGGATACTGTAGTCATTTCAGAGTGCCTGGGTTTGAGTCTCAGCCCTACTCCCAATTCCAGCTCCCTGTCTGAGTTCACCTTGGTTGGCAGCAAGTAATGGCTCAAGGATTTATACTGCTGCCACTGCATGGAAGACCTGGCTTGAGTTCCAGATTCCTGGCTTCAGCCTGGCCTAGCTCAAACTGTTACAGGCATTTGGAGAGTAAACCAGTAGAGGGAATGTATTTTTTTTTGCATGTCTGCACTATCTCTGTCTCTCTGCCTTCCAAATAAAGTAAATGAATAAATAAAAATGTTAAAACAGTTGCAGCACAAGGGAAATAAATGATCATATTTGTTCTTAGAGAAGTAGCTTCCATTCATGAGCTTCCAGACAATTTGATTTTCTCCTTGTGACAAGGAGAAAGGCCCTCAGATTACTCAGGGCCCAGGTCCCTCCCAACTCCCCGACTCCTGTCTCTGTCACCCCTTTCACCTGCACTCCTGTCCACGTGACCCCACAATCCACATAAAGCATGCCCAGCCTAGGCTCTGATCTGTTCACTTACGACACTGTCTCTGTGCTTAGTTTCAGGGGGCAAAGAACTCACCTGGAATGAAAATCACAGTTTCCTTCTCCTGGCCCAACAGGGTGTTGTTAATGGAGCAGGTCATGTTCCTCACAGAGCTGTCTTTGACCAACACAGCAGTGGTCACTGTGAAGAGGCCGTCTGCCTCTACAGTGTACGAGTCAGTCAGGGCGGGCAGGACCTCACCGTAAGGGCCTCTCCACAGTGCATGGGGCTCTGGGAACCACCCTTCGGATGTGCACTCTAGCAAGACGCCTCCATCCTCATGGCCCTTCATTTCGATGCTGGGCTGAGAGCCCAGGCCTGGGGAGAAAAAACAGGGCTCACACCGAAGGCAGTGGGGTCTCAGCCAAAGATTCTTAGACCAGCTGCTGTTGTGAGGGTGTGGGATGGGGTGGGGTGGGGATAAAGGGAGGGGAGAGATCCCAGGGAATGGAGAGAGTAAGTGGCCAACATGCAGGCATATGAAACCTCATGTCCCACATCTTCCCACAGCCTCCCTTCTGCAAAGGATGCAAGGAATGAGGGAAAGGGGAAGAGGAGATGGCCAGGACCAAATAGGAAGGATGAAAGGAAAGGAGAAAGAAACTTGATCTTGATATAGACCAAGAGACCAAGTCGCCAAGTAAACTAAGAAGAAAGCATCACATTGCACACTTTCTGTGTGCTCTACCAAGAGGTTCTCTGCATGTGTTGACTGCAAATTCTTTGTTTCCATTTATTCTGCCAAGGACATTGTTTTGCTCATTTTCAGTGTGGTGTTTCCAGTCTAAACCAGAGACACACAGCTTAAGATTTCACTGTCAATTTTGGGGATGACTTCGAGGCAGACCCCAATTTCTTTTTTTTTTTTTTAAGATTTATTTTATTTATTGGAAAGTCATATACAGAGAGGAGGAGAGACAGAGAGGAAGATCTTCCGTCCGATGATTCACTCCCCAAGTGAGTGCAACAGCCAAAGCTATGCTGATCTGAAGCCAGGATCCAGGAACTTCTTCCGGGTATCCCACACAGGTGCAGGGTCCCAAGGCTTTGGGCCATCCTTGACTCCTTTCCCAGGCCACAAGCAGGGAGCTGGATGTGAAGTGGAGCTGCTGGGATTAGAACCAGCACCCATATGAGATCCCGGCACGTTCAAGGTGAAGACTTTAGCCGCTAGGCCACTGGGTCCCAGACCCCAATATCTTAAAGTTCAAGAGTACATGGACAGGACCCAGCTAAATAATCTTCGTGGCTAACGTCCTCGCCTTGCACACGCTGGGATCCCATGTGGGCTCCAGCTCTAATCCCAGTGATCCCACTTCCCATCCAGCTCCCTGCTTGTGGCCCGGGAAAGCAGTCAAAGACGGCTCAGAGCTTTGGGACCCTGCACCCATGTGAGAGACCTAGAAGAAGTTCCTGACTCCTGGCTTCAGATTGGCTCAGCTCCAGCCATTATGGTCACTTGGGAAGTGAAACAGAGGATGGAAGATCTTCCTCTCTGTCCCTCCTCCTCTCTGTATCTGACTTTCCAATAAAAATAAATAGATGTTAAAAAAAAAAAAGAAGCAAATAAGGTGGGGCCTTGTTGTCATAGTGAGCAATGGCTCCACCTGAAATGTGGGCAACCTCACCTCCTCCTCCCCTCCAAAAAAGAGTGCATGGTGGCATGCATGACAGCCAATTGCTAGAATAGAAAGATATATTTTGATCTCAAGACACAATCATTTTTGTCTCGTTCAGGGCTTTACATCACAATATCCACCCCATAACCTGAAAAGAACTAATAATTTATTGGACAAAAGTCAGCTGGCAAAGTCAACCATTATCCTGTTCCACAGATTTTTAAAAAATTATTTATTTATTTATTTTTAATTTAAAGGCAGATCTCACTGAGAGTGAGGGAGAGACTAAGAGAGATCTATCTGCTGGTTCAATCCCCAAATGCCCACAATGGCCAGAGCTAAGCTGATCCAAAGCTGGGAGTCAGAAGCTTCCTTCAGGTCTCCCACGTGGGTGTAGGGGCCCAAGGGTTTGAGCTATTCTCTGCTGTTCCCTCAGGTCACAACCAGAGAGTTGGATCGGAAGTGAAGCATTGAGGCATGAACCAACACTAGTAGGCAGAGGACTAGCCAGTACATCCCCCAATCCACAGATGTTTATCTCTCAGGAAGAAGCTCAGTCAGATGATCAGTTAGTTATAACTTCTGAGAATATTATTGTACTAGAAAGAACTGGGTGTGCTCAGTAACAATGTGTCTCTGAAGAACATCACCAATTATCCTAAGAAACCAGACTCTTCTTATATTTGATCCTTAAAAGGGTGTTTACTGGGGGCTGGTGCAATGGCTCAATTAGCTAATCCCCTACCTATAGGCACTAGCATTTCATATGAACTCTGGTTCATGTCCTTCCATCTGTAAATCTGCCTTTCCAATAAAAACAAATAAACCTTATAAAAAAATATAGACATGAAGGAGTTGTATATGCCTGGTCCTGGGAGACTCTTTGGACACATGTGATCATTCAAACCTCTTTGGAGCAGTTGAGGCTTTGTCAAGTGTACTCAACAGACTGTGCTAATGACTGCAAATTAAAACACTCACTTAGGTCTGACACTTTCTGGTTAATTTGAGTTTTGCCCAGAGAGAGAATGAGATATCTAGTTTTACATTTTAAGATTCCTATAGAAATCTTAAAGTACAATTAGGATGAAAATAATTTTGTAAACTTGCAGGGAAAAAAGTTCTGCCACACATTCCACAGGCTCAGTCAAGCCAAACATGAGACTATGGACTTCAGGACGAAAATCAGTCACCCACCCACAGAACGAACAAACAAACCAATAATTCTCCAACAAGGAATTCAGAGTAAGGCAGGCCAGGCCTGGGTACTACTGACAGCGGAGAACAAAGAGCTCCTGTCACACACACACCACAAAGGGTCAACATGCAGAGTTCCCAGGAAACAAAGGCAGGAAGCCCTCTTCCCCTGGCATTTGATCTCATCAGCCATAAGATTCTGTCAGGAGCAAAAGATGGAGTGTCTTACCCTTCATAATCTGAAACCCCTTGGGAACTCACATTCTCCCTAAACTCACTTCCACTGTGCTGAGGGACTGAAGTGCCATTGCACTTTTGCAGGTCCTTGTATTCTTCAAATCCTTCCTCTAAAAACATAGTACACTTACCCCTAGGAGTGAGAGCATTCCTTCAAGTGATTATTATGATTATGTATTAAAGACTTTGATTACAGAATTTCAGAGAGAGAGAGAGATCTTCCATCTGTTGATCTACCTACCCGCTCCCCCAGTGACACAACAGCTGGGGCTGGGCCAGGATGAAGGCTAGGCAGAATCCAGGATCTTAGAACTGCACCCCAGGGCCCAGGTTCTGCCACTGTTTCCCCATGCACATTAGCTGGGAGCTACATTGAAAGCAGAGCAGCTGGGTCTTCAACCAGTGTTTATATGGGATGCTAGTATCATAGGTAGCACCTTAACCTACTATGACAAGCCACCAGTCCCTTAAAACCATTATTAATACATATGTAGAAATATCAGTTTAAAATATCACTTCTATTCTGAAGCCTCGTCCCATGTCTCCAGGCTGAAGCCTTTTTTTTGGGAGGATCACTAGAGGTAGTATATACTCTGCCTTTGTGTATAATCATGTTTTGAGACAGCTCCCCTTACCTTCAAAGTGCTTGGTTGCAATGATCAAGGAGACCTAAAAACAATCTGCAGGAATGGAACATTCCTGCTAACACCGCATAACAGGGTAAATCCCTGGATAACAGGAAGCCCTCTCCTTGTTTCAGGGGAATCCCAGGCAAAGATCTGCTGATCTGAGGTGACCTGGGGTTAGGAGAACAACTGTACCCCAAAGTTGCATTGTGAAGAGGCAACGAAACAAAATGAAGAGGGAGACACACCTGCCACCATGAGGCGCAAGCTTGCCTCGTCGTAGGACCTGCCTTCTTGGAAGTAGCAGCGATAGGTGCCATCCTCATGGGCAGTGATGTTGTAGATGACCAGTGCCACATGGCCTTTGCCAATGTTGTCGTTCACAAGGCTGGTTCTTTCTCGGTATTCTTCCATCTGCTCCTCTGGCCTCTGTTGTCCACCCTTATATACGAACACTGCAGGGGAGAACTGAGTCCGGATCCACCGCACTTCCATGTGCTCCGCACTTTTCTCAGGAGACAGGTGACAGCTTAACGTGGTATTTTCTCCTACCATGGCCAGGATTGGATCCGTTGGCCCCACGACAGTAAACTGGGCTGTCAAGTAAAAAGGCATGATCAGACAGAGACTCCAACTGTCAAATAGCTAGAGTGGGAAAGCAAGTAGTTTTCCAGAGAACATGAGATTCTAAGGCCACAGGACTGAGAACTCTGGGGGCTGAGGGCTATGGCTGGTGGGCAGCACTGTTGGGAATGCCATCTATTGAGGCCACTAATGCTTTGGAAAGGAAACTTTGGGGAATCACCCTGAGCATTCTTTATACTCTGTATCCAGAAGGGCTTTCCTCACTATTCCCAATCTACATTAGCAGTTGCATGTGGGATAAATTGGAACTATCGTTTTTTGTTTTTGTTTTAAATAATGTTACTTAGTTGATTTGGGTACAAAGGGTCAAAGGCTACAGGAAAGTGGATAATACCATTGTTTTCACACTAATATTATCATTTTGTTTCCCCTGTATCTGGGGTCAGGGGAGAAACAAAGGGAAAAGCCCCACCCAACTCCCTCCCATCCCAGGTCCCCGATGTGAGGCACACTCCGAGGGTCCTGCTCAAGCAGTTTTGATAGTTCAATAGTTCTGAATTGCTGCCAATCTCGCCGTTCCAATCGTGATGAAATCTATTCAGAATCCACTGGCTGACATAGTCTCTTCATGGTTGGAGTTCCAAGATTGTTGTGGGCTAAGGAGTTAATTAGCACTTGTTAAGCTGAGCAGTTATAAGAAATGGGCTTGCAGCTAAAAGCACCTGGACTAATGGGACTCATTGGCATCCTATTGTTTGGCTAAAGGGTTTGGTGAAAGATATAAAAGGGGTAATAAAGGGAGGCTTTGGAGAGACTGGTCTCCTGTTGGTGCTTCATCCCCAGACTCTCTCTGTGTCCACGTTACTGGCTCTGCTGGCCGGAGCATGAGATCAGTTCAGTTGGAGGGATCTCTACAGAAACTTCATCTGAGGTGATCCTGATTCTTGTGTGTGCCTGCTAGTACAGGGTCTGACACAGTGCATCAGCCGAATCAGCTTATGCACATGCTGGTCATTGCAATTTCTGGGTCAGTTCTGTTTTCAGCCCTGTCTTCCACGTGAACCGATGGGTCAGTTGTAGTCCAGCCTGATCCTGTCCACTTCATACTCGGCCTTCATACAAACCAGTGGGAGCTACAGCCTTGTTGTGGCGACTCCCCATGGCCTGCTTGTACCATGGTTCCCATGCATGCCAGTATATACCACAGACTTGTTCAGTCTGTCCCATATCCCATTTAGCTCTCACACATGTCAATGGGCATTGAAGCCTAGTTCAGCCCAACCAACCCTACTATCCATCCCTCACACATACTGGCAGGTGCCTTTCTGTCTAGCCACCCCTGCCCCTGTCCTGGTTTTCATACTCTCCAGTGGGAGTGGTAACCCAAGAGGGAGGTGCCCACTATTTCCCTCCTAGGCCACTCCCACTCCCAGATTATGCACTCTCTAGGTGGTTCTGGAGTTTAACTTGACAGATTTAGTTCCCAGTGCCAGCCTCTGCCAGCTGATGCTGCAGCAAAGCCCAACCAACCCTCACCCACTCTAATTTTTGCTTGCACCAGTTAGCACAGTCAGCCCAACCGGGCCCTTCGCTGATCTAGCTCACATGAGGCCCACAGGTGTTGTAGCCCTTCCTAGTCCAGTCTGCCCCATCCCAACTCAGGTTCTCCAGTGGAAAGTCCAGCAGGGTAGCCCATATTCCCCCTGCTGGCTTTGCCTCTTCCCCAACCCCGGTTCTCACGTGTACTGTTTGGGTGCTGCAACCACATCTGGTATGGCTCACTGCACCTTGGCATTCCATAATGTGCACTGGTTTTTGTCGCGACCAAACCTGGCCTGACCCACACTCTATTCTGGTGCTCGGATTCACAAGCGAGTGATGTGAACGAGTTCAGCCTGGTCTGCCCCCACCTATGCCATATGTATGCAGGTGGGTATCTTCCTCTGACCTGGTCTGGGTTGCTCCCTCTCGTGGTTCTTGCACTCACCTGCAGGGACTGTGTCCTGACAGAGGAGCCTCCCAGGCTCCTCCTCTAGAACCTCTCCCTATCCCAGATCTTGCGCATACAGGTGGTCCCATGGACCAGCCCTTATTGCTGGCCTTCCTTCCATTCCAGTTCTTGGTGTTGGATGTTTCAGCCCAGCCAAGGCTTGTCCATACCCAGACACTGCTCACACATGGCTCAATAGGGACAGAGACCCACCCCAGTCTGTCCTACATCTCCCAGGTTCTCCAGAACACCAGACTGTTCTGGCGTCTAGTCTGGCTCGGTACTCCCAGCTCCAGTTCCCACTTGTGCCAAGGGATATTGCAGCCATATCCAGACCAGAACGTAACCCCCACTCAAACGGGAGCTATCTAATAGGGTATTTACTAGTTAGCTCCATTGGAAATGAGCAGTAACTGCAAAACATATACAAACTCTGGAACATTTAGAATAATAAATGTTAAATATTTCATTAGTAACATCTTGCAAGTAATAAGTGTTTAAAGATTATTTGGTTATTTGGGATAAATATTACTAAATTTCATTTTGTTTGTTTCTTGTTACTTTTTAAAAAGTTGCTCCTTAGAAATCTGCAACTGTGTGTGCAGCAGACCCTCACATTGCTCTCCCTGCTTTGTTGTTGAG
The DNA here is from genome assembly GCF_017591425.1 of Ochotona curzoniae. Lineage (NCBI taxonomy): Eukaryota > Metazoa > Chordata > Mammalia > Lagomorpha > Ochotonidae > Ochotona > Ochotona curzoniae. The sequence continues at coordinate 1,010,587 of NW_024466930.1, forward strand.
CAGTGCTGGAATGAATCAGCAGCCACATTCAGTGTAAGGGTGCGAACCAGGGGTGCACTCAGAGCGAGGATGAAAACTAGCAAGCATGTTTAGCATGCAGAGGTCCCAACCAAAGAGTCAAAGCTACTTTCTGAGGAGCTGATGGGAGCAAGTGGAACATGACCTTACCTGACACGAGGGCCAGCAGGCTGAGAATGGAGAAGAAAAGGGAGGCTGACAGGGAAGTGGCTGGCTCCATAAGTGCTCAGGACAAGTCACCCAGGGCACTGAGGGACCCTAGGCTTAGAGGCACAGAGAAGAAACCATTGAAGAGACGTGGCGCCACAGTTGTCACCTAGGTCAGACTTTCCTGTCACCCCGTTGGTCTCATCAGTGCCTCAGCTTCCATCTGGGCAGCAGCTTCTGTGGTTCCGCGGGGCAGATATGTTTTCGTGAGTGGATATGTTAAGCCTCCTGTGGAAGACGGCAACAGCACAGAGAGGTGGCAGTTTTCTACTGAGAGTCTGGTTTCTTCACGGTCACTTGATATTTTTCCTTCCACCCCCTTCCTCCCTGTGGGTCAGGCTAGGTAATCCAGGTAAAGGGACTGAAAGGGCACACTTCCCACAGGTGGACTCCACCCCCTGGGAGCCCAATTTTCCTTTGGGGCAGGTTCAGTCCCCCACCTGCTGTCCTTGTCTTTTGGGAATAAAATGCATCACCTCCCTTTCTACCTTGTAAAATACACCTCTGAACCTTCTTTTCTCTTCTGACCCACAAAGGCAGATCCTTAGAAGGTCTTCTGGTGCAGTCACGGATAGAAAGCAAACTGTCCCAAAAGAGGAGTCCAGAGCTGCAGGCCGGGACTGCTGACTGGATCCCTCAAAGTTCCTGAAGTCCCAAGATCACCATGGAATGGCTCGCAGTTTAGCCTGTGATCTGCCAGCCAATGCCGTGCCTGAACCTGCTCTGTCATCAGTTACCAGGTAGAATACTAGGGATAACAACCATTAAGCAGTGAAATGCAATCTTGAACGGCTGAAGTTCTTTTTTTCTTTGCTCAGAAGCAAGATTTTTTTCTCTTCTTTTTTCATTCATTTTTTTCTTTTTAAATTTTCAAAACCTTGGGATTCCCAAGAGATGTGTTTTTAGGTAGGAGATCAGGTGGGGATTAGGCACAGCACCGCCTTCCTAACTCAGAGATCTCTTTGCTCAAGTTGCTAGATTTGAAGATGTGGGGTCTGGTGGCTATGGAAGGGAGCCAGCGCTAGCAAAGCCATTATGAATACCTGAAAGACCTTATCATTCATTCAAAAATCCCAGGGGAAGAGCTACCAAGGAGGCCGACTCAGAGACACTGCTCCACAGGGAGGTGGTGTTGTGGTGGGCACAGGCACACAGCAGTGAATACTTTCTAGCTGGATTTCAGTACATGGTCTGGTTATGTTCAATTCCCCCTCCCCAAACACACTTCTTCCCCCAAAAGGCTCCCCACAGACCTCAACCCTATTATTGCACAAATTTCTTCCCAAACAACTTTCCGGAAATACAGTTCTCAGTAGTTCCCAAGGTGCCTTCTTGGAGGAGGCCTCTAATAATCTTCTGGATCTGTTCAGAGCTTTCCAATGGCTCTGCAGCTGCTTTGTGCTGCTCCCACAACCCCAAGAGCCAGCACTCCCTTTCCCACACCATTGCCTTCCTTCCTTCCTTTGGAAATCCTGCCCAGCCTTCATGTCTACCTACCCCAAGGCCAACTCTGGATGCTCCAGCCTACAGAAGTTGTTTTCAGATTCGTCTGACTCCCAAGGCTGGGGCTGCTTCTGTGTTCCTTCCTGTTCTGCTAACTAGCAACAGGATCTTTCTGGTGCCTGGAGTGTCTTCCTCAGCAGTGACAGCAGCACTGTGTGGCTTCTGTCCTCAGAGGGCCCAGCCCTAAGCTCCGCACTCAGTTGTTCTCTACCTAAGTGAGCAGGCTCAGGCCATTCATCCAGCAACATGACTCGGCTCCTGAACTCATCATGTCAGAACCCAAGACAAAGAAGGCTGTGGGATCAAAGCCACCCTAGATTGGGCATTCTTAGATAAGGATGAGGGTCAAAGGGAGCACCTGGAATTAATTATCATGGAAGTTTCCTTCTTTGCTTTGCAGAAAGAGAAAGAAATGTAAGAATAAAAACCAGAGTACTGGTTTTCCTGTTGGGAAAAAGGCTCATAACTTTTTTTTTCTTTTTTTTCATCCAACCACCATACCCTTTATATGATGAGTCTGATTTATAGTTACTTTGAGCGACTAATGATAAGGAAAGTGTAATAGGTGTTGGATCATTCTGCCCAGGCCAGTGGTGCTCTTGAGAACGAACAGAAGAAGGGCCCAAAGGCGACAGAAAGAAGTCTCAGGGCTTCCAAGACCTGGAAGCATCCAGGGAAGCCAGGCTTGGGCCCTGCCACAGCTGACCTGATCCAGAGGGGAGCACGTGTCTTCTGAGCAGGAAATGATGAGGTAGAAAACCAGGTGCTGTGGAAGTAGGATGGTTTAAATAGTAATAAGCTGACCCAACCATGTTCTGTCTTGGGAAAGATAAATGCAGAAAGAGGACATGTCAACAGTTTTCCACAGGCCCTGTGAATGTACCAATCCTGGAAGAACAAGGACCACACATGTTGCTGGTTGCTGGAGTCCAGCTCCGGCTGACTGAGAGCTTGCAAAGGATGCATGGATCGGCGAGACAATAGGAAGAAGAGATAAGATGTGGACCACTATGGCATGATGCTCATAATGGACAACTCAGAAAAGTTGCCTTCTTTATTTATACACAAATCATCACAAGCTTTTGCACAATATCCAATTGTTTCATTTTTACTTCATGGTTAAGAGAATACAAAAAACAATCCTAAGGAAAATATTTTCAACAATCATTTCTTATTGAAACCTGCAGTCACCTGGCTGATGCAGGAACTCCATGGTTGGCAGCGCATGCAGTTACATAGTGACAAGTAGTTTATTTATAATCAAAATCAATTTTTACTAAGCACAAACTTATTAATATTGCTTAAAATATTAAGAGTACAGAATTAAAAGATCATAAATGAAAGGATTTTATAAAAGCATATAACATAGATTCTTTGCTAAATCTTATAATCAAATCATGCATTAATTACCGTCACCTTCACCTAGTGCTGATTCAATTGTTTTTTGTTCTTTGCTAAAGGGCAGTGAAAGGGATCAAGGCAATTCAGCTGATCTACAAACAGAGGGCTTTTACAAGAAACTTGCTTTCTTTCCCTAAATATAGGTGCCAATATAAGATAAAGATTTTAAGCCATTTTGAGGGGGTTCACTTCTATTTCCTTATAAAAGATGCCCCATATACTTTTGCTTTCTGTGGTAAAAAACTAAAATGTGTCATATCATGTGTTGTAACAGTTTGAGGTGCATGGTAAACAAACTCTTTGTATCTCCATGATTGCCATCTATTCCAAGATATTATTAAGACATTTCTTAAGGAAAACCTTACTCATACTAGGGCAAACTTCAGGACAAAAGTGGGCACATAACAGGATGTTTGGAGATATTGTGGGCTCAATTGTACTATTGTATATTTTAACTGTGTGTCATAGCCTTACATCACTAAAGATGTTTTTATCATAACATGATTGATCAATTTGAGGTGTCATACCAGTTACAGGGACCACTTCACATTAGCAGAAAAACAACAACACCCTCAGGAGAATTCTATGAAACATCAGAGAGGTGATCGAGTGTCCATACAATGGGGTGAGGCAGCAATGAGGTGACCAGAGACATTCTGCCGGGCCTTGCCTCGCAGCCAGAAACTCCTCGTAGCCTTGCTAACCAAGGAGCAGTGCTCATCACACACCCATGCCATCTGACCCAACTGCCCGGCTCCCCACAGCTGATTCTTTCTGAATTGCAATAAACCCTAACCTTTAAAGCAACAAAAGTATATTTCTATGTGTCACCTCCCTGATGAGGAAATCCATCTAGGTCTCCCTCATGGGTCGCTGGGGCCCAAGTACTTGAATTGTTGTACACTGTCTTCCAGGCACATTAACAGGTAGTTGTTCTGGACTCAAACTGACACTCTGAAATGTGATGTGGGCATTGTGGGCAATAGTTCAACTCACTGTGCAATGGTGTCTGCCCTGTGTTGTTTTAAGCCTCTTCATTTGTGTTCATTCATTATGGAATTATAGAAAATTAACCCATAAGAATATTGTGTAAATGTCACAATGTAATGAATTGTGAAAATGGGGAGTAGAGTGGGTACGTGGACCCTTCTGCTGTGGTAGATTGATTTAAAGTGCAGGAAAAGCACAGATTAAGAGTGAGGATTATCCATACTACACTTGATCTTGGTCAAAAGGCCGAGAAGCAATGTGAGGATTATTCATTCAACAAATAGAACTTGACACATGCCATGATGGGGATAAATGGTGAGCTGTGACACAAATGACAATGAATATTGGTTTTTGTTTAGCATTTACCAGTTAAAAGGAATATGGATTTAACATCCACCAATGACTAGTGATGAACATATTCCTTTCCCAGAGGTAGTCTGAATTATGTAATTAAAACTGCTCCCAAAGGTGATGCACAGGTGGGAGCTGGCAGGGCAAAGATGTAGATGAGACCCTGGTCTGTGGCAACAGCTTCTATGAACAGCTCTATGACAGCCCAGCGCTCATGTGTCAAAGTTTTTTGCATTAAGCTCCCCCTAGGCCAAAGCTGCCCGGAGTCTGACCCAGAGTTAAGCACTGAACTACTGCATTGTTTCTTTTTGGAGGTTTCCCAGAAGAAATATCCCTAGGTGAAGGCACACCATGCTTCACGGTAGGCTTGTCAGGCATATCAAGGTCAAGGGCCCTGTTTCCAAAAGTTTATTTATTTTTTATCAGAAAAGTAGATTACAGAGAGAAGGAAAGACAGATAGAAAGATCGGGAGGGGTGGGGGGAATCCCCAGCGCCTATGGAGCTGTACTACATAATACAATGTAAGCAACAATAAAAAAAAAAGAAAGATCTTTCATCGGCTGATTTCCTTAAATGGCTGCAATGGCCAGAGCTGAGCCAATCCAAAGCTAGGCGGCAAGAGTTTCTTCTGAGTCTCCCATGCAGGTGCAGGGTCTCAAGACTTTGGGCCCTCCTCTACTGCTTTCCCAGGCTATAAGCAGGGAGCTGGATGAGAAGCAGGAACACAAACTGGAGTCCATATCGGACCCCAGCGCTTGCAAGGCAAAGACTTAGCCATGGAGCCTTTGTGCTGAGCCCTAGGGGTCTTTTTAAATCAAGCCACTGTTGGGCTGAGGCAGTTCTGAATCTCTCTTGAAGGTGATCACTGTCCGTACTTGTCTCTGCTTATCAGGAGTTGCCCAGTGAAGCCATTAATGAATGTAAGAACACCATGCTCCATTGGACTCTCGCAATCATGTTGTGGACACACACACAAAGATCTGTGGTTTGTATGTATGGGAACTCTTGATATAGGAGGTCACAGGTTAATGAATCAGGAGGGTCTTGACATGGGAGCTAAACTGTCTGGTATCTGCTGTCTTGGATGAATGTATATATGGTGTAGAAAACAAAACTGCCAATCATCATGTACATTTCAGATTGTTCTTAACTAATTTCCTATGTGTTTCAAGTTTCTTCATATAGAATGTGAATAACCATTGACCTAAGTTGTGTGACCTAAATTTGCTGCTGATCAATAAATGGACGATGCTTGGGCTACTTGAGGCTCTTGGCATAGCAAAGACTGGGATTTCCTGGTCTCTGCTTCATTGAACTATTCCTTTGTCTCAGTCTTTTTTTTTTTTTTCTTTTTTCTTTTTGACAATCTTTACATCTTTACATAGTTGATAGAGCACAAAGGGTCAAGGGCTACAGGAAAGTGGGTAAGACTATTGTTTCCACATTATTGCTTTTTTTTTTCTACATCTGGGGCCAATGGGGAAATAAAGGAAGAAGCCCCACCCAGCCTCTCACCCATCCCAGGTTCCTGATGTGGGGCATGCTCTGAGGGTCCTGCTCAAGTGATTTTGATAATTCAACAGTTTTGAACTGCTGCCAGTCTCGCAATTCCAAGCACGATGAAATTGCTGAGACAAATCCTTTGTCTCAGTCTTTAAGCATCCATCTCTACTTCCTTCTTTGTTGTGCTGGTTGGTGACATTTTCCTGAAACTTAATTTTTGTGCTTTCATTCAGCACCTGTCTCTCAGATTTATTGCAGATCGTTGCTTGTTGATGCACAATACTCAAGCAATCATTATAAATGACAAAGTGACTATTGCAGTCATAATTGTATTAAATTAATGCTATATTATTTGGATACTTTATAATTTTGACCTCTAGGGTAATTTTAGCCTTTAACTAACATATGTCAGGTCATGTTTGTTTATTTTTTGGGTATAGCCATACAAATATTTTAGTATAGGAAGTGTGGATTCAGAGTGGATATTCAGAGTGGATTGTAAAACAAATTTTTGGGAAAGTTCAAAGATTAATATTATTTTGATAGCATTAGTTAGATTTAAAAGATGCTGTCATCACAGGAGCTTGATGGAAAATGGAGCAGTAGTAAATTCTCAAGTAGTAATTATCAAGTAGTAAAGTAATTCTGATTCCATTAATGCTCAGGATTAGAGATATTTTCACCTTGCAGGTATGGAAGAATGGGAAATGGACAAGAATTGGTACCCATATGGAATCCTGGCAGTTGGAAGGTGAGGATTTAGCCAATGAGCTATCCTGCCAAGCCCCCAAGTGGCACCTTAAATGCTACTCCGAACTCCCTTAACTGCTGAAGTGAAACATTTTCAGCAAGAACTGAAAAAAGAAGAATAAACAAACCTACAAATTGGATGAAAATAATGCAAACTGTATTGAAATTGTTTGGTAGCACATGTAATAGATTCTTAGAGACGGTATTATCTGGCATCAGATGATGGAACATAGCTTGACAGCTGAGTCCCAGATGAGTGTGCTCCCCTGGTGAAGGGACTCTTCATGCACTTAAACAGCTCCTGGGGTGCAGGTGGGTAAAAACAGACTGAAATGCCAAAGCCCCACCCAGATGCAGCCTCCTGCTGCTGTTCAATCACACAGACATTGCAGACAATTGTGGTGAGCATTGCTTTGCTTTTCTTCTTGATGATGTGAAGAGATGAAAAGTCAGACAGCCTTCTCCAGCCCTCCAATCTTCCCATCAGTATTTCTGTCTTTGTTTCCCTTTGAGGTTCCTCTCAGTTTTTCAGCTCCATCCAGCAGACCTTCCTGATGTGAGCCTGGGGTGTTGTGCTGTTCTTCTGCGGCTCTATTGGTTGGCCAGGGAGTTCCTCACATGAACCCTAGCCTTCACCAAGCCTCTTGAACTGGCACAAAAAGGGCTGCAGCTCCGAAAGCAAAGTCGCAAGGGCTCAACCTTCATGGAAGCCAGGAAGGGAAGCCCAAGGGCTCTGGTCCACAAGGTCATTGTTCCACCCCAGGAACAGGTCTTTCTGCAGGGGCAGCTGAAACTTTCTGTACCTGCAGCCTCAGTGGCAGATGGTCAGAGGAGTTGGATCATAAAACCACAGGCAGAAGAAAGGGAAGAGGGGCCTCGAGAAGGAGGTTGGAGGGAAGGAGTAGAGGTGGGACCCATCAGTTGCGTTGTAGAAGGAGACATCCCCTGCGTCGTAGTTCAAGAAGATCCCCAACCGACTAAGGGGCTCACTGAGGGGCAGGGGTGTCCGTGGGGAGGTGAGAGCATGATACTTAGTGTCACAGAATTCTAAGGCCCAGACACCTTGTTGGGGTGACTCTCTGATGCCCCATATCCTTTCCACATTATCTTCACACACCCCAAGCTCCCAGAAAATCCTGTCCCCCACTTCTACCTCCCAGTAATGCCTCCCCGAAGAGAAGGCCTCGTAGCCCAGCACACAGGGCTCACACAAAAACCTCCCGGGCTTCTGTGGGAGCTCCTGCCCCAAATTTCTGCGCTGCACCCTTCGGCGATCTTCAGACAGAAAGAGTTCTGCAAAGGCTGTGTCCAGATCCAGAGTCACCTTAGCTGAGAAAGAAGGGAGAGAGAAGAGCTCATCCCAGGTCAGGCCTGACATCTCAGAACCCACAAGGACCAGGAAAAGGGGGAAAGAAGCTGCTCTGTCCTTGCTCACAAAACTGGAATGACAGCCTTTCCCCAGGACAAGTCTCAGACAGCCACTGGAAAGAGTTGGCACTTTCATGAGAAGCAGACACTCCAGGGTGCTGGGATTGGGAGGTCCAATGCCCGGAGCTGGCAGATGAGCCACTGCAGATTCTCTCCTCCACCTGTCTTCTGGCTTCCCTTAGCATCTCCATCAGGCACTCCTGTGTCACTGCACTGTCAGCTTGCTGTTTCTCTCCCCCCTACCAGAGTAGACTCAAGGAGGCAGGCCCACATCATTTCTGAGCCTGATACAGGTGCTGAGAGGCTCAGTGGACTCACGTGAGAGAGACTGAACTGTTCTCCCCAGCTTGGCTCCCTCTCAAGCTGGAAACACAGCTGTGTGACATTTCTCAGCCTCTCTGGGTCCCCAGGGAAAGTCTAACCTCTTCCAGGCAGATCCATGGGCACCCTTCTGCACTGGACTTTTGTTTTTCAAGTAAATAAGTAGATCTTTAAAAACAAACAGATTAAAAAATAGACTGTTTGGGACAAACTCCTTAAATTTATATCTCAGCATCATCTCTTCCTAGGTATGCGACTTGACGCCAGGTGTTTTTTGTTTTGTTTTGTTTTCTCACAGCATGATTTTTGCCCATCTTTGCAGATTAAGTGGAGATCATAGTGGTACCTAGTTCTGAAGCTGTTGCTGGAGTTCCTGAAGGGGTAATAGAGGCACAGCACTCAGACTGTGCCTTGTACATGATGAAGGCTGCTTGCAATGTTGGCTGTTTGAGAAGGCAATCTAAAAGACTTAATGCATCGATGCCTTCAAGGGTTCCCCATGGCGATCTTCCCTTGAGGTGGCACCTGTGCTCTGAGGGGACAGATGCTCTGGTCAGCTGAAGTACCAGGTCTGCCACCAAGATGCCCGTGACCTCTGTAAGGCTGGCTTATGTAAATTGAAGACTTAGGACCTATAGTGCTCCTGCTGCTTAAAACATGCAGGAGCAGAAAGACCTGAGAGTAAGTGGGTGGGAAGGGCCCTAGGCAGGAGCAAGAATCTGCACTGCTTGGAAGCATAAAGGCCCAGGTGCTCAGTGGGAACTCCAGGAACACAGCCAGGCCACCAGCTGCAGTGGCATGGTAGAGGAAAACCACTAAGGCCCCTTCCCGAGGAGCTTCTGGCCTCAGACCTCTGGACGCCACTCACCAGCATAGGACCGGGCCTTTCTCCAGTCTGCAACAGAAAGAAGAGGCATGAGTGCTCCCCAGCTCTGAAAACCCTAATCCTTTGGGCTGGTGCTGCCTCTTTCTGCCCTCCTTTGTTCCTTCTTCACTTTCCTCTGGGAGTTCCCTGGCTTCCCCTCCTTGTGCCCCTTTCAAAGATGGTGACAAGCATCGGGGCCAGAGGAAATGGACTCTCTTGTGTCCCCAGTGCCAAAGCCAGATGCCTCTATGCCTTGGAAGCTGACAAGCTCCAGCACCCACCAGGTCAGGGGATGCTTCCATCAATCAGGACCTGGTGCTGGGTTCAGCACCCTCTTCGTGTAACCAGGGTCTCCTTATGCTTGTGGTGACACAGGAGTTAGAGCCATCTTCTCTTGCATCTCATCAAGACCTGCTGCAGGGTCCTACATGCAGTAAGGGTGACCAACTGCCCAGAAATCTGGCCTTTTTTTTTTTTTTATCTCATTAGCCTCATTAGGGGACATCTATATCTCTTGGTTATCATATCACCTCTTGCTGGTCATCAGGGGCTCTCTGGAGTGCACTTTCTTTATATCTTATTTGGAGCAGCTGCTTATATGTCTTGGATACCGTGACACACTGCCTGCTGGCCCACAGTGTTCCCCTGGCTCTAGCTGTTACCCATGACTCATCAGTCATGGAACCCAAAGCTGGTTGGTTAATCTCTAACGGTCTCTGTCTCTTCATCTGGGGGGCATGCAAGAGACCTGCTTTGTGTTAGTTGGAGAGGAGCCAGCACAGAACCTCAGTAAATGCTGCTTTCCGCTCCCAAAGATCTAGATATGATTCCTGTGCTCACAACTCTCTGGTCTACCTGTGTAGAAGCTATCAGCAGGTGCCTGCTATAGAATCAAGGGGTTAGCTAAAGACTGAAGGGGAAAATCTCTGAAAAAGTTGGCCTGAGGAAATGGGGACATTTGGAGTAAGTCTTCAAGTGGTGTAAGAGCAGAGCATCGAGGACACGAATCAAGATAATGGAATCTGCTAAATCAGGGAGGTAAAGCCCTGGATTAAAAGCAGTTCTTACTTACCATCCAGTTTTTGAGCTTTTCTCCAGCCTGAAGTAGAACAAAGAAACCTTGTGAGTTAGCTGGCTTGTCACCAGGTCTTACCCAGTAGAGAGGGAAGCATAGAACTTACGGAGCTCTCCTTGGAGTTTCTCTGTAAAAGGATAAGTAACTTATCAGAAGTCCACAACTGACCAGCCAATCTACCTAGTGAAAGGTTCTGTGCGACTTCCCCTTCCCAGGTCTGCGCACATGAGTCCTGTAAGAGATCTCAGTGCTGGGATCTCAAGGTTATGGTCAGGGCTAAAGTTTTGGGGTCAGATTGACGGGTCTGAGTGAAGAAGACCACACTAACAACCTGAGTAAGAAGACCCTCCTGATGTTTCCACACTTCTCTCCCTCCATGCAATCCTGTCACCATAGTCTTTGGACCTCACTGTCTTGGCTTTCTGAGGGGTGTACCTTTGTTCCAGCGTTCCTGCTCTTTGTCACGGTAAAGTTTCCAGATGACGCCAACTGCACCCGCCAAGAGAAGTGTCAACAGCACCAGGAATGAGGTATGAATGGATGTCCTTGGACAGTCGTTTAGGAAGGGAGGACCAGGGTAAGAGCAGCTAAGCATCACTCCTGTGGAGAGAAGCAGTAAAGCATCATGGGCTGTGGGTGTTGGAGTCGAACAGTAGATGTGTCACTGGTCTGGCCCTGTGGCAGAGGGCTCCACAAGGACGGTGATTCCAAGCTTGGCCCCATACTGAATGATTAAGCAAGCAACAAATTTGTCAGTCATTAAGACGGGGAAAAAAAAAGCCTCTGGGACCCAGAGTCAAAATGAAAAAGAGAAGGGGGATGGATAAAGTCACCTTGGGGTATCAAAGGAAAGTGCTCCCCTTTTCTCAAGTCTGAAGAAGAGGTTCCTGCAGAGTGTCCCTTGAACCTGAGAACCTCAAGTTGCTCTGTTGTTGAGTGACATCTGGGTGGGAAGGGGACTATAGTGTGAATTAGGAGTCTCTGGTACTGAATGGAGGCCTCTTCACCACTACCCACTTGGAAATGCCCAGGTTCAGTTCCAAACTTCACTCCTGACTCCAGTTTCCTGCCAAACAAACAAACAAACAAACACAAAAACCCTGAGAGGTCATGGTGAAGACCCACGAATGAGATCTGGATTGAGTTCCTGGGTCCTGGCTTCAGCCTGTTGTTGGCGTTTGATGAGTGAGCTTGCAGATGGCAGCTCTCTATGTATCTGGTTGCTTCTGTTCCTCTCCCTCGAAAAATAAAATTCCATCAGCCTTTACAAAGTAATAAAGAAGCATTCCAAGGACCATCCCCTTTCCTCTGCTTATTTTACATACGGCTTCAGCTAAACCATATAATGTCTGTCTCGATTTTCTGCTTTATAAAATGGAGAATGCAGTAGCATTATCTTCATTTTTGGCTCTTCCAGATCAACAAGAAATGCAAGATGAGAACTTAATCATCTACAATTGTAGAAGGACATTATGACCATGGAAGGTCAGCGAGCACAGGATTACAATTGATGGGATAATATTTGTATAACAACCAAATGGATACCTTTTGTATAACTGATTGGATATCATTTGTATGAGAACAGTTGAGTGGACAGCATGTGAATGAGAACACTTGGTAGAATATACAAAACAAAAGGAGTTCCAAACAAAAGTATAGAAACAGTTGATGGGTTTTGTTGATAAGCTTACTCCTTTATCCCATATGACCCTCAGTGTATAGTCTGATGCCGCTAATAAACTTGGGCTATTGACCGTCTGTAGGCCCCAGTCTCCCAAGGGTTAACTCCACAGCTTAGCTTGTTTCTCAAGGTGTAACAGGATGGGCAATCTTGGCCTGATACATTTAGCCCCTGGCTTGACCGCAAGTTCCCTCTTCCCTGCTTCCCCTTTTTTAAGATGCCCCCAGGGGAGCTTAGGAGTTGCTTGAGCATTGGGAAAATACTGGGAGGAACTAGGCAGACTATAAAAGAGGCAGGCCAACTTTGAATAAATGGCATTCTCTTTACAAGAATGACCCACTGTGTGTTGTCTTTTTTGTAACCCTAGTCCCTCCGCTAGGCTCAGGGTATGCGGCAGCAGTGGCACAGGTGACAACCATCAGTCAGTAGTCCATGCGTGTTATTATAGGTTCCGTGTACCAAGTCCATTGCTGTGGGATGGCAACATACAATAACTTTTTTTTTTAAAGATTTATTTATTTTTATTGGAAAGGCGGATATACAGAGAGGAGAGACAGAGAGGAAGATCTTCCGTGGGTTGGTTCATTCTCCAAGTGAGCGCAACGGCTGAACCTGAACCAATCTGAAGCCAGGAACCAGGAACTCTTCTGGGTCTCCCACATGGGTGCAGGGTCCTGAGGATTTGGCCTGTTCTCAACTGCTTTCCCAGGCCACAAGCAGGGAGCTGGATGGGAAGCAGGGCCACTGGGATTAGAACTGGTGACCGTATGGGATCTCAGCACGTGCAAGGCAAGGACTTTAACCACTATGCTACTGAGCTGCTCCCATACAATAACTTTTATGTGTTTGTTTTCTTCTGAGTTTTACTTAGCATTTGGCCCATTCAGTAAGTCTAATAAATAGCACTGAGTTGGAAACAGTAAGAATGCAAGGGCTGTGTGGACAGTAATCCTTTGTAGAGATATTTTGCAAAGTCAGCGATGCATGATTTGCACAGAAAAAGGCAAGCCAATAAACTAAAGTTGATCTCTACAGCCAGAGCAGCTATAAGTGTATAGAAATGTAATGGCCTAATGCCAATGTAATTTCCCAAGTAAATTTCTGCCAAATATTGGACAGCTATTATTGTTGTGGGCATTAAAGAGACAGGGAGCAGCCAGTCCCTGTCATCTTCCTAAAGGAATGGAATGGGTTTCAATGAGCAAGTCCCTGGCACCTTGTCCTGAAATCTGCACTTTGGGTTTTTTGTTTGATTGGTCATTATCCCCAGCAGGCCATCTTCATTTGCTGAGTGTGTTCTTCCTTGAAAGTCCTCCCTCTGACTTTGTATTGTGGCTTTTCATTTAAGAGGGATGTGAGGTGACTGTGTAATGGAGACTATCATGTCCAGATGTGAGGATGCAGTGCAGTGTGCATCTCTACTTCCAGATCAAAAATGGACTACTAATGAAACTATTAGCTGTATCTTGACAATGGGAGGCTGGACTCTGCCATTGTCCGTGCCCACAATGATGAACACGTGACTGTTTATGGAGAGCTATTCTATAGTAATGATAGGGGAATTTGGTGGGGGTAAGGGGATTTGGGGACGTGGCAGGGAAAATTATAAATAAATTAATAGATAAATAATAAATAAATAAATAAATAAAGTCCTCCCTCGATCAGACAGTGTGGAGCCTTTGCCATATACGTCATAAGGATTTCATAATTTTCCAGACACTGGCATCTTGGGAGTGGAAACCTAATCCTGGCAGCCCCGTTTCCCATCCAGCTCCCTGCTTGTGGTCTTGGAAAACAGCAGAGGATGGCCCAAAGCCTTGGACCCTGCACCCACATGGGAGACCCGGAAGAGGCTTTTAGCTCTCCTGACTTCGAATTGGCTAAGCTCTGGCCTTTGTGGCCACTTGGGGAGTGAGTCAGCAAACAGAAGATCTTCCTATCTGTCTTTCCTCCTCTCTGACATACATATATATTACATATATGACTTTCTAATAAAAATAGAATCTTAAACAAAAGGGTAATTTACAAAAAGAGTAACAATATAAGAATTTATATCAGAGATTTTGTTTCGTTGACTAATGAATGAGGAGACTGGTAAAAATGTTAACTCTTTCAAATGAGAATTTGACTTAGAGAAATGTGTATTCTCTGTCAGTGAAAAGTCATTTGCACCAAGCAGCAGGAGCTGTGCAAGTTATTACCATTGTTCTATAAATTGTCATCCGTCTCTTCAGAGTTACCAGTATTCCACTAAAAGGACACCCATGTATGCTTTTTAAAGCTTATTTTTAAAAATTAATTTGGAGGAGTAACAGAAAGTGATAGATGTACTAGCTGCTGGTTGACTCTCCAGATGCCTACATTAGCTTGGCTTTGGTCAGGAACCAAAAACTTATTCTGAGTCTCCCAGGTGGGTGGCAGAGAACTGGCTTCTTGAGCCATCACCTGCTGCCTCCCAGGGTTAGCATTAGCAGGAAGCTGGCTCAGAACTGGAGACAGGGCTCCATTCTAGACACTCCAGATCCAGGACACACAGGCATTCCAAGTTGCTGCTTCACCCACTGAGTCATAACACTTGACCATCCCAGTCATATTTTTCAACAATATTAGTCTTTCTTAAGCACACAGTGGGTAGCAGGACTTCATACAAAGTAGTAAGCTATTAGATAAAATATTAGACATATGAATATCCTCTTCCTCCAGAAACTTGAACTAACACTTTAAACAGTCCAGAAAAAGGGACTTTTCAGGAATCATCGAGATCATTTGTGAAAGGGCTAAGAGGAGCAAGCAGAACACATAGGTAGACTCTCTAGTCTTTCAAACAGCGTCCTCACCTGCCTTCTTCTGTCTAGCAATGGCTTCGGAGAGGTTCCATCCTCGTGCAAATGGGGAGCATTCAGAGGCCACGATGGGGTATCGCCTCCCTCTGAGGCGCTGACTGGTCCCATCCTTGTCCATGAGGATGATCGCAGACAACTGCACCAGCAGATGCTGTATCTCCAAGCACTTGCTGCTTCACCTTGGGGAGAAAAGGTTGGGGAGCTGATTGTTCTCTACAGCTCAGCCAGGAGAGCCAGTTGTTTCAAGGGTTACTCTCTATTAGCAAGGGCAAGAGGTGGAGCCAGGCAGGAGTGAAGGGAGGACACTGGACACCCCTCCCCTGAGCAACCCCCAAGCGACCTGAATACCTGTTTGCTTTTTGCTCACAGCACCTATCAGATCATAACCAGTTTGGTTTTCTTTGTGTGTGATCTGTCACCTTGCTCTGAAAAGTAAGTTCTATGAAGGGAGAGACACTTGTATTTCATCCTCTACTAAGTCCCTAGTACCAAAAGCAAAGAAGGGTCAATTTGTCAAATGAAATATGTTGTGTTTTCATTTATGAAATCAGGCAACCCTAAAGATAGGAGCCTCTCCAATACTATTTGTGGGGTGGATGAAGGCTAGTCCATTTGGAGTGCTAGTTGAGGAAGCAGACGAGTGCAGCAGGGCAGTGGACAGATGCAAGATGCTGCTGTGAATGTGGGAGGCAGGTGGTAGAGGACAGCCTGACCCAGGAAACACTTGACAGGGTAGGAAGACCAGAGGAATGCAAGAAAATTCTCTCAGTGGTGGTCCTGGGACTGCTCTGCTGCTGGCATCCCCTCCCCATGCCTAAAAACATGTTTCTCTCTAGTTTTCATAATAAATATGAATTACATTGAACATCAGAAAACCTATAACACAAAGGGTTACTTTCTGGCCTGTTACAGGACAAAAGTTTAATGGCTGGGTGGCCATCAGCGAGTCATTTCCTCTCTGAACATCGATGATTGGAGTTCAACAAGTTCTATAATTTGGAAAATTTTTTTTTTTTTGGGCTAAATTATAGTATGAAGCAGGAAACTGGGCGTATGTATATGATGCATATTTTGATGACAACACTTTTTCCCACCTGCACTTGCTGCCTTGGAAGGTCAAGGCAGCTTTAAGGTAGCTCCCATGAGCTCATTGCCTTCTGACAACCATCAATGAACTAACTGTAGATTCATTATACCCAATATTTTTTCTTTCTGTAGTTGTGGTTGCACAAGTCAATATATGCAGTAACGATTTCCCACTGCCTCTCAGGGAACCACACCTAACTATGGCCAGCAGCTTCTACATATGCGAAGACAGAGGAGGAGTTGACACAGCAGCCTGAGAAGATCCCAAGTGTTTGAATCTGAAAGCTTTCCCCAGTATCCCCAGAATCCACTTTGCTACCATGAAAAAAAAAAATGTGTCTTCAGTTCTTTTTTCCTATTTATTAGGGACTGCTGTAGAAAAAAAAAAATCAATGTCTCAATAGAGTCCTTAGAAGTCATAGACCTGGTACCTATTTCAGATCTGACACTCAGATGAGCGACCTGGAGCTGGTCCCTTAATGGGATTCCAGCTTAGACTGCACCACTGAGCTCTAGAGTTCCTCTAAGCACTGTGGCAATTCTGATTTCTGAGATTATGGTTCTTCTCCTGTCCCTCCCTTTATTCTGGGTCTGCTCAGCAAAAGGATCCCAGTGCAGTTTCTGAGCCGAGTCCTATGTGTTTGCTGTGTGCCACACACACAGCTGCCAGGTAGAGTCAGGGTTCCAAGGAGCCCTCTAAACAGTCCTTATTCCCCACAGCTGAGCCTGCCCAGCAGGCAGCTCCCTGAGCCCAGCCTGGGCAGCTCAGCTCATCTGTGCTCCTCTGATGGACCCAATCTTTGTTTACTTGGTGATTCAAATGCTGTGCTTGGCCAAGAATACACTCAGCACTCACCTTACTTCCTGCATCTCCAGCCAGAGCACAGTTGGAAGCAAGAGCATGAGCTTGAGCCAGACACTGCTGCCTGTAGGGCTGTCCTGAACCCTGTGTAGATAGGGAATCAGACCAGCTGAGAGGCCAAGTCTCACACCACTTCTCCCCATCTCCAGTGCTGAAGTAGGTCATGACGGCATGGACTCTGGACTCTGTCCCTCTTCTCCCTGCACTTCTGATGCAAGAGTGGTAATTTCATGGGGAAAGACTTTGCCTAGAGATCGGACCACACATAGCCTCACCCACAACACTGATGTTTAGGCCACTTGGTGTGAGGCTGCAGTGCTTACCAGACTGAGCAATACCTGGTGAGGGAGTGAGAAAGAGTAGATGACATGACTGGGGGATGGGGATCATGCAAATGGAGAGCAAGCTAGAAAAAAAAAAAACACATTTTATATTGAAGCAGACACACATACATACACAAACACCCAATGTCAAATACATCTGCTGAACACTTTCCATTTCTGTGGTCTTACAATGATTTACAAGTAAGTGCGGGCAATATCAGCATGGGCTCATGGGTAGAAAGTAAGCTCGGGAGGAATGAAGTCAGAGAAACCTACAGTTTTTTTAATGGAGGTTGAGAAAAGGGTAAAGACTTGCAAATACAACTTGGAGAAGTCTCAGGAGAGACACATAGCAAGTAAGGCATAATTAATTAACAAACTAATAAACTTTGCTGAGACAAGTGCATGCAAGTTTCATTTCAAAATCTGAACCCTTTCCAGTGGTAGCAGCATTTAAGTACAACACTCCAGACAAAGTGTGTAGCTGCCCTTGCCAGTGGGCTGCAGTGTAATTGGGAGTATGAGCCGGAAGATTACAGCATGGGGATCACATTAGGCTCAGGCAGCTTGACAGGCTATGTGAATCTGGGCATGATGTTCACCCACCCAACCAAATGAGCCAAACAGCAGTGATGGCTTCAACGGAAGGCTTTAAAGGTGGAACCAGGGCTGGTATGTGTGGGAAACGCAGTGTCTAGAATAGAACACCCAGTAATTACTACCTGTGGCTCTACTAACCCTTACTCCACATCCAGCTTTCCTTCTGGACTGAAAAAGCTTAAAGGGAAGTATTTGGTCTGATTGTTCTTCATTTATAAACCCCCCTCTCAGGGCCCAGCACAAAGTTAATTGGCTAATCTTCTGCCTCCAAGCACAGCATTCCACTTTTTCTTGTCCTAGCTGCTCCACTTCCAATCCAGCTCCCCGCTTGTGGTCTAGGAAAAGCAGTGAAAGACAGCCCAAGGCCTTGGGACCCTGCATCTATGTAGGAGACCATGAAGAAGCTCCTGGTTCTTGGCTTTGGATTGGCTCAGCTTCAGCTGTTGCGGCCACTTGGGGAGTGAACCAGCGTATAAAAGATCTATTTGTCTCTCCTTCTCTCTGCAAATCTGACATTCCAATAAAAATAAGTAAATCTAAATAGATAAATAAATAACCTTCTTCCCTCTTCCCTGATCTTTTCCAGTCTGCCCTGCACATGGGGACTGACCCCCATCTCCAATCTCCTCCCTAAGCAGGTGAAAGAACCACCTCCCTATTGTGGCAGCCATAGCCCCTGGGGGGACTTTGTACTGAATACAAGACTCCTTCACTTCAGAAATGCTTTTCTCCTGTTCCCCAGTCCCCAGTAGTGGCTCTTGCTGTAGCCTCAGGGCATATCACAATACCATAGAATGTCCCTGCTCATGTCCCTTAAATGCTCCCTTGATTTTCAGTAATGGTCCCTTCACTAAACTCTTTAATGAATTTCCTACCCCAATCACCATTTCCTGCCTGGACTGTGACAGGCTGGTGCTTAGCTCCCTCTTTCGTTTTTGTCTTCAAATATTGCCTGCTCCAGGAAGCCATCATTGATTTCTTTTAGCCATATGAACATTCACAACATTCCTAGGCCAGAAGAGGGAAGCTACAACACTGCCTTCCTTTCATTTTATTAATTCTGCCTTTCTGGAATCCAGGCTTTCTTAAAACTCAGTCTCCCTGGTTTATTCTAGCTGCTCCTCTTCTCCTTTTCCTTTTGCTGATGTTCAAGTTGACGATGCTGTAACTAATGTGCCCAAGCTCATAATGGGTTTTCTGAAATTTGATCTTTCTCCTGTTCATTCTTTACTGTGTGCCAGTCCTAGAGGCTTCCTATGGGGCAAGAGTCTTGTTCTCAGGTATTTGGAAACTAGAATTGGCGGCCCTGCCTCTGCATTGCATCTGAGAGGCTTCGTGCCCATAGGATTATTCTGTCAGTGGAAAACAAGGGCCAACCTTGTAAAGGCAGTGACTTATAAAGGGGAAAGGGACACTCGGCCAAGAGGAAGGAATGTGCTGCCATGGACCAGAGAGGTCAGAGTGACAGTGTCATCTCTGGGTGAGCTTGCCCCTTCAGCATCACCACTGATCTCCAAACTGGTGGTCCTTGCCAGGACAGCACTTGCCCTTTCATCACTGCCACTGTTCTTCCAGATTGTGTCTGGTCTCAGCTCCTCTGTCTCTTCCTCTCACCTTATATTTGCTGCTTAGGTTTTGGTATAAAAGCTGCCATGTCCTGAAACTTCTGAAGCTAGAATAGCTGCCACCCTAACAGTGGGATTAACCACCCTGCAGGAGCCCGACACGGTGGCCTAGCCGCTGAAGTCCTTTCCTTGAACGCGCCAGAATCCCATATTGGCGCCGGTTCTTATCCCAGCAGCTCTGATTCCCATCAAGCTCCCTGCTTGTGGCCTGGGAAAGCAGTCAAGGATGGCCCAAGCCCTTGGGACCCTGCACCTGTGTGGGAGACCTGGAGGAGGTTCCTGGCTCCTGGCTTTGGATGGGCTCAGCTCCGGCCGTTGTGGTCACTTGGGCAGTGAATCATCAGATGAAAGATCTTCCTCTCTGTCTCTTCCTCCTTTCTGTAAGGAGTTATACAAATATTCCACCCTGGACCTGGCACCCTTTCCTCTTCCTCACAGCTCACGAAGTTCACGCCAGTCTAGCCATCCACCAATCAGATATAACTTGGCATTCTACCTGAGAATCCCACCCACAATCTTCCAGCCCCTTCCCCAACTCTGCTCACTCACCAATCATCCCTAAGCATTCACCTGCAGGCACCAATCCCCTGGGGCCTTGACCTGCCAGGCACCAGGCACAGCTCCCCTTCAGGGGCCCTGATGACCTCAAATAAACCACCTCCTCATTGCTTCCAGCTCACAGTAAAAAACCAGGTTGCCCTAACACACTGACACTTAAGGCCAACTATTAAACGGCCAGCCCAGGGTCACTGCTAAGACTTTCTCCTTTTCATGGCCTCCATCAGCCCTTTGCCTTCAGCTCTTTGAGTCCCCACCACCCCTCCGGCCCCCCCACCCCCCTCTCCTGCCCATGCATGGATAGTTCAACACCACCTAAGCATACCTCATTGCTTCTGGTGTTTTCATGCTATCACGGTAAAAAACCACTGGTTGACAGGATTTGCAGGCTGATTCCAATATCATACTTGCATAGAATTCCACCTAGAACTCTAACCTTTTAAAATAACTAACAGTGTCAGTGCCCCACAACAGGAAGCCAGCGCTGTATTCCTCTCTCTGTGCCCCCAGTCCTTGAAACCAGCCTACACCTGCTTGTGTCTGACCTATCTCTCCTGCCTTCCCCACAAACCATCCAGCAGCAAGCCCAGTCTTTGTGTGCCCAGACTCTAAATTTAAAGTAATGACTTATAAAAATGAACAGGATAGCCTAGTGGCTAAGTCTTCACCTTGCATGCACCAGGGGATTCCCATATGGTTACTAGTTCATATCCCAGCTGCTGCCTTTCCTTTCCACCTCCTTGCTTGTGGTTTAAAGCAGTTGAGGATGCCCCAAAGCCTTGGGACTCTGCAGCTGCAAGGTAGACTCAGAAGTTCCTGGCTTCTAACTTCGGATTTGCTCAGTTCCAGTCATTGTGGCCACTTGGGGAATGAACCAGTTGATGGAAGACCAGAAGACTTTGACATCATCTTTATGTCACTCAGTAGGAGGCTTTTGACCTGCCCTTTCCCTTTATCAAACAGCCAGGCCAGGTGACTTTCCAGACCTTTCTGCATTTCCCCTTTAGATAAAAACCCTCCCAATCTGGGATGACCCCAGGGGTTATGCTGCTTCCTTTCCAGGTGCCTCAGTGAGCATCTCAGGACCTCCTCCTTACCCTCCTCCCTCCCTCTCTCCCAGTGGCTTTAGGCTCTGAACATCTACTTTCTCAGCTCCTCAGCCCCCAGGAATGAGCCAACATGTCTGTAAGGAGTTATTCGAATATCCCACCCTGGACCTGGCACCATTTCCTCTTCCTCACAGCTCATGAAATTTGCACCGGTCTAGCAAGAATGCCAAGCCATTCACCTAGCCATGACCAGATTGTACCTTTACAACTTTAAGTGTATACTATCCTGATGGAATCATAGGTGTCCACAATTGCCAGCCCCTACTCTGCCCACCATGCAGATTGGAGTGTTGGCAATGGGAAATTGCCAGTGTGGTGTACCAGCTGCTCAGTGTGAGGCCGTATCAGATATGTCCCTCTGAGTGCTGCTCCTTACACACACCGCCAGTGCAGAATGAACAGTTGTATCAGCATCTCCTGTCATGGTAGAGGAAAGACTTGCTGGGTGAGGTCTGAGGCTCACCAGTGTGCAGCTCTGAGCATTTCATCATTCACCAGGGTAAAGGTAGGAAGGACCAGGAGGAGGGAGACTCTTGATCTCCCGACCCAAGAGAAAGTCTTAAGAGTCATGATTAACTCCAAGGCACGATTTGGATAAAGGATGATCTTAGAGGCAAGATACTCCCACCTGAAAATACCTGCTCACGTGCCTGCTCTTAGGGAATGCTGCATTTCAAAGTCTGTTAGTTGGGGGGAAAAAATGCTGTGGAAAAGAGTAGAGCAAACAAGCTTTTAAGTCAAAGGCAAACAATAATAATTTGCTGTGCTCTTTCATTTTCTCTCTCTCTCTTTCTCTGTGTCTCTTGCTTTCTCTCTCTCCCTTTAACCAATGATTTTGGCATCTGTGCTCTGTCAAGCAGTAAGTATTCCATTTCTTTCAGGTATGCAAATATGAAATAAATAAGGGTCTTGCCTTGCACAACTTGTTTGATAAGGCACAAGGTTAAAAAGTCAGCCAGGGCCACTGAAACCAAAGACCCAGAGGAAACAGGATATCACGTAACCGAACTTCTCAAATTTCACAAACTGGCCTTGGAAGCGAACGCAAATGGGGTTAAAAGGCCGCAATCCACGGATGCATGAGAATTTATAGTGCTGGAACTCTACAGCAGGTGAAAGCGGCTGTCAGCGGCACACTGACACTGGCACTTCTGGACAACTCCTCTCCCTTGAATGTACCACTTTGGATGTACCACCACATCCAGGGTACTTGGTAAAGATTTGAGAAATGAATCAATAAATATGTGTTTTTCTCCCCTAAGGGATTATTAATGACCACTTGGGGAGCTTACTTTCTTGATGATCTAATCGATGTACTAAGAAGCTTTTCTTATTCTTTTCAGCCTACTTTTAAATGTTTTATTATGGAAATTTTCAATCAACCCAAGAGTAGAGAGACCCCTGCCGGCAGGACCGGTTAACTTCCACATTTTGACATTGCCAGATGAAAACTTTCACCTCCCCATCCTGGCTTTTTTCCCCACATGCTGCACTCACAAGCATTTTAGGATGAGTTTCTGATAAATGCTTTTTTCTTTTGATAAATACTTTTTTATTGCATAAACTTGGCGCCTCTAGCATGCCCAGTAAAACGGATGGCGTTGTAGTTTCTGTGAATGATCCAGTTCTTGTCATACATAAATTCCTTAGTTGTCTCAACGTGTTATGGGATTCATGAACTGAGAGACATCAAGGCCTTTAACCGAAAGAAGTCTTTACTGTTATTATCACACCAGCAAAAGACTCAGTTTGAGATGCATCCAAAAGACTGAGCTCTGAACAAACACAGGCATTTCTTATGTCTTTTTTTTTTTTTAAAGATCTATTTATTTTCATTGGAAAGTCAGATATACAGAGAGGAGGAGAGACAGAGAGAAGAGCTTCCATCCGATGATTCACGCCCCAAGTGAGCGCAACGGCCGATGCTATGCCGATCCAAAGCCAGGATCCAGGAACTTCTTTCGGGTATCCCACATGGGTGCAGGGTCCCAAGGCTTTGGGCCATCCTTGACTGCTTTCCCAGGCCACAAGCAGGGAGCTGAATGGGAAGTAGAGCTGCTAGGATTAGAACCGGCACCCATATGGGATCCTGGCACCGGTTCTAGGCGAGGACTTTAGCTGCTAGGCCACACCGCCAGGCCCTTCTTATGTCTTTTTGAGTATATTAATTTTTTGAGTATATTAATGCTATATGATGGCTATAGAAATTGATATAAAACTGCATGCATGCATAATTGCTGCTAAGGTTTAACCAGTCTCCATTAAGTCATCTACTATTTCTTTCACATACACACATATACTAAATGGTACCTTGTTTTGTGCAGACGAACAAGGGTTGAAATGGTTACAACCAGGGGCCTGGTGCAGTAGCCTAGCAGATTAAGTCCTCACCTTGCATGCGGTGGGATACTATATAGGTGCAATCCTGGTGGCCCTGCTTCCCATCCAGCTCCCTGTTTGTGGCTTGGGAAAGCAGTGGAGGACGGCTCAAAGCTTTGGGACTCTGTACCCATGTGGGAGATCAGAAAGTCTGGCTCCTGGCTTTGGACTGCCTTAGCTCCGGCCGTTGTGACCACTTGGGGAGCGAATCAATGGATGGAAGATCTCTCTCTCTCTCTCTCCTCTCTATGTGTCTGACTTTCTAATAAAAAGAAATAAATCTTTAAAAAAAAAAAGCGAAAGAAACGGTTGCAACCACCAAGGAGAGAAAATGACTATCTTTCACTCTCTCCATAAGTTTTTTTCCGACATTGGGCAGGCCTCTACCACAGATAACATTTTTATACTTATTTGAATTAAAAAGTTCAAAGTCAGGTTATTAGCATGTGCACAGTCAGTTAACAGAGAAAGAGAACTGATTTTATTAATTATTGGCTTACTCTTTGACAGGCATTATTCTAGTAACTTGTATATGTATCATTTCATTCAAAAATCAGAAAATTATTTTTAAATTGGATACCATGAATGTAAACTTCTGAAATCCCACACGTTGGCCTCACATACAGTGTGGGAGAGAAAGCTGGACTTCTAAGAGCATCTGTCTTCACTGGATGCATGTACCTGACAGGCCTGCTGAACCTCTGGCAGGTGACATGAAAAGCTCCCTCTGCAAACAGGGAAACTGAGGCATGGAGAAGTCAGGTAACCTGGCCAGGTCACGAGGAGATGACCTTTTTAAAGATTTATTTATTTGCTAAGGTAGACTCTATCAGCCAGTAGATTCTGGAGAGATTTCATCATGCTTGGAATGGTGAGATTGGCAGCAATTCAGAACTGTTGAACTATTAAAACCACTTGAGCAGTGCCCTCGGAGCATGCCCCATGTCGGGGACCCTGGGATGGGGTGGGAGGCTGGGTGGGAGGCTGGGTGGGGCTTCTCCCCTTTTCTCTCCCCTTACCCAAATACAGAAAAAAAAAAAAAAAGCAATACCATCGAAACAAAGATCTCACCCATTTTCCTGTAGCCCTTGACTCTTTGTGCCCGAATCAACTATGTAAAGATTATCAACATAATTATTTGGAAGGCAAAGTCACAGAAAATCTTCCATTTGCTGCTTCACTCTCCAAATAGCCATAAGTACCAGAGCTGAGCTGATTCAAAGCTGAGAGCCAGGAGTCTCTTCTGGGTCTCCCATGTGTATGCAAGGGCCCAAGGACAGGATAGCAGTTTATCCCATTAGGCCAAAAGGCTAGTTTTGATGGCTGGGATTTAGAGCCAGATAGATCTCTGTTATCTGCAACTTTCTGTAATCTGCAACTACTATGCTGTGTTGAATCTGTATGCTAGTGGAGAAAATAGTGAACCGTTATTCAGTCTTTTTTTTTTTTTTAATTTATTCTATTTTCACTGCAAAGTCAAATATACAGATAGGAACAGAGACAGAGAGGAAAATCTTCCGTCCAATGACTCACCCCTCAGGTGGCCACAATGGCTGGCGCCTTGTCGATCTAAAGCCAGGAGCCAGCAGCTCTTCTGGGTCTCCCACACAGGTGTAGGGTTGCAAGGGCTTGGGGCGTCCTTGACTGCCTTCCCAGGCCACAAGCAGGGAGCTGGATGGGAAGCAGGGCCACCAGGACCAGAACTGGCACCTCCATGGGACCCTGGTGCATTCAAGGTGAGGACTCCCGTCGCTAGGTACCATGCCGGGCCTAGTCACAGTCTTGACACCATAAAACCACTATGGAAATCATTTCCACTTAGTGAGAGTAAGGCAAAAGGATGTGAGGCCACCTGATATTTGTTAGCGTCATAAAACAAATGTATTTCACTGGGATGTAAATTCCATGCTTATCTACAAAGTGATGGCTGGAAGAGTTCAAAAAAGAATCTAGTACCTTTCTGCCCGATCTATTGTTCAGTTTCAGGTGGATTATAACCTGTGCAGTTTGGCAGGAATCGTAAAGCTTGTTGAACACAGGTGCTCTCCAAGTGTACAACTTCTTCCCCACAACACCCTTCCCCAGCCACAATCAAGCATCTGCTTAGCATTCTGTAAAAGTACGAAGCTATAGACAATCAGGCTTAAGGATGGTGATTGGCTTTTACTTATAGTTTTGGAGTCAGGCAACATCTCATTCTGTAGAAGGGGATGAGTGTTCCAGCGTGCTGAATGGAAGACGGGGTTCATATCACAGAGCAGAACCGAGAAGGAAAAGCAGATGGCTTGCTTCAAAGCTGCTTCCTCCCTAAAGCTGAAAGCAGACAGAACTTCCTTCTGCTATTTGGTTGTTTCCTGTTTGGCTGGCATTGCCCACTCTCCTGATTCCTCAGAAGTGGCACAGAACTTGAGCATGAGCGACTTCGTTTTGATGAGGCCACCAGGGCCGGGGCCAGTCCTACACTTGATTGAAAAGTCTCTAAATAACGAGTCATTATCTCACAGGATAGACAAAAGGCCACTGTGAGAAAATTCTCCTGTGGAGCAAAATCTGTCCAATTGTGGCCCTTTCTCTTCTGCTTATAGCTGTGGAGCTGAGAAAAAAAAGTTAATCCAATCCCTCCAATATAACGCTCCCAATGTTTTCTTTCTTTTTTTTTTTTTCAAAGCAACTCTTTTTTTTTTTAAAGATTTATTTTTATTATTTTTCATTGGAAAGGCGGATATACAGAGAGGAGAGACAGAGAGGAAGATCTTCCGTGGGTGCAGGTTCCCAAAGCTTTGGGCCGTCCCCGACTGCTTTCCCAGGCCACAGGCAGGGAGCTGGAAGGGAAGCGGGGCTGCTGGGATTAGAAGCGGCACCCATATGGGATCCCGGGCGTGCAAGGCGAGGACCTTTAACCACTTGTGCTCCCAATGTTTTCATTACAGTGATGAAGTCCCCTTTCAGTGTCTCTCTGTGGTTAACACGTATGCTAAAGCTTTACTCTTCATGTACAAACTCACTTTCTGTTCAGAAGTTTTGGTGGGAATTCTTGCCCTGATATTACAGACGAAGACGCTGCCCAAAAACCTCCCTTGACACGAACAAGCCGTGACTACAGTTACTAACATTATCATGTCCTTGAAGATCCCTCACAGAGTACATTTTCAGTTTTCTCATCACAGACGAACAAGTTTTGGAGGTAATGCATATGTTAATTAGCTTGATCTACACATGCCACAATATACATGTATTTCTCAGCGTCATGCTGTCCATTTTTGCCAACATGCAGTTTTTGCCAACTTAGATATATCTGAACACCTCCCCCAACACACACGTTGCTGTCTTCTCTGTCACAACCCTCTTTTTTTCTCTCTCTGAATTTGTCACCTGCTGACATACTATGTTCCTTAGCTTCTCTCTTGCCCCTCTGCCTTGTGCCTGAGCTCGAAGGAGTGCAACATTTGGTGACACCATCATTCAAACATCTCTTATTGTCCACATCTAATCTGTCAACTGTAGGTCAAAGCCTGTGAGTCCAAACGCTCACCCCATGTTACTCTGCAGTGTCATGTACAAATGCAATATTTCACCAGAAAAATACAATGAGGACAGCAGTCACTATTTAACTGGATTGTTACTATGAACACGAAGTGACACATGGTATAGTGTCAAGCGCTTGCAAGTGTCCCCAGCTGCTTTCTGTCCTGTTGCTATTTCCTTTCAGCAATTAGCTCTTCCCTGCCTGGCTTTTAGTTATCTCTCCTCGCCTCTCTCCGACTCCGCCCCTTTCCCCTCCGTCCCTCTCGGAGGTCCTCCCATAGCTCCGCCTGCGCCCTCCTTCACTCCTGGGTGACTGTCACTCTGTCCTCTCTCTGCGGTAATCTGAAGGCTCCTCCGCCCCCTGATGGCCGCGGCGCTCGCCGCACTTGTTGGGTCCTGAGTCTAGGCCTCGAGGACCCATGGGAAAGCAAAGAACTCAGTCTTCAGTGGAACGGGAAGGGGGTTTCGGTGTGCCACCGATTCCGGAGCACAGGACTACACGTTTCTTTTAGATAAGTTGAGCATTGTTTCATGCGGGAGCCCTGTCCTGAGTAGGCAAATCTTCCTCAAAGGAATCAAGCAAACTCCCCTCCTTCTCAGATTGCTGGTGAGGAAAAGGCCTCTGCTGTGCCCAGGCAGTGGGAATTTCAGCCCGGTCTGCTGCCTGCCCACTGGGTGGGCATCAGTGCTTCTGTGTCTGCCTTGGTTAAGCTTGACCCGACAAACCCTGCGTTGGAATATCAAAGCCTCCCCTCTTCCCTGTAGCCCCCACTCCCTAATCCCAACCCTCAAAGCTGGGTTTAAGTAAAGTCACTTTGTATTTCAACATGGGGGGAGGGGCAGGGACACAACTCATCCTATTAAGAGGTAGTTTAGTTACTTCTAGAATATATACTGCAGAAGTTCATGTACCTGGCCATTGCTTGAAAGTAGGAAACAGTGGTAAATTGACATAGTTAGTAAGAGGGACTTCACCTAAGGATTAAAAAAATAACCATCCTATACAAGAACCTCACATGGCAAGCATTCTGAAACAGCGATCAAGGGACACTTCAGCTAGTTTTTTATTCCTATTATGAAAGTCCTGAGATAGACTACTTCAGGTCCATGGATGACTTCAATTTAATGGCTCAATCCTCGTTCCTGTAAGTCCTCCAGGACATGGGCTGTCTAATGTGTTTATTATGCCCAAGTCACTAATCTGCCAGAGATCTCGCCGAGGCTGGCACCGAAGCAAACTCGGGCTCAAACGAGGTCTTACCAACCATCCCTGTCACAACGGGAACGGATGAAAACCCTGACTCGCATTTTCCATCGGTGTTTAAGGTTTTCAGTGTTGAGTGAGCATGTCTTATCATGTTCTCATTGGCCATACTGCCTTGGCGGGGGATTACAAACTTAAGTCAGGAAGCGACATGCTTATTTTTAGCATGCAGGGCAATGTGATGAGATGGGAAAACACACAAGCTTATCTTTAGTATGCAGCAAAGGGGAGGGCAGCAGCAATTTCAGAGGAATGAAGCTTAGTCACTAAAATTCTTTCAGCAAGATGGTTGTACTCTTGCCAACCCGGCCCCACACTTTCTCTGTCACATTCCCTGGAGACAATTAAGATCATACTGAGGGTTTTGTCTGGGAACTATAGGTGGACCAGTGGGAAAAGTTTCTCTCCCAGGGCTCACACCCATCAAGTCTGTTCCCAGACTCAGCTGCTGCTCCTTTTTTTTTTTTTTTTTGCCTATTGGAGTCTAATTAAGAAGTGATATTACACCGTTCAGGGTAACCCCAACACCTGGGTGAAACTTCTGAAAACCGCATTATATTGCTCAGGATCATCTGGAAAACTCTCCATATCCTGTTTATTCTGTCTTGGGTCTTGCAAAAGAAAAGAATCCTGGAGGTGCTGTGGGTCAGTGGGAAGGGTGCTGTGTTGGGGAGTGATGAAGACACAAGGTAGAGGAAGACAAGAGGCTGAAGTGGCTCCAGGGGTGATGGATCCTAGATCGACTTGGCCAGAGAAGGGGAAAGGTCTGGGGCCCTGCCTCAGGGGGCATCAGTTCTGAGGAGTCAGAGGCCCAGCTTATCCTGGAGGGCAAAGTTGTCCCAGGTGGGAGACCTGGAGGAAGTTCCTGCATCCTGGCTTCAGATCCGCACAGCATCGGCCGTTGCGCTCACTTGGGGAGTGAATCATCGGACGGAAGATCTTCCTCTCTGTCTCTCCTCCTCTCTGTATATCTGCCTTTCCAATAAAAATAAATAAATCTTAAAAAAAAAGAAACAAAATTAGCAGCTAGACTATCAATACCCAATTACTACAGCTCTACTGTTGTCTAATACTCAAACAGCTTTTTATGATTCATGACTTTTTCCTCATCTACTCACTAAGTTAAGATCCCTAATTAATCCTTATCATTACTTAAAACTGTATTCACTACCCTAATCTTACAACCACTCTCTTTCTCCTTTGTTCCTTCCCTCCCTCCTTCTTCAATCCTCCCCCTTCCCCTTGTAACTCTGCCGATCACACAATTCTTTAAACCCGACCAGCAGCGGCCTCATCAACAGGTCACTCCACGGAGGACTCCGGCCGAGAAGGTCGAGCTCCCGGGAGGAGAAGCCTCCCGCCTGGACTCAGCCTTCCAGCGATCTCGGACGAGCCCACGGGAGAAG
Source organism: Ochotona curzoniae (assembly GCF_017591425.1). Classification (NCBI taxonomy): domain Eukaryota; kingdom Metazoa; phylum Chordata; class Mammalia; order Lagomorpha; family Ochotonidae; genus Ochotona; species Ochotona curzoniae. The sequence goes on from NW_024466930.1 coordinate 1,040,261, forward strand.
CTGCAGGTGCTAACGGCAAGCCTCGTCGTCTCGGCCCCACAAAACTAAAGCGCACCGACACCAAGGAGGGACGGCAAGGCAAAGTTCGCTGCGCTCCAGGGGCGACTGCAGAAGAATCCCTCGGGGCCGTAACCAGGGGAGCTGGAGAGGGACTGTTTGGATTGGTCAGCTGATTCGACCCGATTGTTACGCGCTAAGTCACCAGTCCTGGAGGTCGCTTGTTTGTGCCCGCAGCCGTGGCTGGGCAGATGTGTCGGCTCTGCTGAGTGCCTAGGCTGTGACCAGGGATTTTCACTAAAGTCCCACACCTCAGTGCCTCCTCCAGGGAGCCGGGCCCTCATCACATCTGCCTAGCTTCTGCCACTCCTAACAAAACTGACCTGTGTCCCGACAGTTAAGAGGACGCAGGGTGCTGGCAGGTGCAGTCTTAGGCGGAAGCGCGACAATTCCCCAGCCCTCGTGGATCTAAAGTCCCGGTTAAGATGAAGGTTGGCTTTGGAAACCATCTCAAAACCGGTCTCCCTGGGTGCAAAGGGATCGCTCTTGGCCACTCTTCGCGACTTCCCCCCACGTTCCAGCGACCGGCTTAAACAGAAGGTCTCGATTTCTTATCGCACCACCGCTCCCCAAAAATGCTTATATGTATTTTTTTCAACAAAGGGAGTAAACCAGGTAAGCAAGGCAAATGAAACAGCAGCAGGAAGATACGAACAAGAAGCAATTTGGAGGCAAGAAAATGATGGAAGGGACAGTGTTTTGATGCAGGGGGAAAAAAAACCAGGAAGGCCAGGTTAGGAGGTGAATAGAGAAGTTAGGTGTGGGGGACCTCGTGGCGCAACGGTAGCGCGTCTGACTCCAGATCAGAAGGTTGCGTGTTCAAATCACGTCGGGGTCAACCTGTTCTTTTTTCTTATCCGCCCCACGCTCACTTTCCCTGGCCTCCCCACGCTCATTTCTGGGCTGTAGGCTTTCCTGCCACCTTTATATCCTTCTTTCCAACCATCAAGAAGTTTAGCAGGCCTTGCCAGGCATCCGCTCCAATTGAAGTGGATGACCCGAACTCACCTGCCTTGCCAGGCATCTGCTCCAATTGAAGTGGATGACCCAAACTCACCTGCACCACACCTGGCCAAGTCTCCAGTGCCAAAAGCTGACGATAGTCCAAGCTTCTCTAAATCACCAAAGGAGTCAGTGTATTGTCAACAACTGTATTGTCATTAAGTTTCTTCTTAAGTTGCTAAACTGATACCCAAAGTCCCAGTACCTTAGGATTTCAAGGCCGGGGTTTCCCCGCCCTCCCTAAAGCTAGGTTAAAAAAAAAAAAAACAGACATGGAAGTGCAGGTTTTTCTCACTAGGAGCATGGGATGCCTAAATTGCTTGTGAATTAGCGTTTTCTGGTGTGGCGAGAAGGGAGAGAGGTTTACTTCCTCAGGGGAGTTTCTATTACTTTGCATAACTTCACAGATGTTTATGTTAGACTCAGTTAAGCACTCACACATGAGAGACTTCATATTGAATCTTGCATTTGTGCTCCAGAAAAACATTCTCAGAAAAACCTCGTGAATCGGTTTGTTAATAGTGTAGGCCATCGCTGTTGAAATCCCGCCCGACCGAGAAGAGAATTGACTATAACATTTAGAACAGGGGCCATCTAGCAGAGTGGCGCAGCGGAAGCGTGCTGGGCCCATAACCCAGAGGTCGATGGATCGAAACCATCCTCTGCTATCAGGTGTTACTCTTTGCAACTAACAGAAAGGGTATATTTTAGCACAAGTAACTTTGTACCTCTACAAATTATATTCTTACTTGACAAATTATAAAACTGCCGAAATTCCACGGTCTTTAAACTAGAAAATAAAAAAACAAAACCTCTCTGTCAGATTATCATCAACGATTCCAGTAAATTACGGCTAAAAACAAATGTGATTTATAATCTTGTGGAAATGGCACACGTAGTAATAACCAATAAATGGGTTCACTTATACCCTTATTCATTTTCCTATTTATTTACTTAACTATTGCTGCTTAGGTATTCATTTATTCAAATCGACAAAAAAAAAAAAAAATTGGTTGGTAGTCACTAGTGGTGTAGCCCTGATTGGCAGGAAGTAACTGCCCTTCTGAGACCTTGGAGTGATGGAAACACTAAACGAATGAAAGACAGGATATGTCGGGATGTAGCCATATGGCACTCCATGGCAGCAAGCAGATGTGATATGTCATAGGAGGGCATGAGGGGGCCAGCACCCTGGCATAGTACTAGATTTGAAGCATGGTTAACCATCACTATCTGTTTCTAGAAACAGGCTTCTTAGCTGATTGGCCTAGGTGTAGATCAATTAGGGTTGTTCAATGATTCGCAATGCATACCACCTAAATTAATTGGAAAACCTCAGGGTGCTGCGTGTCAATGAGAGCTTAAAAACATCTGACTTTGGCCATGCAACACGGTGGTTCCTGGAGTGTAGTAGGAGCTGCCATCACTAAACATCCTATGCTTTGTGTCCGGTGTAATCTTTCTCACTCTATGCAGCAAGGAAAAGAGGATAAAGTGCATCATCTGTGTAGGTGTGTGTGTGTGTAATATTGGTGTGTGTGGGAACACAACTACAAGCAGGGGAGATCTTGCTGAGGTGATGGTATTGGGGTAAAGACCTAAAGAGATGAGAGTGTGGATTGCAGTAGACAGAGGAACCAGGCAGGAGCACCTGTCCCATTCCAGAAAGAACAGATAGCAAGCAAGAGAGTTGTGGACCTGGGTAGTCGTGTTATTACAAAGACTTCTGGGCCAGAGTTTTGAGACCTTAAGATCACAGATCATTCACAGGCTGTAGGGGACTACTTGGTTTGAATCCTGAAATTCTGTTTGAACACATTTTTCAATGATGCAGTTGTTCCCTGTGAAGTTCTTGTTCCTGAGCTTTCCCATGTGAGCCATGAGGAGGAAACTGGATTTCCTACTGTTTAATGCAATGCCATAACTGCAGGGCAAATAACTTTCTGGAAGGTAGAAAAGATGACGCCAGTTGTAGGCAACTGCTTAGGTTGCCTTGTACCTAGGCAAGTGTTAACATTGCTAAGAGAAAAGCAGCCAATAGCTGGCAGCATTCTGGGCCTGGTTAGTGTCACATCTGTGGTAATTACACCAGTATGCCAGCATAGTTACCTGTTCATTTTTTTTAAGATATGTTGAAAAATAAAATAATTTAAAGATAGAAAAAAGTAAAAAAAAAAAAATCAAAACATAAAACAAAACAAAACAAAACAAAACGAAAGATATGTTTAAAAGGCAGGGAGGGCCCAGCCTGATGGCGCAGTGATTAAGGTCCTCGCCTTGCACGCCCAGGATCCCATATGGGTGCCGGTTCTAATCCCAGCAGCCCCACTTCCCCTCCAGCTCCCTGCCTGTGGGACCCTGCACCCACGTGGGAGACCCGAAAGAGGCTCCTGGCTTCTGATTGGCTCAGCTCCAGCCGTTGCGGCCGCCTGGGGAATGAATCAGACAGAAGATCATCCTCTCTGTCTCTCCTCTCTGTATATCTGCCTTTCCAATAAAAATAAAATAAATCTTAGAAAAGAAAAGGCAGGGAATGCAGGGCTAAGACATGCCACCTTGGTCATCAGGTGCTGCAGATTGCCTGGGGAGTGGATTCTGAGGATGTCAGAGTGGCTACAATACCTATCAGTTCATGTGAAAGAGGGACTTGGGGTAGAACTAATCAGATTTGTGCATTGGCAGGTGACAGGTGCACACAAGATTCAAGGCTGAGATCATCCCAGGTGAGGATTCTTGGGGGACACAAATCCTAGTCACAGGGAAAACTACAAGATATGTCGGGACTAGGCCTCCTCAGTGGCTGACGCCTGTGCAGTGACAAACAACCGGCTCAGTTAAGCCAGTAGAGGACATCAAGTGCCTCATCAGAAAATGGAAAGCAGAACAGGTTGGGTCACTTTCCTGGCCAGACTTTATAGCACGTTCCTGGGTCTGTAGGTACACGAAGGTAAACTTTGAAATTTTTCTCAACCCTGGGGCAATGAGCCCTATGATGTCTCAGAACTGTCAAAACCAGTCAGGCAACACCCTCAGAAAACCCTTCCCCCAGACTGGGTTCTTTAAATGTCATCAAATGACTGTCTCCCATTCCTGGGTGCTATTGCAGTTTGACAGCAAGGAGTGGCCCCCTCTTCCTTCCTCCCTGCAGACACATAAGAAAAAAATTCAAACACTTGTCCCACCCACCTCTTTTCATACCTCAACCCTCTCCACCCTAATTGGAAACCCACATCTGTGTGCATCTCTCTCAGCTATGTAAATAATATTATATATATATATGTATGATTTTTAAAAAGGGGGGAAGAAAATATGAACCACCTGCTCCACGTAGACTTTTTCTCCTCAGTAACAGTCACTCAAAACTTTGTCTTTCCTTACTCCTGTTTTGGGATTCAAAGAAATTGAGTGAGACTCCAAGGCAGGTGAAATGTCTTTATTCTTCAGTTGGGTGTTCACTTCTTGCCATGAATAAAGAAGTGCCCTGAACAAAATAAGTGTGTGTGGGGTTTATAGTAAGTTTATATGTGACGGTGGGCATCCGCAGTGGGCATCCATGTGTGACAAAGCAGAAAGCAGGTAGTGAAGATTAGCAATGTATAAGCACAGGTTTCTGACCTTATCACTTCAATGCAAACAGTAGTATACAGACTGTTTCAAAGGCAGCTGTCTGTCCCGTAAATC